>NC_058520.1:35297870-35619120 GCF_904849725.1 Hordeum vulgare subsp. vulgare | reverse complement strand
AGACGGATCGCAAGACGGTTCATGCAACGGATCGTGAGACGGTTCGTGGGACGGATCGCGGGACGGATCATGGGACGAATCGTGAGACGGTTCGTGGGACGGTTCGTGGGGCGGTTCGAGGGACGTGAAGACGTTCAACTACATCAACCGCGTTTCTTAACGCTTCCTGTTGTGCGATCTACAAGGGTACGTAGATCTAAATCTCCTCTCGTAGATGGACATCGCCATGATAGGTCTTCGTGTGCGTAGGAAATTTTTTGTTTCACATGAAACGTTCCCCAACAGCCCCAAGATTAGACTCTTGAGTCTCCTTGAATATTTCTTGGGGGTGCATGGGGCATCCCCAAGCTTGAGCACTTGCCACTCCTAGATCTTCTTTCATCATCTTCCATCGCATACTTGAAACCTCCTTTCATACGAAACTCATCATAAGATGATTAGAGTGGTTAGTGACCATAATAAAATAATTTATTCTCTACTGGAAATAAGGATTTTCATGAAGAGATACTGTCGTGGTTTTGTCACGGCAGATGTCCTCGTGAAAGGACTTTGTGTTGGAGCCATCGCATCTTGGTGGCGAATCAAAGGGGTTGAACGGGAGCGAGACAGAGATTTACCCAGGTTCGGCCCCTCGTAAGGAGGTAAAAGCCTACGTCCTGCTTTGTGTTGTATTGATGGTGTTTCGATTACAAGGAGGACGTAACTCGCCTGACCTAGGACTCGATGATTTCTAACCTCCCCTCTCCTTCCCCGGGACTCGCCTTTATATACAGATTGAGCCCTTAGGGTTTACAAGAGTCCTTACCATCATGCAAGTCATGATCCTTTCTATCTCTAAGTCGCCGCGCTTTCCAAGACTTGGAGGTCTTCCCAATAATTGATTCTCCACGAGGATCTTGAACCGCCGTCTAGCTCCTGGGCTCACAGGCCAAAGCTTGAATCGCCAAAGGATGAGTCGCCCGCTTGGTGACCCGGCCCAACTAGGGCGGGTCACACAGCAGATAATATCCCCAACATTAGGCCCCAGATTGACCTGAACCTGTTCATGCCAACTCTCACCTAGCCAGGGCGACTCACTCTGCTCTTTTTACGCATCATACGCTTTATCCGCCACCCTATCATGGAGATATCCAAGTCGCCGAACCGCTTCTTGTTGACATCATCTTATCCCTTTGATCTCGGAAGAAATGATGACGCAATCCCCAACGGATCCTTCGGCACAACTATCCCGAAAATTTTGGCGCCATTATAGCGAATCTTTATCCTGTCGTCAGTTCCCGCGCGAGGCGCCTCGATTCGAGCGCCCGACCCAATAAATAGGCGGGGGGAAGGGGGCAGGGAACATCCCCACCTACCCATTTCGTCGACCCCTTCTTCTTCGTGACTGTACCGAGAACTCCATCGCCGCCCGAGGACCTCCGTCTCCGGCCGCCGTGTCCGACGCATCCCCATGCCGAGTAAGCGCGCAACACTCGCCGCGGATCTTCCTCGGTCGCCTCCGGTCACCACCATCAGGTCAGTCCTTCGCCATTAGAGGTAGATCTTAGCTCCTCAAGGTTCATCGCTTGCCGGTTTCTTAGAACACCTCGAATGCCCCCCATAGACGTTGATTAGATCACAACGATAATAATAGGTACGGTAGCATCGACCACATCCTCAGTTGATTAGCTCCTGTTTGAAGATCCAAAAAAAGGCTCCTGTCAAATCAGCTTTACTATTCTTACCCTAGCCATAGGTTGTTCTACTTTATCCAGGCTTTTTTCATTCATTTTTGCCTGCTCCGTAGATCTATGTGTTACTGCCGGCTGTATAAAATCTGTTTGTAAATCCGCCCTTCACCATTTTAGCGAACATCTCTGAAGCTCCGGGTTGTCTCCTTTTGAGCAATAGGAAATTCCTAAATCGCCCTTGTATTCTAACCCGGCTCCTTGTTGGCGAGTCAACAGACTCCCGTAGTCACCTGACAAATGTTCGGCGAGTTAATTGACCTTTTTAACCACTCAGTAAGCACTCGGCGAGTTAACTTATCCGTAATCTTTTCCTTTGTAGCCATGGGTACCGTTTTCAAAGCCGACTGGCTCCCAACCAAAGTTACTGAAGCTTTTCTCATTGACTGTGTAAAGACGGGAAATCTTGACCCGAAAGAGGTTATCGGATGGCGATCCGGGTTCGGAGAAGAAATTCCCAACCCGAAGGAAGGGGAAATAGTTGTCTTCGCTGAGCACCTCGAACGGGGTTTTAAGCCGCCAGGGTCAAAATTTCTCAGAGATGCCATGAATTTCATGAACGTCCGCCTCCAAGACTTAGGACCTAACTCGATTAGTAACTTATGTCAGTTCCAAGTGTTCTGCGAAGCTTACTTGCGGATGGAACCTTCAGTTCCTTTGTTCTGGTATTTTTCCATTTGAATCGCCATACCGTATTTTCCAATGGCCCTAGCTTGGGACTTGGAGGTGTCAACGTTCAACGCCGTAGGGATAGCTCATTCCCATCGCTCGCCATGCCAAGCCATCCCAAAGGTTGGGGCGAGTCTTGGTTTTATTGCCAAGAAACTTCTCCTGAGGGTGAAAACAAGCTCCTTGGCTATAGGGAGGAGCGCCTTCCTACAAACTTCAAACTTCCAAACAAGCTTACTGAAGAAGAGGGGTCGGATTTTATCCTGGTGCTATCCGAGTTACGATCTGTGACAAACAACGGTCTTACCGGGATTGATTTGATCCGCTGTTGGGTTGAATGGCGCATCCTCCCCTTAAGTCGCCGAGACGGCTTAATGTGTGAGTTTGATGGCACCTTGGACCATCCCCAGTGCTACTTCCGTACAACACTGACTGAAAATGACATTGTGTCCATCATCAAGAAGCTGACCGGCGAGCCCTTGGCCAAGTGTGGCCAAATAGGTCTTAAGCCATTCTGCAAGATCAACCCGGCTCCTAAGGTAAATAACTTAACCCGCCTTTACCTTATTCTTTCCGACTTACTTGAATTCTGATTCTCATAATAAAAATGCCACTTCAGAAAGGTGAAAAATTCTGGTCCAAGAGGCCGAAAAAGGTGGCCCTGAAGCAAGCCAGACCGCCACCAACAAAGAAATCCAAGAGCAAAGGCAAAGCCAAGAATCCCAAGTCGGCGATGTATCTTCAGAGGTAAAATTCTATCTTCTTTGTCTTACCATCCATTGCTATAGTTTTGTGTTTACACCTCTGTATCTCTTGTGTAGAATGAGGGCAACGAAAGCCAAGAAGACTCCGTAGAGGTAATTTATGTTTCCTCCGACTCATCTTCTCCTCCACCTAAGCCGGCCGGGCGGATTTGCGGGAAGGTTCCCATGTCTCACCCAAATGCTTGTTTGGATCATAATTTCCTTTTGAAAAAAGTGCAACATGCTTCCTATCGGAAAACTCGGAGTCATTCTGGAGACTTGGTGTCCGGGTTACCAGCGAAAAGTCCTACCAAGAAGAGGCAGAATGAGGTATCCTTTTAACAGCGTCCCCTTTTGCTTCCTTCTGGATCATACTTATAACTTGCTCATATCTTGAGGTATTACTTTTGCAGAATTCTCCCCCTTCGTCAGGCGACTCGGTGATGTCAGCCCTTCCGCCGATGATCCGCGTTCCAGGGTAAATTCTTATAATACTTACATTGTCCTGATGATGATGATGATGATGATGATGATGATGTCTATTTTTAAGCACACCCCCTTCTCTTTTTAGAGCACAAGCGAAGAAAAGGAAAACTGGCGGGTCAACTTCCACTATAGCTCCGGAGCCTATTGAAAACCGGTGTCGACTCAAGATAACCCGGCAAAGGATAAATCTGATGACCAATCGGATCTCCCGTATTCTCCCAAGGAAGGCATGGAAACGCCCAATCCGCCGAGTCCTAGCTTCTCTAAGCCAGCTTCGGCAGTCTTGTTGAAGCACGTATCAACATCAACCCAGCCTTCTATTGGACATGAGATTTCCAAGGCCAAGCTATCTCAATACGAAAATCTTGAATTTAAAGAGCTCTGCTCCGGCTTTGCAAGTCGTCTGGAGGCGAGTTATGAAATGGAGAAGAGTCTACTCCTTATGATGAAGAATAGACATGAGGTACGCCTTAATGCATACCATCCTCATTAACCCCCAAGGGTCGGGTCATCTGTTAAAAGATGAGCCGGGTCTTGATATTAGAAAAATCTTTTGACCTGTAACCCCCAAGGGCCGGGTCATCTATTGAAAGATGAGCCGGGTCTTGATATTAGAAAAAATCTTTCGACCTATAACCCCCAAGGGTCGGGTCATCTGTTGAAAGATGAGCCGGGTCTTGATATTAGAAAAAATCTTTCAACCTATAACCCCCAAGGGCCGGGTCATCTGTTGAAAGAAGAGTCGGGTCTTGGTATTAGAAAAAAAATCTTTCGACCTATAACCCCCAAGGGCCGGGTCATCTGTTGAAAGATGAGTCGGGTCTTGATATTAGAAAAAAAAGCTTTCGACCTGTAACCCCCAACGGCCGGGTCATCTGTTGAAAGATGAGTTGGGTCTTGATATTAGAAAAAAAAATCTTTCGACCTATAACCCCCAAGGGCCGGGTCATCTGTTGAAAGATGAGCCGGGTCTTGATCTTGTATAATTTTGTCTAAAAAATATACATTAGCCCCCAAGTGTTAGAGATGTTGCTTGCAATAATTCTGAGACTTGTCCCTTGATAATATATTTTGATAGGAATCTCTTGCCCAAGCTGAGTCGGCATTTGGCGACCTAAAGAAAAGTTTAGCCGACCAGCAAGATGCGCGGGCAAAGTCAGAAGAAAAATATCAAGTGATCTTATCTGAGATGGAGAAGCTGAAGGCCGCCCACAATAAGGCTCAAGCTGATCAAGACGCCGCGGTAAAGCGAGCGGAAAAAGCTGAAGCAAAACTGGAAGTCGTGCAATAAGAGCTGGCCGGTTTAAAGCAACATATCTCCAACATGGCACAGGCTATCTTTGGTAAGAAGCAAAACCCTGATCTTGTACTTTGTAAAAAAATAACTTAGTATGAAGAAGTTACTGACCATCATTATCCCTTATATAGGTCTGAGAGCCGCCAACCTTCAGAATGATTGTGTCCTGATGCTGAAGGCGATTTACACATTAACAAACCAATTGTATACCGGAAGCGTGTTGACCGTCAAGGCAGTGATGGGCGCCAAGGAACCCATAACATCAATCAAAAAGATGCTTGGCTGCTTATCTACCCTTTCGCCTGAGATAGGTGAGCTAACCCGGTCAGCTGCCCGAAAAGGGGTACTGACTACGTTGAGTCGGTGCTTAGCATACGCTCCAGAGTTAAACCCGAAGAAGTAGCAGCAGGCTTTCCCCAGCTCAAGGACAACGGGTCAGAATTTACTCAAGAGGATCATCAGCACGTTGTCAAAGAATCTCGCTTGGCGGCGACTCAGCTTGCAGCAAGCTTGGATTTATCAAAGTATCAAGCTGCTTATGATGCCAAGAATAAGAAATTAAATCCGCCAACCTTTATGACAACCAGCTTGACTCCGCGTCGACCCAAGAACCCTTTTGATTTGGAGGCGGATCTCTCGTCATTCTTGAACGATGAAGATGAATTCGCCGCCTTATCCAAGTGTAATTGGGTATTGGGCGACTTGCAAGTTGAAGTCGGTCAGAGCTCAAAGCAAGCTGACCCGGGGACATCAGCGGAGTAGTTCTTCATGGATTTGGCCATCAGAGCCATGTAATAGGTCATTCGTAGAAAACAACCTTGTTCCGTGATTTCTTTAAAACCTTGTGTCGCCCTCAGGGCGTCTTATGATGCTTGACCCGCCATGGCAATAGTGATTTTGATCATCAACCTGTTAGGCTAGAAAAGTACATCAAACCACCTCAGTGAGTAATGGATGATAATAAATAATAACCGACTCAAAATGTTAGGGTGAGTCGGAAAATTTTGAAAAACCTTGTGGCGGTGCTAGGAAGGTGAAAATAGGAATTTCTTCGGCTCGTTCAAGTCGCGACAGGATAGGACGAGTTATATAAACTCAACTGCTACCCGAGGGAGACTTTTTGTGTAAAAAAGCTCAAGTATTTAGACCGGCTGATCAGGCACGAGTCAAGCTTCAATGAAGCAGGTTCAGTGAACCAATGGTTTCCCTATTTTCCATGTGGGGCGCTAGCCGGTACTAGACATGTTTTAACCAAGGCGAGTTCAGGGTCCATAAAGCGGAGTAACTCGCCAAGAGTTCATGGGTCCATATGGTGATTCGGCCAACACACAGTCCAGTATAACCATTTGTAATGCGGTAATTTTTCGCAGGCCAAATGGGTAGTAAGGCTGATCTTAGTGAGAGGAAGCCCCCAAGTGACCTATGATTAGGGGAAAGACCGGTCATAGGATTGTGGAAGCGTATACGCTCTTACCACAAAACGACTTGGGAACAAATAGCCCCCAAGTAAGCCGGCCTAATCCACAGAAACATATAAGGCGCCTATGTTTGGATCGCACACTTGTAGCGACTTGATCCTCTTTGGCTTATCGATACCCGGTGTTGTAATAAGTGCATCATGGCGACTTGTGCTCTCTGGTATGGATAGCGTCCATGCTTGGGCGACTTGTCAAGGAGCAATAAAAGTCCATACTTTCAATAAGATGAAATAGGAGGAAAGCCCCCAAGTTTGTGGGCATCAATTTTATTGCTTCATAAAAATGAAAGACTTACAATTTTCAAGAGAAGAAAAAACAGAGCCAACAGCTCAAGTGTAATAAGGCCGCAAGTGGGCTATGTTCCAGGGGCGAGTTGACTCAGCCTCCGTGGTTGGCCGATCAGGCCGAAGATCCACCAGATAGTATGACCCATTGCGAAGGCTTTTGCTGACGACGAACGGTCCTTCCCATGGTCGTAATAACTTATGCATGCCAGTGCGATCTTGGATCAATCGAAGCACTAAGTCGCCCTCCTAAAAAGTTCGGCTCTTGACCCGGCGGCTGTGGTAACGCCTCAAGTCCTGTTGATAAATAGTCGATCGGGCGGCAGCCAAGTCGCGTGCTTCCTCCAAAGCGTCCAAAGAATCTTGACGCGCCAACTCGTTATCTTGTTCCACATAAGCAGCAACTCTGGGCGAGTCATGCCTAATGTCAGTGGGAAGAACAGCTTCTGCTCCGTATACCAGGAAAAACGGAGTAAAACCCGTAGAACGGTTTGGGGTGGTTCGGATGCTCCACAGTACCGAAGGCAACTCCTCAACCCAACACCCTGGGGTGCTTTCCAGGGGAACCATAAGTCGGGGCTTGATTCCTCGCAACACTTCCTGATTTGCCCGTTCCGCTTGCCCATTAGATTGTGGATGAGCAACCGCAGATACATCAAGCCGGATGTGCTCACGGTGGCAAAACTCCTGCATCGCTCCTTATGATAGATTAGTACCATTATCAGTAATAATGTTGTGTGGATATCCGAACCGGAAGATCGGTTTCTTCAAGAACTTGACCGCTGTTTCCGCATCACAAGCACCAACAAGTTTTGCTTCGACCCACTTGGTAAATTTATCAACCGCCACCAGCAGATGAGTTTTTTTGTTGGACGACATCTTGAAAGGGCCAACCATGTCTAACTCCCAGACCGCAAAAGGCCAAGTAATAGGTATCATCCTTAGTTCTTGAGCCGGCACATGAGCCTGTCGTCCGTAACGCTGGCAGCCATCACATCGACGAACTATCTCTTCTGCGTCTGCATGAGCTGTCAACCAAAAGAATCCGTGACAGAACGCCTTTGAAACCAGGGAACGTGACCTGGCATGATGCCCACAATCTCCAGCATGGATGTCGTTCAGAATTACGCATCCTTCTTCGGAAGAAACGCATCGTTGGAATACCCCAGAAGTGCTTCGCTTATATAATTCGCCATTGATGATGACCATGGATTTGCTCCGACGGACAATTTGGCGAGCCAACACCTCATCCGAAGGTAAGTCGCCTCGTGCAAGATATGCCAAATAAGGAAGAACCCAATCCGGCGTAACACGAAGAGCCGCCACAAACTGGGACTCAGGGTCTGGTATTGCCAACTCCTCTTCTGAGGGCAACCTTACGGAAGAATTATGCAAAATATCCAGAAAGACATTGGGAGGAACCGGCTTACGTTGTGAGCCGAGACGTGAAGGGGCGTCAGCTGCTTCGTTAAGGCGCCGGTCGATATGATCAACTTGATAGCCATGGAAATGACCTGCCACATCAGACACAGCCCTTCTGTAAGCCGCCATCAGGGGGTCCCGAGAATCCCAAGTACCTGAAACTTGTTGAGCCACCAGATCAGAATCGCCAAGACACCTGACACGCGTGAGGTTCATCTCCTTGGCGAGTCGCAAACCATGAAGCAAGGCTTCATACTCTGAAGTGTTGTTGGTGCCTGGAAACATGAGTCGGAGAACATAACAGAATTTGTCTCCCTGGGGTGAAATCAACACCACGCCAGCCCCCGAGCCTTCCAATTGCCTAGACCAGTCAAAGTAAATAGTCCAGTACGTGAGGTCGGGCATGTCTTCCGGAATCTGTAACTCGGTCCAATCATTGACAAAGTCAACCAAGGCCTGAGACTTCATAGCCGTGCGAGTGGTGTATCGCACGTGGTGCGGCCCAAGTTCGACCGCCCATTTGGCGATTCGCCCCGTCGCTTCTCGGTTTTGGATGATGTCCCCGAGAGGAGCGGAGCTAACCACCGTGATGGGATGCTCTTGGAAATAGTGTTTGAGCTTCTGACTCGCCATAAAGACCCCATAGACCAGCTTCTGCCAGTGCGGGTATCGTTGCTTGGAGAGGGTTAGCACCTCACTAATGAAATACACCGGGCGTTGTACCGGATATTCCTTCCCTTCTTCCTTTTGTTCGACGGCACTGCCACGCTCACCGCCTTGGAGTTTGCCGCAATGTATATAAGCATAGGCTCTTTTTCAGTCGAGGCGGCCAAAACTGGCGGGTTGACCAGCTGCTGCTTCAAGGCTTCAAAAGATTCATTGGCCTCGTCTGTCCAAACAAAACAGTCAGATTTCTTAAGCAACTGATAGAGGGGAATAGCTTTTTCTCCCAAGCGGCTTATGAAGCGACTTAAAGCCGCGATACGACCCGCCATCCATTGAACTTGATTGATATTCGTTGGTTTCCCAAGCGAAGTAATTGCCTCAATTTTGTCCGGGTTGGCCTCAATGCCACGCTCAGACACCAGGAAACCCAACAACTTTCCTGCGGGAACACCAAAGACACACTTGGTGGGATTAAGCTTCATCTGATATACCCGCAGGTTGTCAAAAGTTTCCCTTAAATCTTCCAAGAGCGTCTCCTTCCTATGAGTTTTAACCACAATGTCATCAACGTAAGTGTGGACGTTGCGTCCGATTTGGCCACGGAGACAATTTTGGATGCAACGCTGGTAAGTCGCCCCAGCACTTTTGAGCCCAAACGGCATGGACACATAACAAAAAGCCCCGAAGGGGGTTATAAAAGTTGTCTTCTCCTGATCTTCCACAGCCATCTTGATTTGGTGATATCCAGAATAAGCGTCCAGGAAACACAAATGCTCGCAGCCCGCCACTGAATCAATGATTTGATCGATGCGGGGAAGGGCGAAATGGTCCTTTGGACAGGCTTTGTTAAGATCTGTGTAATCAATGCACATGCAGAAGGTGCCGTTCTTCTTGAGCACCAAGACCGGGTTAGCCAACCACTTGGGGTGGAAGACCTCTACGATGAATCCGGCGGCCAAAAGACGGGCGACTTCTTCCCCGATTGCCTTGTGTCGTTCCTCATTGAACCTGCGAAGATATTGCTGAATCGGCTTTGCTTTTGGTTCAACATTAAGATGGTGCTCAGCGAATTCTCTCGGTACACCAGGCATGTCAGAAGGTTTCCACGCGAAGATGTCCCGATTCTCACGGATGAATTCGATGAACGCGCTTTCCTATTTAGGGTCCAGGCCCGCCCCGATAGTAAACTGCTTGGATGAGTCGCGAGGGACGAAATCCACCATCTTAGTGTCATCCGTTGGTTTGAACTTGAGGGGCGGCTCAGCGTCTGTTGTTGGCTTCTTTAGAGGTGACATATCTGCTGGATCAACATTGGCCTGGTGATATTTGAGCTCTTCTGCAGCGCAAGCGACTTCTGCGTAATCCGCATCTCCTTCCTCACACTCTCTTGCTATCCTCATGTCACCATCAACCGTGATGGGCCCCTTAGGACCAGGCATCTTGAGTTTAAGGTAAACATAGCAGGGGCGAGCCATGAAACGGGCGTAAGCTGGTCGCCCAAACAATGCATGATAAGGGCTCTTTAACTTGACCACCTCAAATATAAGCGACTCGCTCCTGTAATTGGATGTTGTTCCAAACGCCACTGTGAGTTTAACCCGGCCTATGGGGTATGCCGATTTACCTGGGACAATTCCATGGAATACCGTGGTTGACGGCATTAAGTCTTTCTCCAGCAGGTTCATCCTTCGAAAAGTGTCAAAGTATAGTATGTTGATGTTGCTGCCACCATCCATCAGCACCTTCGATAACGTATATCCCCCGACTTGAGGAGCCACGACCAACGCTAAGTCGCCGGGGTTGTCAACTCTGGGCGGGTGATCCTCCCTACTCCATGATATAATCTGCTCGGACCAGTGGAGGTACCTAGGGAGTGCCGGCTCAGATACATTGTACGCTCGGTGATTCACCTTTTTATCACGCTTGCAGGCATTGGTGGTGAAGACGTGGTATTGCCCATTGCTTAATTGTTTGGGATTGTTGCGGAACCTGCCATGATCATCTTGCCCCTGTGGAGCCCCCTGTGGGGGTGGCTGCTGAAAAACCCTAAACCGGGTTCGGGGAAGCCGCCGAACGGGTTCTGGCGTTGATTAGGTGCACCGAACTGTTCATGCCGTTGGTCCGGGTCGCCGCTTTGGCCCTTTTTGATCGCCTCCGCCCGAAATTCCCGCATCATGTAACAGTCCTCCTAGGAGTGAGTCGTCGGTCCGTCCGCCGTGGCGTGGTGCGGGCAGGGGCCCTTGAGTATCTCGTTATAATTGCATAGCTTCTTGCCACTGTAACCCCTCTTCTTCTGGCGCTGGTTGCCATTGTTGGCATTGGTGTTGGCGACGAAGTCAGTGGATCCTTCCTGCTGCCTTCTCTTGTCGTTCCCTTCATGATTATGGTGGGCGCGTCCCTGAAGCCGGGTATGATTTTTGGATGACTCGCCTTTCCTCGATGAGTTGGCCTTGCCGCCATCCTCTCCTGGATCTTCGGTATCGTCCGCCTCGGCGTACCTAGTGAGGGTGTCCATCAATTCCCCCATATCCTGGACCTTTCGCTTGAGTCGCCCCAACTTCTGTACCAAGGGCTCATAGTGGCAGTTTTGCTCCAAGATCAGCACAGCCTAAGCCGCCATGATGTCGTCCGACGAGTGAATGATTTCTGCGACCCGCTGCCTCCAGTGGTGAGCCGACACATGAAGGCGCTGAACACAGTGCTGTAAATCTACTATTATCATTGGGCGCTTGCAAGTTCCCCAGAAGTTTTTGATGAAACGCTCTTTCAATTCAACCCAAGTTTGGATGGAGTTGGGGGGCAGGTTTTTCAAACAAGTACGCGTCGTCCCCTCGAGCATCATTGTGAAGTACCTGGCGCAGATTGCTTCATTTACATTGAGCATGTCCATGGCGATTTCGTAACTCTCAACCCATGACGCCGGTTCAAGGTCCGGGGTGTAGTTAGGCACCTTTCTTGGTCCCTTAAAATCCTTCGGCATCCGCTCATTGCGAAGGGCGGGGGCCAAGCATTGCACCCCTACCTGCCTGCCACCTCCAACAAGCGGTGATGGGCCGGTTTGGATGTCCGGGTGATCCCGACACAGCGGGTCCTGATGGTCAGGCGGGTTAACCTGGGGAAGGGGTCGCGGTCCGCTGGTTATGGCGGGCTGGTCCTCTGGCCAGCTCCTGGTGCGGCTTGCTTGGGGGGTGGAGTGCAGCCGATCGAGGTTGTGCGAGAACTGGGCGTTTTGAACCACCGCCGTCTTCAACATCTCAATGGCGTTCCTTGCTTCTATTTCGGCCGGGGTGTTGCCATGAATCGGAAGGGATTCTAAATGGCGAGTCGCAGCGGGCACGTTGTCCACCGGGTTGGAAAAGTGACCCCGAGGTGTCTGGAATCGAGGAATGTGATCAACCGCTGGCTGAAGCGGTGGGTTTGGCGGCTGACCCGGCCCTCCTCCCGGAGTGTCTCCGCCCCGGGGGTGCGTGGAGTATCGAATAGGCGGGTAGGGTTGAGAATAGGGGGTAAACGCCCCTGGTGCCTCCTCTGATGAACAGCGTCGGATGCGCGTTGATGCCTCTCAAGCCGCCAGTCTTCAGTGTTCAAGAGGGCCGTCTCAGCGATGATCTGAGCTTGCCGGGTCTCGATCCTGGCGGCTTCTGCTTTAGCATCTCGCTGAGCATTTGCCACCCCATCTCTTAGCTTCGCCAACTCGGCATTTATCGTGTCTTGGTTTTCTGCTGTTACACGAGTCGCCATGAGCCTTCTTATCTCTGCCGCCAAGTCCACCAAGATCGCAGCTGGGCTTCTGGATGTTTCGCCAGTCCCGTCGTTGCCTGCAGGGTTTTGATGGGGCTGAGTCGCCCCTGCCATGTACACGGCGATCTGACGGCGGGTCCGGTCGAGAACCTCGGGGTCCATTGCCATTGACAGACCCCCGAGGCAGCCCCCGTGTAGAGACTGAATTGAATCTGAGTCACCCATGGATGATTCGTCATCAGCGTTGACCGGCGTAGTCTCTTGAGTCACCGATCGTTCTGGCTCCTCAGATCCCTGTGTGAAACCAACAAATACCGGGCGGGTTAAGTTTGACGCTGCGACAGGGCGGACATACCTGGCCGGCTCGACGATGTCGGTGAAGATGTCCGGCTCAGGCACAGGCGATCCAACCATGCCGACAAAGATGTTGATCTTGCCGAAGGGGACTCTGTAGCCGGATTCGATTGAATCGGCCTCGGGCACCCACAGCGAGTTATTGATGTAGTATTTTCCGCGGCGGCTCCGAGTCATGAGCCCCGCCGCATAGCTCGCTGACCCTGGTAGGGCTCCCTTTGAGAACTCAACTCCACCGTGCGCAGGCCCCACGGTGGGTGCCAACTGTCGTGGTTTTGTCACGGCAGATGTCCTCGTGAAAGGACTTTGTGTTGGAGCCATCGCACCTTGGTGGCGACTCAAAGGGGTTGAACGGGAGCGAGACAGAGATTTACCCAGGTTCGTCCCCTCGTAAGGAGGTAAAAGCCTACATCCTGCTTTGTGTTGTATTGATGGTGTTTCAATTACAAGGAGGACGTAACTTGCCTGACCTAGCACTCGATGATTTCTAACCTCCCCTCTCCTTCCCCGGGACTCGCCTTTATATACAAGTCGAGCCCTTAGGGTTTACAAGAGTCCTTACCATCATGCAAGTCATGATCCTTTCTATCTCTAAGTCGCCGCGCTTTCCAAGACTTGGAGGTCTTCCCAATAATTGATTCTCCACAAGGATCTTGAACCACCGTCTAGCTCCTAGGCTCACAGGCCAAAGCTTGAATCGCCAAAGGATGAGTCGCCCGCTTGGTGACACGGCCCAACTAGGGCGGGTCACACAGCAGATAATATCCCCAACAGATATTGTTTCTCAAGATTGCCAAAAGGTTTTTGCAAAGGAAAAAAGCAAGCTTAAGATTTGCAAAACGATGAAAACGCAAAACGTGGGAGAATCTGTGAAAAACAGAACAGCAGGTAGTAAATAATTTTTTCGGGGAACTTTTGCAACTCAAATCAAAAAACTCAGAACATATGCCAGAAATACAATTATACAGAGCATACTTTAAAAAAAATTCAGATCAAAACGATGATTTGGCAAATTTTGGAGAATTTTTCCGTCAAGCAGACAGAATCTGGTTCTGGACAACATGTCACAACTTTTGAACTTTCTTGCAATCGGAGGCTAAAACTTGGCACAAAGCTTGAAAATAAAGATACAATGATGTTGCTATAGTAGTAAAAAGCATCAAGACCACTCAAACTGAAAGTAAAAACTAATTGGGTTGCCTCCCAACAAACGCTTTCTTTTATGCCTTTGAGCTAGGCATGATGCAAAAAGATCAAGTTGTATCAATTGAACCATCACAAAGATCATCAAAAAGCTCTTCAATAGTACAACTAATCTTAAGAGGACTCTCAAAGATGGGCCTAGTGGTAACACTTCTAGGAACAAAAGCAAAGGTAGTAAGACCAATTGGAATTTCATTTCTAATTCTATTTAAGAGAGGTATCTCTTCCAAGGTCTTCATAGTTTCAACACCCTTAGCAATAGGTATACTCGTTTTGGGTTGAGGAACCTTGGGTACGTGGACAAACTTAGGTCCCTTTCTTGCGGGGGTTTCTACATTTTTAGTCTTGATGGAGGATAGAGTAGTTCCTAAAGTTTCAATAATATCCTCGATCTTATCAATCCTAGAAGCATCCACATCATGGGATTTAAGGGTCTCCAAAGTTTTGTAAATTTTGCGCATGGAGCTATCAAGTCTATTTAAGTTCCCTTGAATTCTATGATCTACTTCATTTATTTTACCAATGCTTGGCATTTATAGCTCTATATTCTCAAGTTTACTTATAATGTGAGCTAAAGTGATATCATCCTTTATGTCAACAATAGGTGGGGTTCCGACAAGATTTTCCATAATGTTAAGAGCCTCCCAAACAGGAGCTTCCAAGAAATTCCCACCTATTGTTGTGTCTAGAACAAACCTATGCCAAGAAGTAATACCAACATAAAAATTTCTAATAAAAATAGTGGTGGATTTCTTCTTGGTGGCTCTATCTTGAGAATCTTTAATTCTATACCAAGCATCTTTCAAACTTTCTCCAACCCTTTGTTTGAAGGTAAGAATCTCTACTTCGGGTGCAACACCAAAGGCAAAGGACTTAAACATACTGACTAAACAAAGCAAAGTAACTATCTTTTTGTGGTTTTTGGTATAAGACTCTAAAGCAAAAACTAGAAAGCAAACTAACAAGACTAAAAAGCAAAGGTACAAGATAGCGTGCAACTCCCCTATCTTGAAGACTGGAGTCCCCGACAACGGCGCCAGAAATTTGCTTGATGATGATTTGATGGATATACTTCTCGCCCCTCGTTGGTTACCCCAAGTGGAAGGTGGAGATGTAGTCGGCAACAGATTTCCCTTACACGGGGATTGTAAGGTTTATCAAACCAGGAGGACTCCGAGGATCAACAAGTAGGTGTCCGCTGCTCTGGCGCTAGCAGAAGACATGGACCTGTACAGACAACAAATAAATTAGCTCCCAACGAGTTCAGAGAGGTTGTCAATCTCTCTAGCCTTGTAGTTTGTAAAGGATCAAAACACAAGCAGGAATAGTAGTAGTGATTGCAACGGAAAAGTAAATAAAACAGTAAATGGTGGATGTGTAAAGAATGGTGGTAATATGGACCAGAGTCCCATGATGTTCACTAGTGATGTCTCTCTCCCAAAAGGCGATAAACAACTATGTTCGGTAAACACATTACAGTTGGGCAATTGACAGAATTATAAACGCACCGCAATGCTAATCATGCTACTAGAAAGTTAGAGGCTCAAAAGTAATGGGCAGTACGCCAAGACAAGTACACCGTTTATTCATCAACATCTACTTACTAATCATCCACCTTGATATATCTATCCAGAACATCTCGCTGGTATTAAGTTACGAGCCCCACCCAAAGTGTAAACTCAAAGCAACGGACAACTGCATTAACGAACTTTGTGTAAGGTAAACAATCCTTGCAACCGTGATCACAAGCACCGTTGTTTTCTCCCTAGTGGCAACATCACATTCCCTAGTCTCATGTTTATGTCACTCAAGCTAGACATGAGGGGGGATGAACCCGCAATCATGCATAAGCTCCCTCTTGGAGTTACAATCTACTACTCGGCCAAAGCAATAAAAAGCAACGGAGAACATGCATGAATTACTCAAGTACATAATATAAAAGAATAACCAAATATATAACTCATCACAATCTGAACATAATCTCATAATCCATCGGATCCGAGCAAACCAAGCATAGTAATAGCAGGAAAATTGCATAGATGCCTTGATCATGTAGGGCAGCTCACAAGGGCTAAACATTGAAGCACAAGATTGGAGAGAAGACATCACATAGCTACTGGTCATGGACTCATGGTCCAAGGAGGACTACTCATGGCACGTCCGGGAAGCGTCCATGGCGGTGGAGAAGCTCCCGGAGATCAATTCTCACTCCGATAGGGTGCCGGGAAGAGGTCTTGTGGTGTGCCCGATCTCGGGAGCGCTGCGGCGGCGAAACGATGGAGAAATTAGCGATTCTGGATCTCCTTCAAGGGTTTCCTACTGGAGAGGTAAATATAGGCCGAAGGAGGGCACCATAGGAGGTGGGCCCCGCCCAGGCGACCTGGTAGCGTGGCCAGGAGGTAGGCCGCGCACGGAGGCTGTCTCGGCAGGCCGTGGCTCCCCTCTGGCCCACCTTTGGTGCTCGTGAAGCTTCCGTCATGCTGCTTTTTATATATTTTTCTCGGGATTTTTGGGGCTCTGTAAATTGGGGTAAAAGTCCCTGCAAAAAAGACATCAATACACAGAAACTGGCACTGGGTGCACTGAGTTAGTAGGTTAGTCCAAATATCTGTAAAAAGGTATGAAAGTGTAGCAAAACATATAACAATGTCACCCAAAAGATCATGGAACAAACAGAAATTATAGTTACGTTTGGGACGTATCAGATGTTCCAGGAGTTGACGTTCATTTTTGCAAAGAATGCCCGGATCGAGAGGTATGAGACCTCCGATAAATTCTATGCTTGCAATACAGAGGAGAACAGGTGTGTGAGTGAACATATACTCAGAATGTGTGGGTATTCCAAC
Source organism: Hordeum vulgare subsp. vulgare (assembly GCF_904849725.1). Classification (NCBI taxonomy): domain Eukaryota; kingdom Viridiplantae; phylum Streptophyta; class Magnoliopsida; order Poales; family Poaceae; genus Hordeum; species Hordeum vulgare. Next base: position 35,602,204 of record NC_058520.1, on the reverse strand, counting down.
CGTTTGGCTAAGTTGGGAATTGTTCTCCCGCCAGAGGCAATCACTAACAGAGTTCTTCAATCACTGTCACCTAGCTATAAAGGCTTTGTATTGAAATATAACATGCAAGGGATGAATAAATCAGTCGCCGAGCTGTTTGCGATACTGAAAGTTGCTAAGTCAGAAATTCAGAAGGAGCATCAAGTGTTGATGGTCAATAAAACCACTAGTTTCAAGAAAAATGGCAAGGGCAAGAAGGGTAACTCCAAGAAGAGTGGAAAAGAAGTTGCCCCTCTCACAAAGAAACCCAAGGTTGGAGCCAAGCCAGAAACTGAGTGCTTTCATTGCAAGGGAACTGGTCATTGGAAGCGGAACTGCCCCAAGTATCTGGCCGACAAGAAGGCAGCCAACAACAAACAAGGCATATATGATATACATGTTATTGATGTGCACCTCACCAACTCTCATTGTAGTGCCAGGGTATTTGATACTGGTTCGGTTGCTCACATTTGCAACTCAACGCAGGAACTATGAAATAGACGAAGGTTGGCGAAGAACGAAGTGATGATGCGCGTGGGAAATGGTTCCAAGGTTGATGTGATCGCCGTCGGCACGCTCTCACTTGAATTACCATTGGGATTAGTGATGAACCTGAATAATTGTTATTTAGTGCCTGCGTTGAGCATGAACATTATATCTGGATCTTGTTTATTGCAAGACAGTTACTCATTTAAATCAGAGAATAATGCTTGTTCTACTTATATGAGTAATATACTTTATGGTCATGCACCCAATGTGAGGGGTTTGTTCTTATTGAATCTCGAAAGTAATGACACACATGTTCATAACATAGATGCCAAAAGATGTAGAGTTGATAATGATGGTACCACTTTCTTGTGGCATTGTCTCTTAGGTCATATTGGTGTAAAATGCATGAAGAAACTCCATGTTGATGGACTTTTGGCGTCACTTGATTTTGAATCACTTGTCACATGTGAACCATGCCTCATGGGCAAGATGATCAAAACTTCGTTCTCCGGAACAATGGAGCGAGCAAGTGATTTATTGGAAATCATACATACTGATGTGTGCGCTTTGATGAGCATTGAGGCGTGCGGTGGATATCATTATTTTCTCACCTTCACCGATGGCTTAAGTTAATATGGTTATATTTACTTAATGAAACACAAGTCTGAAATGTTTGAAAAGTTCAAGAAATTTCACAGTGAAGTGGAGAATCACTGTAACAAGAAGATCAAATTCCTACGATCTGATCGAGGAGGAGAGTATCTGAGTTATGAGTTTGGCACTCACCTAAGACAATGTGGAATTGTTTCGCAGTTGGCACCGCCTGGAACACCACAATGCAATGGTGTGTTCGAACATCATAATCATACTTTATTAGATATGGTGTGTTCTATGATGTCTCTTGTCCATTTGTCGTTATCATTTTGGGATTTTGCATTAGAGACAACTGCATTCACTTTAAATAGGGCACAAGCAAAATCCGTTGAGACGACGCCATATGAAATGTGGTTTGGCAAGAAACCAAAGTTGTCGTTTCTTAAAGTTTGGGGATGTGATGCTTACATCAAAAAACATCAGCCTGAAAAGCTGGAACCCAGAGCAGAGAAATGCGTCTTCATAGGATAACCAAAAGAGACAATTGGTTACACCTTCTATCTTAGATCAGAAGGTGAAGTGTTTGTCGCTAAGAACGAAACATTTATTGAGAAAGAGTTTCTTTCGAAAGAGTTGAGTGGGAGGAAGATAGAACTTGATGAGGTTATTGAACCTTTGCTTTAACCAGAGAGCAGCACGACACAGAAAGATGTTTCTGTGGAGCCATTGCGAGTTGAAGAGGAAGCCAGTTATGTTGATCATGAAGCTTCAGATCAAGTTGCTATCGAACCTCGTAGGTCGATAAGGGCACGTACTTCTCCTTGGTGGTACGGTAACCTTGTCTTAGCAGTCATATTGTTGGACAAAAATGAACCTACGAGCTATGGAGAAGTGACGGTGGGCCTGGATTCCAACAAATGGTTAGAGGCCATGAAATCTGAGATAGGATCCATGTATGAAACAAAGTGTGGACTTTGGAAGTATTACCTAAAGGGCAAAAGGCCATTCAGAATAAGTGGATCTTTAAGAAGAAGACAGACGCCGACGGTAATATCACCGTCGATAAAGCTCGACTTGTGGCAAAGAGTTTTTCACAAGTTCAAGGAGTTGACTACGATGAGACTTTCTCACCTGTAGTGATGCCTAAGTCCATCAGAATCATGTTAGCAGTAACTGCATTTTTTGATTATGAAATTTGGCAGATGGATGTCAAAATGGCATTCCCTAACGGTTTCCTTAAGGAAGAGTTGTATATGACGCAACCGGAAGGTTTTGTTGAACCATAGAATGCTGACAAAGTATGCAAACTTTAGCGATCCATTTATGGACTGGTGCAAGCATGTCGGAGTTGGAATCAACGCTTTGATGAGGTGATTAAGGAGTTTGGGTTTATACAAGTTTATGGAGAAGCTTGTATTTACAAGAAAGTGAGTGGGAGCTCTATAGCATTTCTAATATTATATGTGGATGACATATTGCTGATTGGAAACAATATAGAATTTTTGGGAATCATAAAGCATTAGTTGAATAAGAGTTTTTTAATGAAGGACCTAGGAGAAGTTGCTTACATATTAGGCATCAAGATCTATCGAGATAGATCAAGATGCTTAATAGGACTTTCATAGAACACATACCTTGAAAATGTTTTGAAAAAATTCAAAATGGAACAATCCAAGAAAGGGTTCTTGCATGTATTGCAAGGTGTGAAGTTGAGTAAGACTCAATGACTAGTGACTGCAAAAGATAGTGAAAAGATGAGAGTCGTCTCCTATGCAATGTTGTGCACAAGACCTGATGTCAGCCTTGCCATAAGTATGGCGGGAAGGTTTCAAAGTGATCAAGGAATGGAACACTAGACAACGGTCAAGAATATTCTGAAGTACTTGTAAAGGACTAAAGAAATGTTTCTCGTGTATGGAGATGATCAAGAGCTCGTCGTAAAGGGTTACATCGATGCAAGCTTTGACACTGATCCGTATGGCTCTAAGTCTAAACCGGATACATATTTATTCTCAATGGGGGTGTCGTAAGCTGGTGCGCTTCCAAGCAAAGCGTGGTAGCTGATTCTACATGCAAAGCGGAGTACATAGCTACCTCGGAGGCCGCTAAAGAAGGTGTATGGATGAAGGAGTTCATGACAGATCTTGGATTTGTGCCCAGTGCATTGGATCCAATGACTCTATTCAGTGACAACACTCGTGCCATTGCTCTAGCCAAGGAACTGTTGGGAAACATAGTAAATTCAAAATTTTCCTACGCCATACAAGGATCTATCTATGGAGAGACCAGCAATGAGCAAGAGGGAAGAGAATCTTCATACCTTTGAAGATCGCTAAGCGGAAGCGTTACTAGAACGCGGTTGATGGAGTCGTACTCGCAGCGACTCAGATCGTGGCGTGGTTCCGATCTATGTGCTGAATCACGGCACCTCCGCGTTCAACACACGTGCAGACCAGTGACGTCTCCAACACCTTGAACCAGCAAGGAGGGAGGATAGGTTGAGGGAGAGCTCTGGTAGCACGACGGCATGGTGGCGGTGGAGCTACGTGGAACTCCGGCAGGGCTTCACCAAGCACCGTGGAGGATGAGGAAGGAGAGAGGTAGGGCTGCGCCGAGAGAGAGATTTGTGTGTCTCAAAACAGCACCAAACCTCAACTATATATAGGGGAGAGGGAGGGAGCGCAGCCCTTAGGGTTCCCACCCCAAGGGGTGCGGCAGCCCCCATATGTGCCAGGAGGTGGCGGCCAGGAGGGGAGGAGGGGTGTGGCGCACCCCTGGTGGGCCTTAGGCCTACCTGACTTAGGGTTTGCCCCCCTTCCCTCTCCCCTGCGCCTTGGGCCCCTGGTGGGAGGCACACCAACCCATTATGGGCTGGTTCCCTTCCACCTTTTGGCCCATGTCACCTTTTGGGGCTGGTGGCCCCTCCCGGTGGACCTCCAGAACCCTTTCCGGTGGTCCCGGTGGTCCCGGTACGCTACTGGTGACGCCCGAAACATTTCCGGTGTCCAAAACATTTCATTCTATATATCAATCTTTACCTACGGACCATTCCAGAACTCCTCGTGACATTCGGGATCTCATCCGGGACTCCTAAGAACCTTCGGTAACCACGTACACTATTTCCCTATAACCCTAGCGTCATTGAACCTTAAGTGAGTAGACCCTACGGGTTTCGGAGACATGCAGACATGACCGAGACATCTCTTCGGCCAATAAACAACAGAGGGGTCTAGATATCCATGTTGGTTCCCACACGTTCCACGATGATCTCATCGGATGAACCACGATGTCAAGGATTCAGTCAATCCCGTACGCAATTCCCTTTGTCTATCGGTATGATACTTTCCCGAGATTCGATCGTCGGTATCCCTATACCTTGTTCAATCTCGTTACCAGCAAGTCTCTTTACTCGTTCCGTAGCACATCATCTCGTGACTAACTCCTTAGTCACATTGAGCTCATTATGATAATGTTCTACCGAGTGGGCCCAGAGATACCTCTCCGTCACACGGAGTGACAAATTCCGGTCTCGATTCGTACCAACTCAATAGGCACTTTCGGAGATACCCCTAGTGCATCTTTATAGTCACCCAGTTACGTTGTGACGTTTGATACACCCAAAGCACTTCTACGGTATCCGGGAGTTGCACAATCTCATGGTCCAAGGAAATGATACTTGATATTAGAAAAGCTTTAGCAGACGAACAACACGATCTAATGCTATCCTTAGGATTGGGTTTTGTCCATCAAATCATTCTCCTAATGATGTGATCCTGTTATCTACGACATCCAATGTGCATGATCACGAAACCATGATCATCTGTTAATCAACGAGCTAGCCAACTAGAGGCTTACTAGGGACATATTGTGATCTATATATTCACACATGTATTACTGTTTCTGTTAATAAAATTATAGCATGAACAATAGATAATTATCATGAACAAGGAAAAATAATAATAACCACTTTATTATTGCCTCTAGGGCATATTTCCAACAGTCTCCTACTTGCACTAGAGTCAATAATCTAGTTACATTGTGATGAATCGAACACCCATAGAATTCTGGTGTTGATCATGTTTTGCTCGTGGAAGAGGTTTAGTCAACGGGTCTGCAATATTCAGATCCGTATGTACTTTACAAATATCTATTTATCCCTTCTGAACATAGTCCTGGATGGAGTTCTAGCGGCGTTTGATGTGCTTGGTCTTCCTATGAAACCTGGGCTCCTTGGCTATGTCAATAGCTCCAGTGTTGTCACAGAAGTGTGTCATCGAGCCTGATGCGCTTGGAATTACTCCAAGGTCGGTGATGAACTCCTTCATCCAGATCCCTTCTTGAGCTGCTTCTGAAGCAGCTATGTACTCCGCTTCACATGTAGATGCTACCACGACGTCTTGCTTGCAGCTCCACCAGCTGACTGCCCCACCATTCAAAACATACACATATCCGGTTTGTGATTTTGAGTCATCCGGATCTGTGTCGAAGCTAGCATCGGTGTAACCCTTTATGACGAGCTCTTCGTCACCTCCATAAACGAGAAACATCTCCTTAGTCCTTTTCAGGTACTTAAGGATATTCTTGACCGATGTCCAGTGTTCCATACCGGGATCACTTTCGTACCTCCCTAACAAACTTATGGCAAGGTTCACATCATGTCTGGTACACAGCATGGCATACATAAGAGAACCTACGGCTGAAGCGTAGGGGATGGTACTCATCTTCTCTTTTTCTTCTACCGTGGTCGGGCATTGAGTCTTACTCAATCTCATACCTTGCAATACAGGCAAGAACCCCTTCTTTGACTTATCCATATTGAACTTCTTCAATATCTTGTCAAGGTATGTACTTTGTGAAAGACCTATGAGGCGTCTTGATCTATCTCTATAGATCTTGATGCCTAATATGTATGCAGCTTCTCCAAGGTTCTTCATTGAAAAACTTTTGTTCAAGTAGGCCTTTATGCTCTTCAATAACTCTATATCATTTCCCATCAACAATATGTCATCCACATATAGTACGAGAAACGCTACAGAGCTCCCACTCACTTTCTTGAAAATACAGGCTTCTCCATAAACCTGTATAAACACAAACGCTTTAATCACCTCATTAAAGCGAATGTTCCAACTCCAAGATGCTTGCACCAGCCCATAGATGGAGCGCTGGAGCTTGCATACTTTGTTAGCACCCTTAGGATCGACAAAATTGTTAGAGCATATATCTCCATATGTGGTTTTGGTAATTGATGATAATTCCTATGGACTAATGGTTGCCTTAAGTTATATTTATAGGATTTGTCCATAGGCACTTCTTGAAGTCCATTTGTTGGGTTCAAGGAGTTTATATGATGAACAAGATGGTTTTCAAGGTATTATCCAAAGAATGGCCATAGAGACACAAGGTTGATCAAGATCTCAGACAAAGAGTAAATCAAGATGATCAACACACAAAGCGTACAAGATGTACCGAGAGGGGTCAAGTGATCCCATGGTATGGTAAGCATTGTCCATTACGTGTTTGTGTACTAACCCATGGTCTTCACGAGAGTTCTATGTGGGGTTAGGTGTGTCTACAAGGGCTTGCGTCTAGAGGAAGATCTCATACAAAGCGTACAAGATGTACCGAGAGGGATCAAGTGATCCCATGGTATGGTAAGCATTGTCCACTACGTGTTTGTGTACTAACCCATGGTCCTTGTGAGAGTTCTATGTGGGATTAGGTGTGTCTCCATGGGCTTGCGTCTAGAGGAAGATCTCGTACAAAGAGTCATGAAGGAATGTCCACACTCGACAATGTTGATACTAAAGAAGAAGCCCCAAAGTCACAAGCAACAAGGGAAGCGGCCACAACTTCAATCACATACTCAACTACAAGTTGAAGAAAGGCCCCTTCCCAAGAAGACCCAAGCCAACACTCCTCATGTGGAGAAATCAATAGGGAAGAAATTAAAGGGTAGATGTTGCTACTTATGTCGTGAGAAGGGTCACTTCGCTTCTTCTTGCACGAGAGGTAATTTATCCAACCCAGTCATTATTGATGATATCTGTACTCTTGGGAAGGATAAGGTTGGCAATGTGTTTGCCAAGTTTGTTGGTACTCAAAGTGTTGTCAAGAAAAGTACCATTTGGGTTGCCAAGCCTATTGTGACTAACCTCTTAGGACCCAACGTGGTTGGGGACCAACAAGCTCAAACTTGATCAATAGGTGAATGTGGAGGACATTAGAGACTTGGATACATAATGAAGAATTAAGGGGTATTCATCATTCATATTATCTCAAGCCAAGTCATTTGTTATCGAGTTTCTATCTTATATCCAATGTGCCTCCATATGGTAACTTGTACTTAAACTGTTAACATTGTTAGTTGCTTGCCCCTTTGCATGTTGTGGTTTTGTACCTTGCATGTGTTTGTATATGTTGTGCTTCCAACTTGCTTATCTTTAGTAATCGATTATGTGTATGTTGGTTTGCATATCATGTACATGTGAGTCTTGTATTGAGCCTTTTTGCATCTTATTTGTATCTTTGTAGGATCTTGTGAGAGATTAATGGATTATCCCATTGTGGGGGAGTGATGTGCTTTGGACACCTCATAATCCTATAAATGTGTATACATGGGGAATACCACTTAGTATTGATATTTCAAGATTATCTAGTTTCTATGTGGTATGTCTTACTCATGAGAAATTCAAATTCTATATGGTCCATTAATTATCTCTTGTTGGTTTTAATTTGCCACTTGTAAATATTGTTGGGTTATCACATTATGGGGGAGTAATATGCTACGTGCATATTACAAGCCTAGAAAATGTGTACATTTGAGGTATTGCCACTTAGTGTTGATATTGTAAATTATCTTGTTCCTAGGTGGCATGTTAGCTCTACAAGTGTCATTTGCTTGCGTTTTATGGGTAAAGATGATGTTGGATATATTTGCGATCTACCAATGAGTATTATTTCCAAAATACTTCTTGTCCTTGACAATTGGTATTCCCATCATGTGGTAGGAATTGCTAATCGTCTTTACATTGGATTTTGTGTTTCATTTGTCTTCCTGCCCTCTTGTGGATCTATTTTAACATGTCTAGTGTTTTTATAGATATAGAGAAAGTGATGATCCCATCTTGTGCATTTTGTATTTAAATTCAAATTCTATATAATGAACATCCTTTGGGGGAGCTATCCTATTTTCTTTAGAACACTCTCTTTATTCGCCCATCATAAAATTTTGTGATCCCCATCAAGTGTGTGTTGAAGGAAGGAAAGTCTTGCTCTTTATGATGCTTTGTGCCATCATGAAAATTTGTCGAGGGTTTGGTTTGTTGGAACCTAGCTCTCTTTTCGAAACTAGATACCTCGTGTTTGTTTTCCTTCAATTGATATCTTGTTTCCTTTTATTTGGCATGTGTCAATGGATATCTCATTCCTTAAGGTATATTTTCATTGATATCCTTCAAGTGATAGTTTTTTGTTTGGTATCTTATTATCACTTGATACCTTGTCTTTTGGTGTATTATCAACTTTGTGTTGAGTTGATTCTTGAAAGCCTTGAGCATGCATATTTACTATATATGACTTCTTTTGCTTGCTTTCTTTCTTTGACCCAATATATAGGGGAAACTCCACGTTGTCATAAATTGTCTAAAGTGTGCATGAAATTAAAATTCATATCTATGTGCACATATGTATGTGGAGTTTGTCCTATGTATTGTTGGTTTTCTAACTCTTTGGTCCCAATGAGCTTAGGCACCATTTTGTTTGTTTTGTTGTTCCAGGAACAATTGGAGATGCATTGGATGCTCGGCTCACCTATAAGGAAGGTGTTGAGACCATGTGATTATTGGAGCCAAGTTAGGATGATCAACGAACAACTATCTACGACATCAATCCAATGTTGTCTTGGTAACAAGTATCTACTTCATGCATTCATTTCCTGTCTTTTCTTTTCCGGGTTGCATCATGGCATGAATCTCTTGATTCGTTCTTGTAGTACTTGTTTCCTTTCTCAAAGCATCTGAACGATGATGTCTTATTGCTAGTTGGGATGTCTTTGATGTTCGTATGTTGGAAGTTCATATTGTATAATAAGAAAATATTAGGCCATGTGATATGTGATACGTCTCCAACGTATCTGTAATCTTTGATCGTTCCATGCTATTATATTATCAACTTTGGGAGTTTTATATGCATGAATATGCTATTTTATATTATTTTTCGGACTAACCTATTGACCTAGAGCCCAGTGCCAGTTCCTGTTTTTTCCTTGTTTTTGACCTTTTTCAGATAGGAATATCAAACGGAGTCCAAACGGAATAAAACTTTCGCCATGATTTTTTATGGAAAATATCAAAAATACCAGAAGAAAAATATACCAGAGCGGAGTCCCGAGGAAGCCACGGGCCAGGGAGTTATGCCCACCCCCCCCCCCCTAGGCGTGCCTCGGGGGCTCGTGACTCCCTTGTGGGTCCCCTTGACTTGTTCTCAATGCCATCTGGTCTTATAAATACAGAAACCTCCAAAATAAACCTAGATCGGGAGTTCCGCCGCCGCAAGCCTCTATAGCCACCAAAAACCAATCGGGAGCCCATTCTAGCACCCTACGGAAGGGGGAATCCATCTCCGGTGGGCATCTTCATCATCCCGGCGATCTCCATGACGAGGAGGGAGTATTTCTCCTTCGGGGCTGAGGGTATGTACCAGTAGCTATGTGTTTGATCTCTCTCTCTCTCGTGTTCTTGAGATGTCTTGATCTCTATGTACCGCGGGCTTTGCTACTATAGTTGGATCTTATGATGTTCTTCCCCCTCTCCCTTCTTGTAATTAATTGAGTTTTCCCTTTGGAGTTATCTTATCAGATTGAGTCTTTAAGAACACTTGATGTATGTCTTGCACGTGTCTATCTGTGGTGACAATGGGATATTCATCTGAGTACTTGATGTATGTTTTGGTGATCAACTTTCTGGTTTCGTGACATTGGGAACCTATGCATATGGGTTGTCACACGTTTTGACTCTCCGGTAGAAACTTCGGGGCGGTCTTTGAAATTCTATGTGTTGGTTGAATAGATGATTCTGAGATTGTGTGATGCATATCGTATAATCATGCCCATGGATACTTGAGGTGACAATGGAGTATCTAGGTGACATTAGGGTCTTGGTTGATATGTGTCTTAAGGTGTTATTCTATTACGAACTCTAGGATAGATTGAACGAAAACAATACCTTCGTGTTATTTTACTACGGACTCTTGAATAGATTGATCAGAAAGAATAACTTTGTGGTTGTTTCGTACCCAACAATAATCTCTTCGTTTGTTCTCCGCTATTAGGGACTATGGAGTGACTCTTTTTTGCACATTGAGGGCTACTTATATGATCCAATTATGTTATCATTGTTGAGAGAACTTCACTAGTGAAAGTATGAACCATAGGCCTTGTTTCCACGCATTGCAATACCGTTCATGCTTACTTTTATTATTATTTACCTTGCTGTTTTTATATTTTCATATTACAAAAACCTATATCTACCATACATATTGCACTTGTATCACCATCTCTTCGCCGAACTAGTGCACCTATACAATTTACCATTGTATTGGGTGTGTTGGGGACACAAGAGACTCTTTGTTATTTGGTTGCAGGGTTGCTTGAGAGAGACCATCTTCATCCTACGCCTCCCATGTATTGATAAACCTTAGGTCACCCACTTGAGGGAAAATTGCTACTGTCCTACAAACCTCTGCACTTGGAGGCCCAACAACGTCTACAAGGAGAAGGTTGCATAGTAGACATCAAGCTCTTTTCTAGCGTCATTGCCGGGGAGGTTAGCGCTTGAAGGTATATCTTTAGATCTTGCAATTGAATCTTTTAGTTTCTTGTTTTATCACTAGTTTAGTTTACTAATAGAAAACTACAAAAAAATGGAATTAAGGTTGCCTCATATGCTTCAACTTTTTAATGTCTTTCGTGAAAATGATGGGAAGGAAAATTGTGCTCAAGTGCTAGAAGAAGAATTACATAGAATGCTTGGCATAAAATATGTGAATGATGAGCATGGTTGCAATGTTGTTAGTATGAATTCTTTGAATACCCATGATGCTAATGATATGCAAAGCCACAAGCTTGGGGATGTTATGTTTGATGAAGATGATATTTTTAGTTCCCCCACTTTGAATGATCAAATTTATTATGATGAAAGCATGCCCCCTATTTATGATGATTATTGTGATGATACTTATGCTATAAAGAAGAAAGATGATAAAACTTGTCACTATTATGAGTACCCTCTTACTTAACATTACTCTTTTAATGTGGAAACAATTCGTAGTGTTCAAGTCTTTTACGATACTCCCACTACTATTGATGAGAATAAATTTCCTTATGTGGAGAGTAGTAAAATTTATATGCTTGTAGATCATGAAAAAATGCTTTAGGTGCTGGTTATATTGTTGAATTCATTCATGATGCTACTGAAAATTATTATGAGAGAGAATCATATGCTTCTACATATTGCAATAATATCAAGCTTCCTCTCCATGTGTTGAAACTTTTGAAGTCATGCTTGTTTTATCTTCCTATGCTAGTTGATTCTTGCTCCAATAAATTGTTTGATCACAAAATCCCTATGCATAGGAAGTGGGTTAGACTTAAATGTGCTAGTCATATGCTCCATGATGCTTCCATTATGTTTCAATCCTTATCTTTTATGTGAGCATCATTGAAATCATCATGCCTAACTTGAAAGGCATTAAAGAAAAGTTCTTGTTGGGAGACAACTCAATATGTATCCTTACCGTTTTTGTGTGTTCACATGATTAAGCTACTGTATTAATCATGTTTTATTGCATTAGTTTCAATAAAGTGCCAAGTAAAGCCTTTATGATTAGTTTGGGTGATAGTTGTTTGATCATGTTGAAAAAGACAGAAACTTTGCGCTTGCAAAATCATTTCTAATTTCTATCCAGAGAGTGATTTTAGGTTGATTCTTTTTGCTGCTGATTGATATACAAATTGCCTTAATTTTCATAATTGTTTCAGAATTTTTGGAAGTACAGAAGTATGGTTATCATTCAGATCATTACAGATTGTTCTGTTTTTGAAAGATTCTGTTTTCAATGCATAGTTTGCTTGTTTTGGTGTTTCCATAGATTATATTAAGTGATATAAATTGTGGAAATGATAAGATACAGTAGGAATTGTGTGGGAACATTTATGAATCTTTTCTTGACAGTACCAAAATGAATGATTTGTCTTCATTATACTAACCCATCTCACAAAGTTCCGTTAAGTTTTGTGTTGTGAAGTTTTCAAGTTTTGGGTAAAGTTCGGATGGACAAGGAACAAGGAGTGGAAAGAGCCTAAGTTTGGGGATGACCAAGGCATCCGAAGCCATATTCAAGGATACCAAAAAGCCTAATCTTGGGGATGCCCCGGGAAGGCATCCCCTCTTTCGTGTTCAATCCATCGGTAACTTTACTTGGGGCTATACTTTTATTCACCACATGATATGTGTTTTGCTTGGAGCATCATTTTATTTTATTAGTACTTGATTTATGTTATTTATATTAATGTTTTGCATCATTTAGTTTAATAAAAATGTCAAGGATAGCCTTTACCATGCTTAATTTGCAAGTTTAGGAGTTGCTGTTCCAAAACAGAAAGTTTGCTTGTAGTGCAAAAATTCCCTAGAATTTTCTGTATGTCATAATAACTTGAAATTTGGACACAGTATGCTCTTATAAATTCTCTAAAGCGTGGAAGTTTTTTAGATTTTGTGGAGTTAATTAAGTATGGATCTTGCTGCATTCTTCACAGACTGTTCTGTTTAGGCAGATTGTTGTTATGTTTGCATTGTTCGCATATGTTTGCTTGTTTAATGATTCCATTTGAGGATGGGAGTTTTAAACATGCAGAGGCATTTAGTATGAAATGTCAAATAAAGATTTTAGTGATTTTCTACAGTAGAGGATGATAAAGTTTTGCATTGATTTATACTAACCTATCTCACGAGTTCTTGATTGAGTTTTGTGTGGATGAAGTTTTTAAGATTTCGGAAACCGTCATATGAGAGGAATTAAGGAGACACAAAAATCTCAAGCTTGGGGATGCCCAAGTCATCCCCAATCCATATTTCAAGAAGTCTCAAGCGTCTAAGCTTGGGGATGCCCCGGTTGGCATCCCACCTTTCTTCTAGAACAATTATCGGTTAGTATCGGTTGAACCTAAGTGTTTGCTTCTTCACATGTTTCGTGCTATACTTGAAGTTTTTTTTGTTTGAATAAGGTACTTAGGATCTGAAATTATTAGATGGGAGAGTATTCACATAGCCAAATAATTATTCAACTACTCATTGAGCTTCACTTATATCTTGTGGAGTAGTTTGTCTTTTGCTCTAGTGCTTCACTTATATCTTTGTAGAGCATTGAAATGGTTTTATTTTATAGAAATAGTTGAACTCTCATGCTTCACTTATATTATTTTGAGAGTCTTAAGTAGCATGGTAATTTGCTTAGGTTATGAATCTAGTCCTAATATGATGGGCATCCAAGAGGAATATAATAAAAACTTTCATATAGAGTGCATCGAATACTATGAGAAGTTTGATTCTTTGCATATAGTTTTGAGATATAAATATGGTGATATTAGAGTCATGCTAGTGAGTAATTATGGATTCGTATAAATGCTTGTGTTAGATTTTGTGATTCCCGTAGCATGCACGTAGGGTGAACCGCGATGCTAGGAAGTCGGAGCATGATGTTTTTTATTGATTGTCATCCTTTGTGTGGCGGTCGGGATCACGCGATGGTTAACTCCTACCAACCCTTCCCCTAGGAGCATGCGTCTAGCACTTTGTTTTGATTACTAATAAAACTTTCGCAACAAGTATGTGAGTTCTCTCTAAATAATGTGAGTCCATGGTATACACGCACTCTCACCCTTCCACCATTGATAGCCTCTCTAGTGCCGCACAATTTTTATCGGTGCATAAACCCACCATATACCTTCCTCAAAATAAACACCATACCTACCCATCATGGCATTTCCATAGCCATTCCAAGATATATTGCCATGCAACTTCCACCGTTCCGTTTATTATGACACGCATCATCATTGTCATATTGCTTTGCATGATCATGTAGTTGACATCGTATTTGTGGCAAAGCCACCGTTACCTTTCATACATGTCACTCATGAGTCATTGAACATCCCGGTACACTGGCGGAGGCATTCATATAGAGTCATATCTTTGTTCTAAGTATCGAGTTGTAAGTAAATAAAAGTGTGATGATCATCATTATTAGAGCATTGTCCCATGTGAGGAAAGGACGGAAGCTATGATTCCCTCACAAGTTGGGATGAGACATCGGACTTAAAATAAAAAGGAAACAAAAGAGGCCAAAGAGCCCACCAAAAAATGAATGAAAAAAGGGAAAAAAGAGAGGCTAAAGAGCCCAAACAAAAAAGAGAGAAAAAGAGAGAAGGGACAATGCTACTATCCTTTACCACACTTGTTTTTCAAAGTAGCACCATGATCTTCATGATAGAGAGTCTCATATATTGTCACTTTCATATACTAGTGGGAATTTTCGTTATAGAACTTGGCTTGTATATTCCAATGATGGGCATCCTCAATTGCCCTAGGTCTTCGTGAGCAAGCGAGTTGGATGCACACCCACTTAGTTTCTTTTTGAGCTTTCATAAACTTATAGCTCTTGTGCATCTCTCGCATGGAAATCCCTACTCACTCACATTGATATCTATTGATGGGCATCTCCATAGCCCGTTGATACGGCTAGTTGATGTGACCATCTCCTCCTTTTTGACTCACAACCACCACCATATTCTATTCCACCTATAGTGCTATGTTCATGGCTCACGCTCATGTATTGCGTGAGAGTTGAAAGGGTTTGAGAAAGTAAAAGTGTGAAAACAATTGCTTGACTAATACCGGGGTTGTGCATGATTTAAATACGTTGTGTGGGGAAGATGGAGCATAGCCAGACTATATGATATTGTAGGGATAACTCTCTTTGGCCATGTTATTTTGAGAAGACATGATTGCTTTGTTAGTATGCTTGAAGTATTATTGTTCTTATGTCAACATTAAACTTTTTGTCTTGAATCATATGGATCTGAATATTCGTGCCACAATATATGTTAGGTAGCATTCCACATAAAAAATTCTGTTTTTATCATTTACCTACTCGAGGACGAGCAGGAATTAAGCTTGGGGCTGCTTGATACGTCGCCAATGTATCTATAATTTTTTATCGTTCCATGCTATTATATTATCAACTTTGGATGTTTTATATGCTATTTTATATTATTTTTGGAACTAACCTATTGACCTAGAGCCCAGTGCCAGTTCCTGTTTTTTCCTTGTTTTTGACCTTTTTCACATAGGAATATCAAACAGAGTCCAAACGGAAGAAAACTTTCGCCGTGATTTTTTATGGAAAATATCAAAAATACTAGAAGAAAAAGATACCGGAGCGGAGTCCCGAGGAAGCCACGAGCCATGGAGGCGCGCCCACCCCCCCACCCCCCCGGGCGCGCCTGGGGGGGTCGTGACTCCCTCGTGGGTCCCCCTGACTTGTTCTCGATGCCATCTGGTCTTATAAATACAGAAACCTCCAGAAATAAACCTAGACTGGGAGTTCCACCTCCGCAAGCCTCTGTAGCCACCAAAAACCAATCGGGAGCCCGTTCCGGCACCCTGCCGAAGGGGGAATCCATCTCCGGTGGCCATCTTCATCATCCCGGCGATCTCCATGACGAGGAGGGAGTAGTTCTCCTTCGGGGCTGGGGGTATGTACCAATAGCTATGTGTTTGATCTCTCTCTCTCTCTCGTGTTCTTGAGATGTCTTGATCTAGATGTACCGCGGGCTTTTCTACTTTAGTTGGATCTTATGATGTTCTTCCCCCTCTCTCTTCTTGTAATGAATTAAGTTTTCCCTTTGGAGTTATCTTATCGGATTGAGTCTTTGAGAACACTTGATGTATGTCTTGCACGTGTCTATCTGTGGTGACAATGTGATATTCATGTGAGTACTTGATGTATGTTTTGGTGATCAACTTGCGGGTTTCATGACATTGGGAACCTATGCATATGGGTTGGCACACGTTTTGACTCTCCGGTAGAAACTTCGGGGCACTCTTTGAAGTTATATGTGTTGGTTGAATAGATGATTCTGAGATTGTGTGATGCATATCGTATAATCATGCCCATGGATACTTGAGGTGACAATGGAGTATCTAGGTGACATTAGGGTCTTGGTTGATATGTGTCATAAGGTGTTATTCTAGTACGAACTCTAGGATAGATTGAACGGAAAGAATAGCTTCGTGTTATTTTACTACGGACTCTTGAATAGATCGATCGGAAAGAATAACTTTGTGGTGGTTTCATACCCGACAATAATCTCTTTGTTTGTTCTCCGCTATTAGTGACTTTGGAGCGACTCTTTGTTCCACGTTGAGGGCTAGTTATATGATCCAATTATGTTATCATTGTTGAGAGAACTTCACTAGTGAAAGTATGAACCCTAGGCCTTGTTTCCACGCATTGCAATACCGTTCGTGCTCACTTTTATTATTATTTACCTTGCTGTTTTTATATTTTCAGATTACAAAAACCTATATCTACCATCCATATTGCGCTTGTATCACCATCTCTTCGCCGAACTAGTGCACCTATACAATTTACCATTGTATTGGGTGTGTTGGGGACACAAGAGACTCTTTGTTATTTGGTTGCAGGGTAGCTTGAGAGAGACCATCTTCATCCTACGCCTCCCACGGATTGACAAACCTTAGGTCACCAACTTGAGGGAAAATTGCTACTGTCCTACAAACCTCTACACTTGGAGGCCCAACAACGTCTACAAGGAGAAGGTTGCATAGTAGACATCACTATGCTTCCAAGCAAATATCTTATTGATATATTTATGACTTCCTTTTGTATATATTGTTTGTTCCTTCTTGTAACCATTTCGTGTGTACATACTTCTTTGTGGATATATATATCATCATGATTGTCTTCTACTTAGAATCTTTTACACATAAGAGAAGTTACATCTCTAATTGATATTCTCTTTTCTTTCACGTCCACCGTTGCATTTACTTTTTCAGTTTTTGGTGGCTTCGTGAAAGGATTTCTCTTGAGTGTGTATCTTATTTTCCTACATCTTGATGCACTCTTTGGTCGTGAAGATTATTTTTCCTCATGCTTGTCTAGATGAGGGTTTTGCCATTTCGATTGGTATCCCTCCTCTTGACAAGGTTCTTATTTCCTATCTTCACCATGGGTTGTCACAAGTGTTGGTTCTTATTTTTTTTATTAGTAATCTTGTGAACCCATTTTCTAGTATGTGTGTGTGGGAATGATATGTCTTGCACTTTGTGTCTCATTTCATCAAGACTATGTTGATGAGTAATGCTCATCCTTATCTTAGTCTTCCCAAGTGCTTTGCCATGACTCACACACATTATTTTGGTTGAGCCTATTCTTAAGTTGCTTCTTTTACATGTTGCTCAACCATTTGTTTTGTGCAAGTGATATGCTTATTGTCTCATCTATCTTCTTGCACTCGTTGTGTGTTTTTATTAATTTTGGGGGAGCAACGATCCTATTTTGTGCACTTGTATCAAATACAAAAATCTCTTATTAGTGCACAAATTATGGGGAGCTTCTCTAGTTTTGATAAAACACTCTGTTTTCTTTATCATAATATCTTTTTTTCATGTGGTTCGAAGGACCATATGATTGTTTGTTCCATCTGGTATCTTTTGATTGCTTGCCTCTATTTTTGTATGTCTTTGTGGCATACGATCCTTTTATTTGCAATCTTTGGGTCCTCAATATAGTTTGTTTTCCTCCAACTACTTATCATTGTATTTGTGTATTTCTTTGCACTCATTTGCTGAGAAGTACACACTTTTTGGAGGACCACCTACTATATTGGCTTTCTAAACTTTTCATCCATTTTGGCAACCGATGCCAATGGGGGAGAAGTTTAGAGAGTTTACTTTGGATATGTTTAAAGGGTTTTGCTTTTATTGCGTAAGCATTTACATCTTGCACGCATGCATTATTGCTTTGTATGTGTGCGATTGGTTATGCTTATTTCCTTATATAAACTCTCATGAAGTGGTTGTCATCAATTACCTAAATGGGGGATATTGTTAGAGCATATATCTTCATATGTGGTTTTGGTAATTGATGACAATTCCTATGGACTAATGGTTGCCTTAAGTTATATTTATAGGATTTGTCCATAGGCACTTCTTGAAATCCATATGTTGGGTTCAAGGAGTTTATATGATGACCAAGATGGTTTTCAAGGTATTATCCAAAGAATGGTCATAGACACAAGGTTGATCAAGATCTCAGAGAAAGAGTAAATCAAGATGATCAACACACAAAGCGTACAAGATGTACCGAGAGGGATCAAGTGATCCCATGGTATGATAAGCACTATCCATTACGTGTTTGTGTACTAACCCATGGTCTTCGTGAGAGTTCTATGTGGGGTTAGGTGTGTGTCCACGGGCTTGCGTCTAGAGGAATATCTCATACAAAGCGTACAAGATGTACTGAGAGGGATCAAATGATCCCATGGTATGGTAAGCATTGTCCACTACGTGTTTGTGTACTAACCCATGGTCTTCGTGAGAGTTCTATGTGGGGTTAGGTGTGTATCCATGGGCTTGTGTCTAGAGGAAGATCTCATACAACCCGTGAAGGATGACGTCAAGTGGTGATCATCATCAAGATTGCGGTGTGCAAGTTCAAGTGGATCAGCACGACGATATCATGCTTAAAGCTTGTCGTCCATTGTGGTGGCAATGGACTTGTGAAGATATACTGAAGAGCGGCTCACCCATGTTGTGTATGGGGGAGCAATCAACTAGTCTTCATCAATCCAACGCAATCAAGAAGGTGGTCCATCTTGAGGAAGCCAAGATCATCGTCATCTAGATCAAGAGGACGAGGTGCAAGGTATAGGCTTGCCCTTGATAGGTTTTCTGTTTTAGGATAGATTGTCGTTCTGTCAAGGGGGGCTCTCAAGTGAGTAGCTCGATCGTATCGCTCGTTGAGAGCTCAAACCATTTCCATCCTTGCTTCATACTTCTTGGTTCTTATTTGATGTTTCTCTTTGTGAGTTTTAGAGCTTATGGTCATCTTCATGACAAGCTCGAGTTCATCAAAAACGGAGTCCATATGCATCTACTATGATGTTTTCGATGTTGGAGTTTTTGCCGGTTCTTCATTCATATAGGTCTCACATCTTTATATCATTGGCATTTTCATATCGCTGTTTGGATAGCTCTTGTCGTCCTGAATCCAACAAGCTTGGGTTTGCCCGATTCGGAGCTCGTATGTGAAAGTTATGGTTGTTTCAGTGGCGAGCGGTAGTACCGCTCCAGTCCTAACAGTAGTACCGTTAGGGGCGGCGGTAGTACCGCTTCGGGACGGTAGTACCTCTCTTTGAGCGGTTGTTCTCCGTCGGACTTTTTGCGAAGACTTTCTCTAGCGATAGTATCGCCAGGGGCTCGCGGTAGTACCGCCACGGGCTAGCGGTAGTACCGCCAGGTCTAGCGGTAGTATCGCCAGGGGCTAGCGGTAGTACCGCTCCTCCCTGAGCGGTAGTACCGCTGAGGGCAGCGGTAGTACTGCTGTGCTCGGGTTGTAAGTGGGGGTAACGGTCTGATTCCTTCTCCCACTATATAAAGGGGGTCTTCTTCCCCCTTGGCCTCATCTATTTGTTGAGCTCATGTTCTACCCCCATTGTTGACCTTCTTAGAGCTTGCTTACTCTCAATCCCTCCAATGATTCTTGCTTGTTCTTGAGGGAAAAGAGAGAGGAGATCTAGACACACATCTCCACCAATCACTTTCTCCTCTATGTGAGGGGAACCCCTTGGATCTAGATCTTGGAGTTCTTTGTGAGCTCCTTGTCCTTCCTCTTATATTTCTCCATAGCTTTTGTTGTTGTGGAGGGATTTGAGTGTGAGGGACTTGTCCACTTCGTGTGTTCTTGCCATTGCATTAGTTGCATCGGTTTGAGTTCTCCACGATGATACGTGGAAGTGAAGTTTGAGAAGCCATATTACCTTTTGGTACTTAGTACCCTAGAGATTGTTCTTCGTGGATGCTTTGGCGTCCTAGAAGCTTGGTGGTGTCTTGGAGCTCAATCATTGTGGTGTAAAGCTCCGGGCAAGCATCGGGGTCTCCAATTAGGTTGTGGAGATTGCCCCGAGCCATTTGTACGTGTACGGTAACCGCCCCCAAGGGTTGCCATTTTTACGGGTTCGGTGACCGCCCTCAAGGGTCCCTTAGTGGAATCACGGCATCTTGCATTGTGCAAGGGCGTGAGGAGATTACGGTGGCCTCAGTGGCATCTTGGGGAGCATTGTACCTCCACACCGCTCCAACGGAGATTAGCATCCTCAAGGGTGTGAACTTCGGGATACATCCTCGTCTCCGCGTGCCTCGGTTATCTCTTACCCGAACCCTTTACTTATGCACTTTAGTTTGTGATATCCATATTGTTTATTATCATATATCTTGCTATCACTTAGTTGTTTATCTTGCTTAGCATAAGTTGTTGGTGCACATAGGTGAGCCTAGTTGTTGTAGGTTTTGTGCTTGACAAATTAAATGTTAGTTCTATTCCGCATTTGTTCAAGCCTAAACCGTAATTATTTTAAAGCGCCTATTCACCCCCCCCCTCTAGGCGACATCCACGTCCTTTCAAAAACCTTCCGATTGCATCATACACAACTCTTCCTTAAGATATCCATTAAGGAATGTTGTTTTGACGTCCATTTGCCAAATTTCATAATCATGAAATGCGGCAATTGCTAACATGATTCGGACTGACTTCAGCTTCGCTACGGGAGAGAAAGTCTCATCGTAGTCAATTCCTTGAATTTGTCGAAAACCCTTTGCGACAAGTCGAGCTTTGTAGACGGTCACATTACCGTCCGCGTCAGTCTTCTTCTTAAAGGTCCATTTATTTTCTATGGCTCGTCGATCATCGGGCAAGTCCACCAAAGTCCACACTTTGTTCTCATACATGGATCCTATCTCGGATTTCATGGCTTCAAGCCATTTGTTGGAATCCGGGACCGCCATCGCTTCTTCATAGTTCGAAGGTTCACTGTTGTCTAACATCATGATTCCCATGACAAGGTTGCTATACCACTCTGGTGCGGAGCGTACCCTTGTCGACCTTCGAGGTTCAATAGCAACTTGATCTGAAGTGTCATGAGCATCATCATTAACTTCATATCTAGCCGGTGCAGGCACCTCAGAAACATTTTCTTCCGTTGCGCTACTCTCCGATTCGAGAGGAGGTACGATTACCTCATCAAGTTCTATTTTCCTCCCACTTACTTCTTTCGAGAGAAACTCTTTCTCTAGGAAGGATTCGTTCTTAGCAACAAAGACTTTGCCTTTGGATCTAAGGTAGAAGGTATACCCAATAGTTTCCTTAGGGTATCCTATGAAGACGCATTTCTCCGCTTTGGGTTCGAGCTTTTCTGGTTGAAGTTTCTTCACATAAGCACCAAGTGACTCCAAAAGTCCATCTGTATGGAGTTTCTTCATGCGCTTTATGCCGATATGACCAAGGCGGCAGTGCCACAAGTATGTGGGACTATCATTATCAACCTTGCATCTTTTGGTACCCACACTATGAATATGTGTAACATCACGATCGAGATTCATCAAGAATAAACCATTGACCAGCGGGGCATGACCATAGAACATATCACTCATATAAATAGAACAACCATTATTCTCTGACTTAAATGAGTAACCATCTCGCATTAAGCAAGATCCTGATATAATGTTCATGCTTAAATCTGGTACTAAATAACAATTATTAATGTTTAAAACTAATCCCGAAGGTAGATGTACAGGTAGCGTGCCGACGACGATCACATCGACCTTGGAACCATTCCCGACGCGCATCGTCACCTCGTCCTTAGCCAGCCTTCGTTTATTCCGTAGTTCCTGCTTTGAGTTGCAAATGTGAGCAACAACACCGGTATCAAATACCCAAGAGCTACTACGAGCATTGATAAGGTACACATCAATAACATGTATATCATATATACCTTTGACGTTGTCGACCTTCTTATCCGCTAAGTATTTGGGACAGTTCCGCTTCCAATGACCGGTTCCCTTGCAATAGTAGCACTCAGTCTCGGGCTTGGGTCCATTATTTTTCTTCTTCCCGGCAACTGGCTTACTGGGCGCAGCAACAGCTTTGTCGTCTTTCTTGAAGTTCTTATTACCCTTGCCTTTCTTGAAACTGGTGGTCTTATTGACCATCAACACTTGATGCTCTTTCTTGATTTCTATCTTTGCAGATTTCAGCATCAAGTACAACTCGGGAATGGTCTTATCCATCCCTTGCATGTTGTAGTTCATCACAAAGCTTTTATAGCTAGGTGGAAGCGACTAGAGGATTCTGTCAATGACAGCATCATCTGGAAGTTCGACTCCAAGCTGAGTCTGACGACCGTGCAACCCAGACATTCTGAGTATATGCTCACTGACAGAATTGTTCTCCTCCATCTTACAGCTAAAGAACTTGTCGGAGACATCATATCTCTCGACCCGGGCATGATGCTGAAAAACTAGTTTCAGCTCCTCGAACATCTCATATGCTCCGTGTTGCTCAAAACGCCTTTGGAGCCCCGGTTCTAAACTGTATAGCATGCCGCACTGAACCAGAGAGTAGTCATCACTCCGCGACTGCCAGGCGTTCTGAACATCCTAGGCTGCCGGGGCAGCGGGGGGATCACCTAGCGCCGCATCAAGGACATAAGCCTTCTTGGCCGCAATAAGGATGATTTTTAAGCCACGGACCCAATCCGCATAGTTGTTGCCATCATCTTTCAGCTTTGTTTTCTCTAGGAACGCGTTGAAATTCAGGTTGACATGTGCGTTGGCCATTGGATCTACAATATTTGTAAAGACAACTTTTAGACTAAGTTCATGATAATCAAGTTCATCCAATCAAATTATGTGATGAACTCCTACTTAAATTGGCATCCCTCTAGTCATCTAAGTGTTACATGATCCACGTCGACTAGCCCGTGTCCGATCATCACGTGAGACGGACTAGTCATCAATGGTGAGCATCTCCATGCTGATCATATCAACCATAGGACTCATGTTCGACCTTTCGTTCTCCTGTATTCGAGGCCATGTTTGTACATGCTAGGCTCGTCGAGTCAACCTAAGTGTTTTGCGTGTGTAAACTGGCTTACACCCGTTGTATGCGAACATTAGAATCTATCACACCCGATCATCACGTGGTGCTTCGAGACAACGATCCTTCGCAACGGTGCACACTTAGGGAAATACTTTCTTGAAATTTTATGAGGGATCATCTTATTAAGCTACCGTCGTTCTAAGCAATAAGATGAAAAACATGATAAACATCACATGCAATCATATAGTGACATGATATGCCCATTTTCATCTTTGCTCCTTTGATCTCCATCTTTGGGGCATCGCATGATCATCATTGTCACCGGCGTGACACCATGATCTCCATCATTGTGTCTCCGTGAAGTTGTCACGCCAACTATTAGTTCTACTACTATAGCTAACTGTTAGCAATGAAGTAAAGTAATAAACACATGGCGTTGCATCTCATACAATAAATTAAGACAACTCCTATGGCTCCTGCCGGTTGTCATACTCATCGACATGCAAGTCGTGAATCCTATTACAAGAACATGATCAATCTCTTACATCACATATGTAACATCACATCCTTTGGCCACATCACATCACATAGCAAACCCTGCAAAAACAAGTTAGACTTCCTCTAATTGTTGTTGCAAGTTTTACATGGCTAATTTGGGTTTCTAGCAAGAACGCCTTCTTACCTACATGACAGCCACAACGTTGATATGCCAAAGCTATTTACCCTTCATAAGGACCCTTTTCATCGACTCCAATCCGACTAGAGTGGGAGAGATAGACACCCGCTAGCCACCTTATGCACCATGTGCATGTCTGGCGGTGGAACCAGTCTCACGTAAGCGTACGTGTAAAGTCGGCCCGGGGCGCTTCATCCCACAATACCGCCGGAAAAGATAAGACTAGTAATGGCAAGCGATTGACAAAATTAGCGCCCACAACTTTTGTGTTCTACTCGTGCATAGAATCTACGCATAGAACCTTGGCTCATATGCCACTGTTGGGAAACGTAGTGAATTCAAATTTTTCCTACGCCATACAAGGATCTATCTATGGAGAGACCAACAACGAGCAAGAGGGAAGAGCATCTTCATACCTTTGAAGATCGCTAAGCGGAAGTGTTACTAGAACGCGGTTGATGGAGTCGTACTCGCAGCAATTCAGATCGCAGTGTGGTTCCGATCTATGTGTCGAATCACGGCACCTCCGCGTTCAACACACGTGCAGCCCGGTGACGTCTCCAACACCTTGAACCAGCAAGGAGGGAGGAGAGGTTGAGGGAGAGCTCCGGCAGCACGATGGCGTGGTGGCGGTGGAGCTACGTGGAACTCCGGCAGGGCTTCGCCAAGCACCACGGAGGACGAGGAAGGAGAGAGGTAGGATTGCGCCGAGAGAGAGAGAGATTCGTGTGTCTCAAAACAGCCCCAAACCTCAAGTATATATAGGGAGAGAGGGAGGGGCGCATCCCTTAGGGTTCCCACCCCCAAGGGGTTCGGCAGCCCCCATCTGCGCCAGGAGGTGGCGGCCAGGAGGGGAGGAGGGATGTGGCGCACCCCTGGTGGGCCTTAGGCCCACCTGACTTAGGGTTTGCCTCCCTTCCCTCTCCCTAGCGCCTTGGGCCCCTGGTGGGAGGTGCACCAACCCACTATGGGTTGGTTCCCTTCCACCTATTGGCCCATGTCACCTTTTGGGACTTGTGGCCCCTCCCGGTGGTCCCGGTATGCTACCGGTGATGCCCGAAACATTTCTGGTGTCCAAAACCTTTCATCCTATATATCAACCTTTACCTCCGGACCATTTCAGAACTCCTCGTGATGTCCAGGACTCCGAACAACCTTCGGTAACCACGTACTTCCCTATAACCCTAGCGTCATCGAACCTTAAGTGTGTAGACCCTACGGGTTCGGGAGACATGCAGACATGACCGAGACATCTCTTCGGCCAATAAGCAACAGCGGGGTCTGGATATCCATGTTGGTTCCCACATGTTCCACGATGATCTCATCGGATGAACCACGATGTGAAGGATTCAATCAATCCCGTGCGCAATTCCCTTTGTCTATCGGTATGATACTTGCCCGAGATTCGGTCGTCGGTATCCCTATACCTTGTTCAATATCGTTACCGGCAAGTCTCTTTACTCGTTCCGTAGCACATCATCACGTGACTAACTCCTTAGTCACATTGAGCTCATTATGATGATGTTCTACCGAGTGGGCCCAGAGATACCTCTCCGTCACACGGAGTGAAAAATCCCGGTCTCGATTCGTACCAACTCAACTCGCACTTTCGGAGATACCCGTAGTGCATATTTATAGTCACCCGGTTACGTTGTGACGTTTGATACACCCAAAGCACTTCTACGGTATCCAGGAGTTGTACAATCTCACGGTCCAAGGAAATGATACTTGACATTAGAAAAGCTTTAGCAGACGAACAACACGATCTAGTGCTATGCTTAGGATTGGCTCTTGTCCATCACATCATTCTCCTAATGATGTGATCCCGTTATCAACGACATCCAATGTCCATGATCAGGAAACCATGATCATCTGTTGATCAACGAGCTAGCCAACTAGAGGCTTACTAGGGGCATATTGTGATCTATATATTCACACATGTATTACTGTTTCCGGTTAATAAAATTATAGCATGAACAATAGATAATTATCATGAACAAGGAAATATAATAATAACCACTTTATTATTGCCTCTAGGGCATATTTCCAACAGGAACCAAGGTTTCAAAAGAGGACCAGACACATAAAGCGACGCTTCAATTTCATCAGTGATTACATCAAGGAGGAGGACATAAGTATTTGCAAAGTGCACAAGGATCTGAATGTTGCAGACCCGTTGACTAAGTCTATTCCACGAGCGAAACATGATCAACACCAGAACTGTATGGGTGTTAGAATCATTACAATGTAAAATCACATAGTGATGTGAGCTAGATTATTGACTCTAGTGCAAGTGGAAGACTGTTGGAAATATGCCCTAGAGGCAATAATAAAATAGTTATTATTATATTTCCTTGTTCATGATAATTGTTTATTATCCATGCCTAAAATTGTATTGATTGGAAACTAAATACATGTGTGGATACATAGACAACACACTATCCCTTGTGAGCCTCTCAAGGACTAGCTCGTTGATCAAAGATGGTCAAGGTTTCCTGGCCATAGACATGAGTTGTCATTTGATAACGGGATCACATCTTTAGGACAATGATGTGATGGACAAGACCCAAACTATAAATGTAGCATATGATCATGTTAGTTTACTGTTATTGTTTTCTGCATGTCAAGTATTTGTTCCTATGACCATGAGATCATGCAACTCCCGGACACTGGAGGAATACCTTGTGTGTCTCAAATGTCACAATTTAACTTGGTGACTATAAAGGTGCTCTACGGGTATCTCCGAGGGTGTATGACAGAGAGGTATCTCTAGAGCCCACTCGGTAATATAACATCACAACAAGCTTGCAAGCAATGTGACTAAAGTGTTAGTCACGGGATCTTGTAGTACGAAACGAGTAAAGAGACTTGCCGGTAACGAGATTGAACTAGGTATAGAGATACCGACGATCGAATCTCGGGCAAGTAACATACCGATGGACAAAAGGGAACAACATACGGGATTAATTGAATCCTTGACATCGTGGATCGACCGATAAAGATCTTCGTAGAATATGTAGGAATCAATATGGGCATCCAGGTCCCGCTATTGGTTATTGACCAAAGAGTTCCTCGGTCATGTCTACATAGTTCTCAAACCCACATGGTCTGCAAACTTAAGGTTTGGTGACGTTTCGGTGTAGTTGAGTTATGTATGTTGGTGACCGAAGGTTGTTCGGTGTCCCGGATGAGATCCCGGATGTCATGAGGAGTTCCGAAATGGTTCGGAGAATAAGATTGATATATAGGTAAGAGGTATACGGGTTCCAGAAGAGTTTCGGGCATTACTCGTAAGGTACCGACGGTGACGAATGGGTTTCGAGGGTTCATCAGGGGAGGCCACCCACCCCGAGGGACCACATAGGCCAAAGAGGCGGTGCACTAGCCCCTGGTGGGCTGGGCAGCTAGCCCATATGGGCCTATGCGCCCAAGTGTGGAAGTGGGGGGAGTCCGAATTGGAGGAGGACTCCTCCTCTTGGGGGGCACCGGCCGACCCTAGGGGAAACCCTAGGGTGCCATCCCTTCCCCTTCCTCCAATATATATTGGAGAGGAGAGAGGGCTGCCGCACCCCTAAGCCACGGCGTAACTCTCTCTCTCCCTTCCTCTCGTCCGTTTCTCCTCTAGATCGATTCGGTAGTGCACGTCGAAGCCCTGCCGGATCAACTCCACTACCACCGCCATCACGTCGTCGTGCTGTAGGAGAACTTATGTACCTCGTCGCCCCCTCTTGCTCGATCAAGAAGGCGGAGATCGTCATCGAGTTGTACATGTACTGAATGCGGAGGTGTCGTCCGTTCGGCACTAGATCGTGACTGGATCGCGGGACGACTTGCGATTTGGATCACGAAGACGTTCGGCTACATCAACCACGTTTCTTAACACTTCCTGCTTAGCGATTTACAAGGGTACGTGGATCCGATCTCTCCTCATGTAGATGGTCATCACCATGGATAGATCTTGTATGTGCGTAGGAATTTTTTTGTTTCCCATGCAACATTCCCTAACAAACCAATGCATCTTATTTTGCTCCTCAGAATATCCCCACTAGAAGGCAGCCATTGCATTAGTAATCTCATTACACACCTTTTTTGGGATGTTAAACATTGCCATAGCAAAAAAATGGAATAGATTGAATAATAGCTTTCAACAAAATTTCTTTTCCTTCCAACCTTTTAGCCTCTTTACAATTCTTTCTACCAAATATTCAAAACTATCACTTTTATCTAGGCCTAGTGTTGCAGGCAGCCCCAAATATTTATCACACAGAGCTTCTAACATAATATTTAGTTGGGTACAAATCTGAGCTTTCGTATCAACATCAACATTTGGACTGAAGTAAATGCTACATTTTCCTTCACTCACAATTGTCCAGAACTTGCACAATATTCATCCAAAACTTGCCTCAATGAGGTTGCATGAATTAAACCTGCATTCATAAGGATAATAGAATCATCAGCAAAAAATAAATGCGACACTGATGGTGCATTTCTGCACGCCCGAACACCTTCTATGCCACGAACCTCCTCTTTCTGAGCCATACAACTAGATAAACCTTATGCACATATCAAGAACAAATACGGAGATAAAGGATCCCGTTGGCAGAGCCCCCTCGTAGGAATAAACTCAACAGTCTCTTGATCATTATATGTCACCTTATATTTTATCGAAGTTACACAGGAAATTAGCAACTCGACAACATCTGCATGGAAACCCAGTTTTATCATCATTTTTTCAAGAAACTTCCATTCGACCCTATCATAAGTCTTGTGCATATCCAACTTGACTGCACAATACCCAACTTTTCCATTCTTTTTATTCTTTATCATGTGCAAACTTTCAAAAGCCAACAAAATATTGTCAGTGATTAGTCTGCTAGAAACAAAGGCACTCTGGATAGGGAAAGTTATCTCATCAAGGAGATTTGAATCGACCTGCTATCATCTTTGAGATAATTTATACAGAACGTTACAGAGACTGATGGGACTATATTGGGTAATTCTTTCCGGCCCATCATCCTTGGGAATGAGCACGATCACAGTATCATTCCAGATTCCACCCTTCAGGAATTGATTTGTTGTTGATAGCATTTAGCACCTATGTAGTTAACACATCACCTAGAATTGGCCAACAGTTTTTGAAAAAGATTGCATGTAGACCATCATGCTTTCATATCACCTATACTGAACAACATCTTTTTTACCTCTTCTGCAGTATAAGGTTTCATAAGATCATCATTGCATTGGTCACACGTGGAACAACTCTCAATCAGTGAAGGATCTGGCTCACCTATCATTGTTGAGAACAAACCCGCAAAATAACCCGAGGGATTTAAATATGTAGTACCTTGTCTTCATGCCTCCTGATCATCCCTCAATTGTTTTTATATGATTCCTAATTCCGCGAGCAATAGAAAAATTATGAAAATAAGACGTATTCTTACCGCCGTACTTGAGCCTCTTGATTCCGTTCCGTTGAGCCCACTAAAGCTCCTCTTGTTTGAGTAGGCGTTCTAGTTCCTCGGCAAGGACTTTCAGAAGTGCCACGTTCTCACGAGAAAGAGTAATACTTACTGATTCAATCTCTCTTTTTTACTTTCTTTAGATTTTTTGAACTATTCCGCAACACCGTCTTATCCCAATGGTGTAGAGCCTTATGTACCTGGAACAGTTTCTCTGCTAGTCCAACATTAATTCTGATCATTCAACCCTATGCCTTGCCAGGCTTCTTCAACCACATTCCAGAAGTTTGGCCCTCTCAGCCACCGAGCTTCAAATCTGAGAACAGCCGGCCTAGTGCTCACACGAAAGCAGCAATGGGATATGATCAGATTTGTGGTATTCCAACTTCCAAGTGTTCAACCCTTGCTTTAGGAAACATTCCATTCCAGCTATCAATCAAGATAGCCCTGTGCCCCTATGGACTGACAGAAACTCACTCAACATGCCGGCTTCCACTTCCCTCCGAGCTAGTCATCCATGAATCATCATCATCATCGTTCATCAACCCCGTGAGGTGGGCTGGCCCTTTGTACAGGGCCCCTTTGTGCTCCGCTGCTAAAAAGGCCAGCCCGTGAAATGGGCTCTAGCGGACTCGGCAAGTTGGTCCAAGAGCGGCCCAAAGGGCGGGAAGAAGAGACCTTTAGTCCCGGTTTGTGCCACCAACCGACACGAAAGGGTGTCATTGGTCCCGGTTGGTGCCACCAACCGACACGAAAGACATGTGCGTGTCACAGCCGCGGTGCGGTTGGATGTTTAGTCCCACCTTGCTAGCCGAGAGAGCTCGGGAGTGGTTTACAAGCGCTGGTGCGCAGACCGTGTCGAGCTCCTCTCAACTGCAAACTTCCACGCCTAATTTGTCACTGTTTGTGGGCCTATTGGGCCTTCTGCGGGCCTGAATCCTGGCCCAACTCTCTAGTTAGGTTTCTAGTCGTATTCAGGCCGTGGTGGCCCAGTAGGTGATTTAAAAAAAATCTAGTTTTTTGTTTTGTTTTTTACTTTATTTATTTCATTTTGTGAATAACTTTACTAAAAAATAGATTTTTGAGTGATTCTTTTTCCTGCTATTTAATATTACAGTGTTTTATCATTATATTAAATTTGGTAGGTTTTAGGTTATTTTAAATGACTGTTTTAATAAAAAAACTGATATGTTACAAAAAGGATTTCATTTTTTTGAACTTATTTAAACTCAAGAATTTGTGTGTGTTCAAAATGCATCATTCAAAGCCACATCATCAATTTTCAACACTTTCTGAGTTCATTTGGTATTTTTCATGCATTTATTGATTTTTTTAGCTAAATGACCCAGAAATTGAAAAGCACTACAAATGAACTCTGAATAGGTTGAAAGTTGGCATGGTATCACCATTTCACCCACATAGCATGTGCTAAAAAGTTGAGAGGGTTGCGGCAAAAACTGGATGCACTTCGTATACAAATCGGACAATCTCTAACGAAGTATCAGGGTTTCTTACGAAAACTCATGTGTTACAAAAGGGATTTCATTTTTTTGAACTTATTTGAACTCAAGACTTTTTGTGTGTTCAAAATGCACCATTCAATGCCACATCATCAATTTTCAACACTTTCTGAGTTCATTTGGTATTTTTCATGCATTTACTGATTTTTTTGAGCTGAATGACCAAGAAATTAAAAAGCACTACAAATGAAATCTGAATAGGTTGAAAGTTGGCATGGTATCATCATTTCACCCACATAGCATGTGCTAAAAAGTTGAGAGGGTTGTGGCAAAAACTGGATGCACTTCGTGTATAAATCGGACAATCTCTTTTGAAGTATGAGGGTTTCTTATGAAAACTCATCTGTTACAAAAGGGATTTCATTTTTTTGAACTTATTTCAACTCAACTCTTTTTGTGTGTTCAAAATGCACCATTCAAGGCCACATCATAAATTTTCAACACTTTCTGAGTTCATTTGGTATTTTTCATGCATTTACTGATTTTTTGAGCTAAATGACCCAGAAATTAAAAAGCAATACAAATGAACTCGGAATAGGTTGAAAGTTGGCATGGTATCATCATTTCACCCTCATAGCATGTGCTAAAAAGTTGAGAGGGTTGCGGCAAAAATTGGATGCACTTCGTGTACAAATCAGACGATCTCTTTCGAAGTATGAGGGTTTCTTACGAAAACTCATCTGTTACAAAAGGGATTTCATTTTTTAAACTTATTTGAACTCAAGACTTTTTGCGTGTTTAAGATGCACCATTCAAGGCCACATCATCAATTTTCAACACTTTCCGAGTTAATTTGGTTTTTTTCATGCATTTACTGATTTTTTTAGCTAAATGACCCAGAAATTGAAAAGCAATACAAATGAACTATGAATAGGTTGAAAGTTGGCATGGTATCATCATTTCACCCACATAGCATGTGCTAAAAAGTTGAGAGGTTTGCGGAAAAAACTGGATGCACTTCGTGTATATATATGTGGTTGAAATATATGATACCATGAAAAGTAGCAAATGAAGTTAGAAAGGGCTCAACCATTCAAATTTGAAAACTATAATGGCACAAACAAAAACTAAACATATATAAATTGGTCCAAGAAGTACATAATAATACTCATCCAAAGAGTACATAATAATAGCTAGCACAAATATATATACAAGTGTTTGCCGTTGTGAACACTACTCGTGTGAATCGTCTGAATCAGAATGTCTCCAAGCTGGTGTGAGGTGACGCTGGCCATAGTTCATGATTCGAATCTTGCGGTACAACTCGTATGAAACGTATGCATCTTTTATTGCATACTCAATGTTGATAGGGTCAAGTGGGGTCCTCTCCCAATGTCTATGCTGAGACCTTGGGAATTTGGACTTCATATCAGCGTACTCCTCGTCGATCAAGACGACTGCCATATGAGCCATCGAAGTCTTGTCATGTCTAAGCATGAATTTCTCTTGGAGATCATTATGACAGTCAGCTGGTATCTCAATCCCGAAGTTGTGCCTCATCTTCAGCTTGCCGTTCCTTATGTCAACGCTAGCAAAACTTATGCCGCTGCAAAGGAAGTCCATGAGTTCTGGACAATGCTTGTCACTACTACAACAACAACAAATTAAAATGCAACAAATGTTACATACTGCCGCAACAAGGAAAATTGTTTCACTACAACTAAAGAAAAATTGATCTTTATAGGATTCAAATGGAAGATATTGCTATCCTATGCAACAAACCCTCAATTAACTATCCAATGAAACATATATAGAAACTGCATATTGATATCCAATGGAACCTAGAGAGATCACTATATGCACTTTTCATAACCTTGGATCAAAGAACACCGCGGAAAATTGTTTCACTACAACTAAAGAGAAATTGATCTTTATAGGATTTTAATGGAACATATTGCTATCATATGCAATTCTCATATCCTATGAATTGATCAAGAAACCCTCAATTAACTATCCAATGGAACATATATAGAAACTGTATATTTCTATCCAATGGAACCTAGAGAGATCACTATATGCAATTTTCATAACCTTGGATCAAAGAAAGCCTCAAAACATACCTCGCCCATTGAAAGATCAAGACATGGAGTTTGAAACATAGTTGGATGACGGCAACACCTTGTTGATTGGCCGTGTACTCCATATCAAGCCCCAAGAATTGCTCATGCTCCACCGCGGCGTCAAGCCATCCCTACAACTGTCTAAGAAAATGCGGCACCTCCCTGCTGTCGTTCGTGTACACGACATCGAGTTTGGTCTTGCCATGTGCAAGCACCTCTCTGGAGCGAGTTGGCATGGTGGAAGAAGAGAAGGAAAGAAAATAGGGGAAGAAGAGAGAGGAGAAGAACAGAGAATGGCGAGAGACTCTGCTTCGGTTGTGCTTTTCATCGCTGGAAACGACGCGGGAGGCAAACCGTTTGGGCCTTTAGTCCCAGGTTAAGCCACCAACCGAGACTAAACGGTGATACGAACGGTTGCCACCACCACTTAGTCCCGGTTTGATCCACCAACCGAGAGTAAAGGGGGATATGAACGGTTCCGGCCTATTGGTCCCGGTTCGTGTATGAAACCGAGAACAAAGGGGTGACACGAACCGAGACCAATGACCCACGATGCCCGGCCGACGCCCTGGTCTCACAAACCGGGTCCAATGACACCATAGGTCCCGGTTCGTGAATGAACCGAGACTAATGGGATTGCAGACCTTGGACTAAAGCTCTCTTTTGTACTAGTGGTCTTATCCCAATGGCTTAGAGCCTTATGTACCTGGACAGTTTCTCTGCTAGTCCAACATTCTGATCATTCAACCCTATGCCTTGTCAGGCTTCTTCAACCACATTCCGGAAATTTAACTGTCTCAGCCGCGGAGCTTCAAATCTGAGAAAAGCCGGTCCAGTGCTCACACGGGTCACTTTCTCTTTTAAATGCAGCAGCAGCGGTCTATGATAAGGTTTATGGTATTTCAAGTGTTCAACCCTTGCTTCAGAAAACATTTCATTCCAGCTATCCTTCAAGATATCCCAGTGGACTGACAAAAACTCAGCACGCCGGCTTCCATTTCCCTCCTAGTCATCCATGAACCCCGTGAGGTGGTCTGGCCCTTTGTACAGGGGCCCCTTTGTGCTCCGCTGCTAAAAAGGCCAGCCCGTGAAATGGGCTCTAGCGGACTCGGCAAGTTGGTCCAAGAGCGGCCCGCGGCCCACATCGTGGTTCCCTTCTGCCACCCTCCAGCGCCCAGCAGTGCGCCCCTATTCATTCAGACACCCCCGTCGACGCCACCGCCGCCGCACCAGGCGCTCGCGTACCATCCTTCCCCAAATCCCGGCGCGGCATCCTGGCGGTAGGCTGGTGCTCGTGCGCTGGCCGCGGCTGCTGAGGAGCTCAGACGAGGCGAGGCCGAGGCGGAGCGGGATGGCATCGCTGGGGCGGCTCAAATCCACCATCTTCGATAAGGAGGAGAGGAAGATGTAAGGATCTCTGGGTCCCTCTATCTTCCTTCTTCGATTTATCACTCGTCGATCTGCTGCCTTCTATTTTTATTTTTATTTTTATTTTTGCTTGAATCGGCTATAAAAACCCTAGCTTTTTTGTGTTCTGAATTCAGTGCTGTTAAGACTGTTAACGAGAAATGCTCACATGGTTTACTACTTTATAAATATCGATGATACAATGCCCACATGGTTTATACTACTTTTATAATTCTCGAGGATACGCAAACTAATCTCCTTCCAGAAGTAATGATGTGTTTTACAATGTTCTGCACGGTTTACTACTTTTTTTTTTAATCTTGGTGATATGAAAAAAAAAAACGTGTCCGCGAACTGTAATTTACTTCTTGACCCTTAATCGCCTTGTACACGTTAGGGTATCCTAGTGTGCTAATCGAAGGCAATGGTTTTTGGCCATTGGGCATGTCTTTTCGTTAGTTTGCTTGTGCTTCATAGGCTGAATTGTTGCTTCACAACTGTGGATGTCGAATTGATGGATGCAGGCAGTACCAGTCGCACATCCGGGGGCTCAACGCGTACGATCGCCATAAGAAGTTCATGAAGGATTATGGTATGATCTGCTGCTGCTGTTGTTTCCTACAAAAGCATGCTGTTATTATCTTTGCCCCATTTTTTTTCTGATTGACTCTGGATTTGTGTTGGTTATGGTTGAAAGAATAAAATAGCATGGCAACGAAATCATGAGTTAGGTATAAACGTAATTATACTTGGTGGTGGGGGTTCAAAGAACAGGCAAAATTTGTAACTTGCAAGTCCACTAAAAACTTGCATTTCTGATGTAACCACACATACAAACATACTCAGCATGGTGCTCCAAAATTGGCCCGGCTGACTTCTTGTGCTTCTATTTACTAGTTAGCTCAAGTGCCGACCTCTGTATGGAATTCAGCATCCAACACACCACAACTACTATATATGCTTCTGGCTTTGTAATTGATCACAACCATTCATTGTGCTGGTGAGCCTGCTTTAGAGTAGCTTTAAGTCTAATACTATATTTGTACCTTGTCTCAATGCTGAAAAGGAAACTGGGGCAGTGGCATATAATGAGTCATTTATTTGCTTCGTCTTGGTTTCCAAAAGGAACTGAATGTTGAACAGTCCCCTCTACTTGAGGAATAATTGGGGGCTACCTTCATCCATACATGGATTTTGTATTTCTATGTGTAACTTGTCAGCTAGCTTAATACGGACAACATTCTAATATAGATTTTTAATATGGGATTTACTTTTTTTGCCCAATGTCAACCCATAGACAGGTAACATAACGACTACCCCTTTTTGCTGATTGATTCTGGAATTGTGTTAGTTCAGCAAAATGGTTTGGGAATAAAATGGCATGGTAATGAATCATGAGTTCGGCAAGCCAAATTATAATTGGTAGCACTAATAGTGTTCAAAAACAGGGGACACGTTTAAGTCGTAACTTTTAAGTATGCAAAAAACACTTGCAGGTCTGCTGCAACTCCACATACAAACATAGCCATCGATTCTCCAAAATCGATCCCGCAGCCTTCTCGTGCTCCTGTTATTGCTAGTTATTTCAAATGCTGAATTCTGTGTGGAATTGAGCAACCATCGCACTAGAATCTGGTCACGTGTGTAGGCTTCTGCCATTGTAGTTGATTGCAATCATTTAGTATGTTGATGAGCCTGCTTCAGTAGTGCCTTTAATTGTGACATATTGTTACCTTGTCCCGTTGTAAACGTGTGGATAGATGATTGAGTTGCCCTTTCATAGTGAAATGGAAACTGGGGCAATGGCATATAATGAGCTATTTATTTGCTCAGCCTTGGTTTCCCAAAGAAACTGAATGATGAACAGTCCACTCTACTTAAGGAATAATTGGGGGCTACCTTCATCCATACATGGATTGTGTATTTCTACTGTAACCTGTTACCTAGCTTAATATAGATAACATTCTAATATGCATCTTTAACATAGGATTTATGTCCGGGTCTCCAATATATTGATAACCAATCCTGTGCAATGGTGCATTTTTGTTTGCCAAATGTCAACACATAGATAGATCACCGCTTCATTACAAAACTTTTCTTTTAATGCATCCCAATATCACAAAATAGTGGAATGAAACAATAGATCCCTTCGTTGTAGAAAGAATTGGAGATCGGACACTCAACCTTACATTTCTTTTAACCTTAGCGTACAAGATATCCATCATTCATTTTCTGTGTGCCACTGATACGGTGATACATGTCTTTACCTTTCAACAGTTCAGTTTTATGGCCACACGAAAAATGTGGATAACAGTCTGCCCATCAAAACTGATAAAGATACATTGAGAGAAGGATACAGGTCTGAACCACGTCCTATTAACATATGCCTGTGGTTTTAGGAAACTCATAATTTCATACATGCCTCACTTTTCTTCTTCTAACATTTGAAAGGTTCATTCTTTCCGAGGAGGATGACATGGATTCAACTTGGGAGAAGAGGCTGGTCAAACGTTACTATGACAAGCTTTTTAAAGAGTATCCATTTTTAGTATATTTTGGATTGCAATGTTATTTCTATGAGGAAATGTCAGTACATGGCATATTTTTCAGATAATTTTGTGAAATAACAAGTTCATGTATGCTGATGCTAATGTCATTACATATAATTATTTAATAGTTTGGTAATGTAAATATGCATAAGGCATGTGAATGTATCTTAAACCTGTAAAGAGCATATATCTCTTCCTGTCCTCTGTATTGGTATGCTCTTCTGCATGGAGACTTAAGTGCTTCATGATTTCACCTCAATGCCTCATGAACTTGTGCTTTCTGTCAATCAGTATTGATCATTGCTTGTATAAATGGGGGCTGTATTTGATGTGTGTGTGTTGTTCTATTTAATTTTGTAAGACTTAACTATAATGTGCTTAGGGTCCTTAACTTGAGGCAGGTATTGCATTGCTGACATGACCCAGTATAAAAAAGGCAAGGTATGGTGCTTTAACCCTATGTCAATGAATACTGTTTCGTGTTGTAAACATGTAGTTTCTCCTTTAGTCTTGAATGATATACAAAAGAATGCATGGCATTAATTTTGGAGGGACATCTAAAGGCAACAATAGTGTCCTTCCAATTCTGGCCGTGGGGGATGGCAGAACGGGGAGGTCGCGCCAAGGCTATACGCTTGCATCCCCAAACGACGGCGCAAGCAGCGCACCATTGCAGAAGGCCTCCTCAACCACACCTGGGCTAGAGACATCCACGGCCACCTAGGCATCCATGAAATAGGCCAATACTTGCTGCTGTGGCGCGAAACCGAAGGCGTTGTTCTCACCGAGGGACCGGACCAGCTAATCTGGAGGTGGACTTCAAATGGCTGCTACTCTGCGCGCAGTGCGTACCTCGTCACCTTCCAGGGCTCCACTAGCTGCGATGCATGGAAACCTGGAAGAGCTGGGCACCACCCCGCGTCAAGTTCTTCCAATGGCTTGCCAATCTAGACAGGTGCTGGACAGCGGACCGTCTGCGCCGCCGCGGCCTTCAGCACCATCCACGCTGTGTCCTTTGCGACCAAGAGCATGAAACGATGCGCCACTTGCTAGTCACCTGCCCCTTCTCGCGGCAGGTGTGGCATGACACGCTCTCCTGGCTGCGTTTGACATGCCGGCCGCCAGACCAAGAGGCCTCCCTAAACGACTGGTGGATGCAAACCAAGCTGGACACGCCTAAAGCTATGCGCAAGGGCCTCGCCACGGCAACCCTCCTCACAGCATGGATGCTTTGGAAGCACCGCAACTCATGTGTGTTCGACGGCGAACGGCCCTCCACTCCGTGCTTTCGGCAAAGATCAGAGAGGAAGCCTCCCTCTGGATTCAGGCTGGAGCTACCGGCCTTGGGACGATTGTGCCGCCTACCTGGGATGTGCACTAGTCTTGTGCAGGCCTTTCTTTCCTTTTCCTTTTCTTTTCTTTCTTTTGAGCCCCTGTAGCCTCCTTCTCGTAGGCATGTACTGTACATATTCTCTCCCTTATCAATGAAATGAAACGCAAGCCTTTGCGTTTTCCCGAAAAAAAAAGTGTCCTTCCAATTGTGATACTCTTTGGACCTTAATGAATTCATATTTCATAAAAATAATGCACATGCAGGAATAACTAGAAAATTATTTTTTTGGTTGTGAATTTGCATCAATGTGAATATTGCAAGAACCATGTTTGCCAAACAGAAGTGAACAACTATTAACGATATGGCAGTCGTGCATTTTCAGTGGCAGGATGATGAATGGATGCCCAACCAGTTTTTTTTTTCCTTCTAAAATCATCTGCAGTTTTGGATATGAATCCCATCTTACAAGGGTATATTCTCCTGCAGATTGGATTGAGATGGAGAACAGAAAAGGAAGTGATATCTGGCAAAGGTATTCTTAAGCAATCCCGTCTATTAATTTCCATCTAAAATGATTTCTCTGAAAAGTATAACTGAACTTAAATTGTATGAGTATTCTATTGCTATTAACAGACCATTCGAATGGAAGTCTAGAACATAGAAGGGTATTTAAAGATATTGCAATTAAAGGTTACTGAGCTTAAAGCTTTATTTCTTTACACTATTAGGCATACTTTTCTTTTATTTAGCTGTATGTCTGAGTGCAGTTGGGGTGCTTGCACCAAATTATCACCAAACTCAAAAACAAATCATAATTGAATCTCTAAATTTTGGAAGCCATCATTGTAGTGTTCTTTTCTAATTATACTAAGGTGTTAGACAATACAGATTTTTTTTCTTCTGAAAATTGTCTATTTACTTAAAAACGATAGTATATTTCTTGTTCAGAATCAATACAAAATCTTTAGCAATGGTCAGAATATGCTCTTTTGCAGGGCAATTTATCTGTGGCAATAGGCATTGTGATGAAAAACATGGGCTAGGTAGTTATGAGGTATGTTCTTCACTAAAATCCTATTGATCATGCTAAAATGTGTAAAACACAAAACAGATTTTATAAAGAACCGTTTCAGCTGTATTTGTAGCACTTACATTTTTCTCTTATCATTTTCAGGTGAATTTTTCTTATGTTGAAGCAGGGGAGCAGAAACAAGCACTAGTGAAGCTGGTAGCTTGCAAGAGGTTCGTGAATCCACGGTTCCATAATAGGATCTGTTTGAACCAAATTTGGCACTGCTCTTTCTTACCATGATAGTTATATTTCTTTAACTTTTCCTTGGACCACTGAATCTTGCTTTGTCTTTTTGTGCTTTCATTTTGTTCAAGCAAGTTCCCAATTGATTATTTAGCCTGATTGTAGTACATTATGAAAGATGTGCAGAAAAGCTTGCTTATAAGAGGCTAAAGGAGAAAGAGAAAGAGAAAGAGAAGGAGGAGGATCCCTACAGTGAAAAGGAAATTGAGTTGAAAGACCCGGACAAGAGAAAGAGGTATCTTAAGTTCTTGTTCTTGTCTAACCCCATTATTTTGTTATACTACATTCTTTGAATCTGTTCAAACTGCAGAGAACATGAAGAAAGTGATGACACCTCAGAGGATGAGGCCAAGAAAGATAGAAGAAAGAAAAAAGGTACAGCTGATTGCATCCGCCTTTTATATTGGTCATGTACTTCGTTGGGTTGTGGGGCAGGGGTCTAAAGCTTAGTTAATGGCTTGCTTGGATACTGTACTTCTCAGGCAGCCAAATCTCATATAGGGTTTTATAACATCCATGTGGCCTATTGGCACCATCCTTTTTCCTGAAACCCGAGCAACACTTTTCGAGATATTTGGCATCTAAATGTTGAGTTCACTTGACTCAGGGTAATTGTGTGTGTGGTTTCCACCTGGGAATGGGCCCAAGGTCACGGCTGATCTCAGGCCTTGCAAATAAGGCCTATTTAGAACACACATCTTGTGTTTATTCATTTACGAGGCCTATTTAGAACACACATCTTGTGTTTATTCATTTACGCAAATGTCATGGCTCTGCACTCAGTAGAACATATGCCTGCATTGGGCTCACCAGAACCTGCGGCAGCCTTGGGCTTTGTCGATTATTCTGTGCTCATGCATGCATCTTGTGTTTGTTTATTGGGGATCTAGGGATGCCATAGATTCCAGTTGCATGAAACTTACTCTTGCAAAATGCTGCAGATCGGAAGGGAGCTTCTTCAAGGAGTTCAGGAAACAAGGATGAAGGTTTCCAAGAGTTCCTTGAAGGCATGTTCCCATGATCTGGTTATCTGAGTGGCTACAAGAGGTCCTTACATGCTCTTTCAGGGAAAAAACGAGCACGGATCTTGTAACAAAGCCATTAGTACTGGAGTAGCAAATCGTTGCAAATCCGACCCTTGATGTGCTTTGACTACAAGTGAATGTAGGTGCGCCATCTGTATTTATGTGTGCCCATGTTTCATTTTCACATCGCTTTCGTAGCTGTGAGAGATGCATGTTGCTCTCGTGGGTCTACTTTAGTGTTACACTGAAGGAGTGAAGTAAAATTTCAGCAACATTGAATTCCGTATCTATATCAGTGTTCTGGCTGGAGAAGTTCGGTGATGAACTTCTTTATCTATATCAGCTAGCCTGCCTAGTTTCAACCCAAAAAACAGGGATGAACTTGATATTAAATTTGAATTATACCTCGACAGTTGAAAATAAGCAAATTGCAGCTTCCAGTTACTTAATTCTTATTAAAAAAACTGCTTATCTGCACAAAATGTTACAAGTACAACTCTGTAGAAACAGATGGGTGAAAGCGTTGGAGATTGTCGCATATGAAGGGAAGATGCTTCCATCTTGGGTAACAAGAACTGAACCATCTCTTGAGATCAAGCTAATTGATTCGGGATCATGTGAGAGAGGACCGCTGCCATGTCTGGAGAATTTTTTTTTTTTTTGAAATGATGTCTGGAGATCATTTTTTCTTCTTTTCGAAATGATGTCTGGAGATCGTTTTTTTCTTTTCAAAATGATATACGGGTGCCACGGCCGACGACTAGATTAGTTGTTTGTTGCACCTCAGACTGCAATGGTTGCAACATGTTTCATCCATCAGATTGGATGGGGAACCTACTTCTCTTCAAATTGTGCAGTGCTCACATATTCTTCACATTCTGGAATCATATTACATATGTTGACCTGACTTGAGATCACTAACACAAGAACCGCACCGTCTCTGATTCGAGATCACTAACACTCTGATTCAGGGCCCAAGCAAGGCCCAGCAAGCGTTGTTCAGTCACCGGGCGTGTGTACCGTGTTTTTTAAAAAAAAATCTAGATTTGCAGCGCCGCCTACCGGTCAACATCTAGACGCGCCCACTGAAACTTAAGATCTAACCACACGAGCTTGTCGTGCTTAGGCAAATAAATTTTCGAGGATCAGCGGACACATATAGTTGAAACTTTGCATTGTTAGCAAGGGGACGAGAGGATGAAACTTTGCATTGTTAGCAAAGGGACGAGAGGAGAATTCAAATGGCATGCATCAGCTGATCCTTGTCTTCCAAGCAAAATCACGTCTCACGTTATGCTCTTTTGCTCGTTTAGTGCGAACTGTTTTTAGCTGTATTGTATGTGAACGCTCCATGAGATGCTTTTTCTCGGATTAAATACCCTTTTAATTTTGCTCAAGCAGGGGACGAGCTGAGGATACCAGAAATGGATTAGTGCTCAGCTCAGACATTTAGGATAAGAGAATTCACGTCCTCAAACCGTGTAGCAGAAAACGTTAGCAAGATTATAGGGATTAAAGAAAGACCATTAGAACATGTACAATGGTGCTGTCTTAGGAGTGCCAATAATGAGGTAGAGGAGAGAGAACTCGAAAAGAAGGCTTTGCCTTCTCTTATTTAAGAGAAGACAAGAGGTGATCTCTTAACACAATATGTCTCACCATGTTTTTAGAAATAATTAATTATAGAAGATAAGGCTAAGAGATGATCCATTGTAGACTCTTTTTTTTGCCATCTCTAAATTACATGCAACATTTAAGATAAGACTATCTTATCAACCATTGCATATGTCCTTACTGATGACCAAAGTCATAGATGATGATGCAGATAGATCGTGCCAACAACCATCTCTCAGTCAGAAAGAAACTTGTACAACCTTTTCCGTGGTAGAATCGTATTACCTTCGTATCAAAATATTCATCACGGTTGACTAAGATATTTTTTTGGGTCGCGATAACCATCATATGTGTGGTAGGAGAAACAACAGCCCACATGCTCAATGATTAGAAGTTTTGACACGTCATTAAATCATTTTCATCATTAAATCCGCCGCGACGAGATCTTCGAAACTAGATCTCCTATTGATATGTTTCGACGACTTTTTTTGGTTAAAAATTGTCATGTATATTGCACATAAATTACCATCATGATTACACTGAAGTTGCCATGATATATTTCAACTATTTTTTCATTTATGTTTAAAATAAACTTTGACATTTCATAAAAAAAGAAATTAACAAACTAAACTTGTCATGATGAATTACTAAAATTTACCATGATCCATGAAATAATTTTGACATGGTTCATAAGTAAAAAAGAAATATGTCGTCAGTTATTTTCAAAATGCATGGTCACTCGCTCAAATTTGCCATGAACCATTAACTAAAATTGTCATGGCGAATTACTTAAATTTGCCATGATACATGCACTAAAATTTATCATGGTTCATACAAAAGTATTTTTCATGTTCAAAATACTAGAATTATCATGGTCAAAATACTAAAATTGTCATGATCTATAAACTCAATTTGTCATGATGAATTAGTAAAAATTCCCATGATCCATGAATTAAATTTGTCATGGTTAATTACTAAAATTTACATGGCCAATTAATAAAAATTACGTGAAAAGTAGTTGAAATACAATGCTAGCTTTAAATCTAGAAGAAAAAATTAGATGAAACATGTCGTGACAACTTTATTGTAAGCCCTATGACAACTTCAGCGTAAACATGTGACAACTTCTAACCTCAAAAAAGGTCGTCCAAACATATCAATATGTGATATAGTTTTAAAGATCTCATTGAGACGGATTTGATGGTGAAAACGAATTTTTAATTGGATTTTTATTCAAAAGATAAAATATTTTTAAGTCTAAAAATTAAAAAGATTTCGCTGAAATCATATATTTGATGTGGCAAGATGAATGATTATGAAGGTGTGTGAACCATGTTGGCTCGTGCCACACGTGCGATCGTTATCATTTAGGTTTTCCTATGTTTGCAATAAATTTTTGAATAATACGAAAGGTCAAATGCTTGCAGAAAAAAGTCAACAGCGACAAATATTTCTATACGGTGAGAAGGTCAATGTATGTAAAAAGTCAGCGCTAAGAATAAAAATTGATATTGATTAGGTATGGCACATGGTGAGATAACAATTTTTTTTTTGTAAAAACATTGAGATGGGCATGAACAAAAGGAAAGCAGCAGTATGTGAACTCTTTGGACTTAGTGGTGAGAATTAAAGGTAACAATATGTTCTACCTCATAATTAGTGTAAAATTTGATTATAAAATATGACAAAGTATTAGCAGCTCAATTGTGTGGGCTGCCGTTCTACTCCTCCTGTAAAGAAATATAAAAGTGTTTACATAACTAAAATAATGATGTAAACGATCTTATATTTGTTTACGGTGGAAGTAGTTAGTACAAAAATGTCTGCTAACCTGTCACCGTTTTTGGGATTAACTAACAATACAATCAACACCAAAAGCATGGGTTGGTTTCAAATAAATTAAAGGAGATTAACTATATGTAGCGTTGATCGACCGCCACCGCCCGTTTTAGTTAATTTTTCTTC
The DNA here is from genome assembly GCF_904849725.1 of Hordeum vulgare subsp. vulgare. Classification (NCBI taxonomy): domain Eukaryota; kingdom Viridiplantae; phylum Streptophyta; class Magnoliopsida; order Poales; family Poaceae; genus Hordeum; species Hordeum vulgare. Next base: position 35,557,950 of record NC_058520.1, on the reverse strand, counting down.
TCCCCCGATCTGATTCTGATTGTCAGGTCAATTATTGGGCGGTTCAGTTCAGGTGTTTTATCCCCAGGTATCATCAACTTACCAACTTACCATAGTTATATATATATATATATGCATGTGGCAATTCTTCATAGACCGCAAGTAGTTTAGCGACTAGCAGCACACAGTTGTTACTTGTTCTTGGCTGTCATGGCGAAGTTTTCCATGGCGGCGTGAGGCGTCCAACCTCTGCATGGCCATTGTTGCCCTGGCCGCGGTTGCCGTCGGTGGCGAGGCCGCCGCCGTCGAGCACACCTTTGTTGTAAGTTCAGAGTATAGAGCGAGCAATGCGTGACAATCGATCGATGCGATTCATGCTTGATTTGTTCCAGTATATATACGTGATGAGATATAGGTGACCGAGATGAAGATGACGCACCTGTGCAACGAGACGCTGGTCACCGTGGTGAACGGGCAGCTCCCTGGTCCGGCGATCGAGGTCACCGAGGGAGACTCTGTCGCCGTCCATGTCGTCAACAAGTCTCCCCAGAACATAACAATCCATTCGTAATCAAATAATGACCAAGTATTCACCCAGTAAACTTCACGCATAACACATTCTGATCCTGCATTTGTCTTGTCTGAATAACCAACTACTCCTACTCTTTGCTGATCTTTCTCTTGTTAATCACGTGCTTTGCTAATCTTGTGCTTTGTAATGGATGCATGAAGGCACGGATTGAAGCAGCGGCTCAACTGCTGGGCTGACGGTGTGCCGATGATGATGCAGTGCCGGAGTGCCCTATCCGGCCAGGCCACAACATGACATACCGTCTCAACGTCACCGGGCAGGAAGGCAGCCTGTGGTGGCACGCTCACGTCTCTTGCCTCCGGGCGAGCTTGCACGGTGCCTTCATCATCCGGCCACAGCACGCCTACCCATTTCCGAAGCCCGACAGGGAGATCCACATCCTTATAGGTTCTTCAGTTCAGAGATTATTCATATAGCAAATCCTGTAGGCTGTAGAGTTCTTGCAAATCAATTTGGCGTCGATGAGATTCTGATCGAGATCAAACTGGTGTGAATGATCTTGATCATGGCAGGTGAGTGCTGGTGGACCATTAACCTCGCGCACTTGGCCAGGAACATGGAGGATGGCTACTACAATGACTCCTCCAGTGCAATCAGAATCAATGGCAAGCTTGGAGATGTCTACAACTGCTCCGATAATCATCTGTTTTTACATAACATGTACTCCTGTTCTACTTATTCTGTACCTAAATAATTGTAGTTTAGAAAGAACTGTATTTTACTGTGAAAAAAATCGAGCATGTCCATGTATAAAAGTCTTGCTCTACTTCTTTTTATTTCAATTTTTTTTCAAAAGTACTACTTGTTTTCTATCAGATTCTAAAAGCATATGTTGAAATTATTATTTTTTTCAAAAACAGCACCCAGTCGGCCTCTGGTGGGCCGAAGGGGGTCCTGTCGGCTGGGGGGAGGCCGAAGAGGGCCCGTCGGCCCGCGGATGGCCGAAGAGCCTGCTGTCGGCCCACGGCTGGCCGAAGAGGACCCGTCGGCCTCCAGGAGGCTGAAGAGCCCCTGGATAACGCCGACCGAGCCCTTCTTCCTCCTCAGCCGCTGGCTCCTCTTCTCTCTCCCGTTTTTCTTCCCTCATTCCCCCCCTTCTCCGATCTCCTCCATCCTCCACCCATTTTCCTATTCAATCCGCTGAAACAATAGATCATACCCATCTCCACCGGCCTACCTACGGGAACCATGGTGGGTGGTGGAGGTGTGGATGGTGAGGAGGTGGTGTGGTGGAGTGGAAGAAGAAAGTGGAGAGAAAGAAGAAGGGGACACACGCGTCGAAGGTATACCGATTTTTTTACTGTAGGTTCTTTTTAGTGTTGGTTTATTTAGTGTACGTAGGTTTATTTTTGTATAAATTTGTTCGCTGTGAATAATGACAAGCTGGCAATGTCTCACAGGTGAAAATGTCTGAATCCATAAATTTGACTATTTATTACGGCCCTGGTAATGTTCGATATAATAAGTTGGGGGTTGATCTTAGCGAGTTTAAAAAAGGCGTCATGACACTTTCAGATCCGGACAGACTGGACATTAGACAGTTGAAGCACTGGTTGACTACTAGTTTTAGGCTGGATCCCGAAGTCTGTTCCGTCAGTATTCATGCATTGTGGACCAAATCCTGTAAAAATGTCAAGTGGGAGTTGATGCCGATAGATAGGATCCAACATTGGTTGTCCCTGTTAAGTCGTTCCAGAGATCGAAGAATCCACCCATATGCCCTAGTGCAACCAGTGGCAAAGGAGGAGAATTTCGTACAAGTCAACGTGGGGTATGAACCAGGACAGGGTAGTCAAGTAGCTAACGAGATTTATGTATCCGGGTCACAACCACAGGATGTGGATGCTAGCCAAGCCGAGAAAGAGTCATATTATGTGCCACACAATGTTAGTAGTGGTCATGATGTTGGAAATATGCCCTAGAGGCAATAATAAATTAGTTATTATTATATTTCTTAGTTCATGATAATCGTTTATTATCCATGCTATAATTGTTTTAGTTGGAAACACAATACTTGTGTGGATACATAGACAAAACACTGTCCCTAGTAAGCCTCTAGTTGACTAGCTCGTTGATCAAAGATGGTCAAGGTTTCCTGGCCATAGGCAAGTGTTGTCACTTGATAACGGGATCACATCATTAGGAGAATCATGTGATGGACTAGACCCAAACTAATAGACGTAGCATGTTGATCGTGTCATTTTGTTGCTACTGTTTTCTGCGTGTCAAGTATTTATTCCTATGACCATGAGATCATATAACTCACTCACACCGGAGGAATGCTTTGTGTGTATCAAACGTCGCAACGTAACTGGGTGACTATAAAGATGCTCTACAGGTATCTCCGAAGGTGTTAGTTGAGTTAGTATGGATCAAGACTGGGATTTGTCACTCCGTGTGACGGAGAGGTATCTCGGGGCCCACTCGGTAATACAACATCACACACAAGCCTTGCAAGCAATGTAACTTAATGTAAGTTGCGGGATCTTGTATTACGGAACGAGTAAAGAGACTTGCCGGTAAACGAGATTGAAATAGGTATGCGGATACTAACGATCGAATCTCGGGCAAGTAACATACCGAAGGACAAAGGGAATGACATACGGGATTATATGAATCCTTGGCACTGAGGTTCAAACGATAAGATCTTCGTAGAATATGTAGGATCCAATATGGGCATCCAGGTCCCGCTATTGGATATTGACCGAGGAGTCTCTCGGGTCATGTCTACATAGTTCTCGAACCCGCAGGGTCTGCACACTTAAGGTTCGACGTTGTTTTATGCGTATTTGAGTTATATGGTTGGTTACCGAATGTTGTTCGGAGTCCCGGATGATATCACGGACGTCACGAGGGTTTCCGGAATGGTCCGGAAACGAAGATTGATATATAGGATGACCTCATTTGGTTACCGGAAGGTTTTTGTGCATTACCGGAAAAGTTTCGGGCTCATCGGTAGTTTACCGGGAGTGCCGGGAGGGGTGCCGGGGACCATCGGGAGGGGTGTCACGCCCCAAGGGGTCTCATGGGCTATGGGAAGAGATAAACCAGCCCCTAGTGGGCTGGAATAAGTTCCCACTAAGGCCCATAAGGTTTGAGAAGGAAAAACACAAGGTGGAAAGAGTTTCCAAGTGGGAAGGTGGAATCCTACTCCAAGTAGGATTGGAGTAGGACTCCTCCACCTCCAATTTCGGCCAAACCTTTAGGTTTTGAGGCTGCCTCCTCCCCTCCCTCCCACCTATATATACGGAGGTTTTAGGGCTGATTTGAGACGACTTTCTCACGGCTGCCCGACCACATACCTCCATAGTTTTTCCTCTAGATCGTGTTTCTGCGGAGCTCGGGCGGAGCCCTGCTGAGACAAGATCATCACCAACCTCCGGAGCGCCGTCACGCTGCCGGAGAACTCTTCTACCTCTCCGTCTCTCTTGCTGGATCAAGAAGGCCGAGATCATCGTCGAGCTGTACGTGTGCTGAACGCGGAGGTGCCGTCCGTTCGGTACTAGATCGTGGGACTGATCGCGGGATTGTTCGCGGGGCGGATCGAGGGACGTGAGGACGTTCCACTACATCAACCGCGTTCTCTAACGCTTCTGCTGTACGATCTACAAGGGTACGTAGATCACTCATCCCCTCTCGTAGATGGACATCACCATGATAGGTCTTCGTGCGCGTAGGAAAATTTTTGTTTCCCATGCGACGTTCCCCAACAGTGGCATCATGAGCTAGGTTCATGCGTAGATGTCTTCTCGAGTAAGAACACAAAAGTTTTTGTGGGCGGTGATGTGCGTTTTGCTGCCCTCCTTAGTCTTTTCTTGATTCCGCGGTATTGTTGGATTGAAGCGGCTTGGACCGACATTACTCGTACGCTTACGAGAGACTGGTTTCATCGCTACGAGTAACCCCGTTGCTCAAAGATGACTGGCAAGTGTCGGTTTCTCCAACTTTAGTTGAATCGGATTTGACCGAGGAGGTCCTTGGATGAGGTTAAATAGCAACTCATATATCTCCGTTGTGGTGTTTGTGTAAGTAAGATGCGATCCTACTAGATACCCATGGTCACCACGTAAAACATGCAACAACAAAATTAGAGGACGTCTAACTTGTTTTTGCAGGGTATGCTTGTGATGTGATATGGCCAACGATGTGATGTGATATATTGGATGTATGAGATGATCATGTTGTAATAGATAATATCGACTTGCACGTCGATGGTACGGCAACCGGCAGGAGCCATAGGGTTGTCTTTATAACTAACGTTTGTGCTTGCAGATGCGTTTACTATTTTGCTAGGACGTAGCTTTAGTAGTAATAGCATGAGTAGCACGACAACCCCGATGGCGACACGTTGATGGAGATCATGATGATGGAGATCATGGTGTGACGCCGGTGACAAGAAGATCGTGCCGGTGCTTTGGTGATGGAGATCAAGAAGCACGTGATGATGGCCATATCATGTCACTTATAAATTGCATGTGATGTTAATCCTTTTATGCACCTTATTTTGCTTAGAACGACGGTAGCATTATGAGGTGATCTCTCACTAAAATTTCAAGACGAAATTGTGTTCTCCCCGACTGTGCACCGTTGCTACAGTTCGTCGTTTCGAGACACCACGTGATGATCGGGTGTGATAGACTCAACGTTCACATACAACGGGTGCAAAACAGTTGCGCACGCGGAACACTCGGGTTAAGCTTGACGAGCCTAGCATGTGCAGACATGGCCTCGGAACACATGAGACCGAAAGGTCGAGCATGAATCGTATAGTTGATATGATTAGCATAGGGATGCTTACCACTGAAACTATTCTCGACTCACGTGATGATCGGACTTGAGATAGCGGATTTGGATCGTGTACCACTCAAATGACTAGAGAGATGTACTTTTTGAGTAGGAGTTCTTAAGTAATATGATTAATTGAACTAATTGTCATGAACATAGTCTAATGGTCTTTGCGAATTACGATGTAGCTTGCGCTATAGCTCTACTGTTTTTACATGTTCCTAGAGAAAATTTAGTTGAAAATTGATAGTAGCAACCTTTGCAGACTGAGTCTGTAAAACCGAGGATTGTCCTCGTTGCTACGCAGAAGGCTTATGTCCTTAATGCACCACTCGGTGTGCTGCACCTCGAGCGTCGTCTGTGGATGCTATGAACATCCGACATACACGTTACTGATGACTACACGATAGTTCAGTGCAAGATACTTGATGGCTTAGAAGCAAGGCGCCGAAAACGTTGTAAAACGTCACGGAACATAAGTGATGTTCCGAAGAGATGAAATTGTGATTTCATGCTTGTGCCCTTGTTAAGAGGTTCGAGACCTCCAAACAAGATTCTTTGTCCACAAAGTAAAGGAGAAAAGCTCAATCGTTGAGCGTGTGCTCAGATTGTCTGAGTACGACAATCGCTTGAATCAAGTGGGAGTTAATCTTCCAGATGAGATAGTGATGGTTCTCCAAAGTCACTGCCACCAAGCTATGAGAGCTTCGTGATGAACTATAACATATCAAGGATAGATACTATGATCTTTTGAGTGATTCGCGATGTTTGACACTGCGAAAGTAGAAATCAAGAAGGAGCATCAATAGTTGATGGTTAGTAAAACCACTAAGTTTCAAGAAAGGCAAGGGCTAGAAGGGATACTTCGTGAAACGGCAAAACAGTTGCTGCACTAATGAAGAGACCCAAGATTAAACCCAAACCCGAGACTAAGTGCTTCTATAATAAGGGGAACAGTCACTGAGGCGGAGCAACTCTAGATACTTGGTGGATAAGAAGGCTGGAAAAGTCGAGAGAAGTATATATGTGATATACATAATGTTGATGTGTACTTTACTAGTACTCCTAGTAGCACGAGGGTATTGGATACCGGTTCGGTTGCTAAGTGATTAGTAACGCGAAATGAAAGCTACGGCATAAACGGAGACTAGCTAAAGGCGAGGTGACGATATGTGTTGGAAGTGTTTCCAAGGTTGATATAATCAAACGTCGCACGCTCCCTCTACCATCGGGATTGGTGTTGAACCTAAATAATTGTTATTTGGTGTTTGCGTTAAGCGTGAACATGATTGGATCGTGTTTATTGCAATACGATTATTCATTCAAAGAGAATAATGGTTACTCTATTTGCTTGAATAATCACCTTCAATGGTTTATTGAATCTCGATTGTAGTGTTACACATTGGTGCCAAAAGATACGAGTTAATAATGATAGTACCACTTACTTGTGGCACTGCCGCTTGAGTCATGTTAGTATAAATTGCATGAAGAGGCTCCATGCTGATGGATCTTTGTACTCACCTGATTTCGAATCACTAGTGACATGCAAATCATACCACATGAGCAAGGCCTTGTTTTCGTTGAGATGAAACAAGATAGTAACTTGTTGGAAAGTGATACATTTTGATGTATGCAGTCCACTGAGTGCTGAGGCACGCAGTGGATATCATTATGTTCTTACTTCACTGACGACTTGAGTAGATACAGAAGTATTTACTTAATGAATCACAAATCTGAAATATTGAAAAGTTCAATTCTGTTTCAGAGTGAAGTTCGTCGTAACAAGAAGATGAACTGTCTACGATGTGATCATAGAAATGAATATCTGAGTTACGAGTTTTTGGTACACAGTTAAGACAATGTGGAAATTGTTTCACAGTTCATGCCACCTGGAACATCATAGTGTGATGATGTGTCTGAACATCATAGCCACGCACTATTTAGTATGGTGCATACTGTGATGTCTCTTATCGAATTACCACTATCGTTTATGGGTTATGCATTAGAGACAACCGCACTCACTTTAAATAGGGCACCGCGTATTTCCGTTGAGATGACACGGTATAGACTGAGGTTTAGAGAAATCTAAACTGTCGTTTCATGAAAGTTTGGGGTTTCGACACTTATGTGAAAAGGTTTCAGTCTGATAAGCTCGAACCCAAAGCGGATAAATGCATCTTCATAGGATATCCAAAACAGTTGGGTACATCTCCTATCTCAGATCCGAAAGCAAAGTGTTTGTTTCTAGAAACGGATCCTTTCTCGAGGAAAGGTTTCTCTCGAAAGAATTGAGTGGGAGGGTAGTAGAACTTGATGAGGTTATTGAACCATCACTTCAACTAGTGTGTAGCAGGGCGTAGGAAGTTGTTCCTGTGGCGCCTACACCAATTGAAGTAGAAGCTGATAATGGTGATCATTGAGCTTCGAATCAAGTTACTACAAACCTCGTAGGTCGACAAGGTCGCATACTGCTGCAGAGTAGTACGGTAACCCTGTCTTGGAGGTCATGTTGTTGAGCAACAGTGAACCTACGAGTTATGGAGAAAGCGATGGTGGGCCCAGATTCCGACAAATGGCTGGAAGCCATGAAATCCGAGAGAGGATCCATGTGTGAAAACAAAGTGAAGACTTTGGTAGAACTACTTGATGGTCATAGGACTATTGAGTAAAAATGGATCTTTAAAGGAAGACAGACGATGATGGTGATAAGTCACTATTAAGAAAAGCTCGACTTGTCGCAAAGATGTTTTCGACAAGATCAAACAGTTGACTGTGATGAGACTTTCTCACTCGTAGCGATGCTAAAGGTCTGTTAGAATTATGTTAGTTGTTGATGCATTATTTATGAAATATTGCACGTAGGATATCAAAACATTGTTTTCTCGACGGTTTCCTTGAGCAAACATTGTATGTGATACAACCAGAAGGTTTTGTCGATCCTAAAGATACTAGCAAGTATGCAAGCTCCAGCGATCCTTCAGTGGACTGGTGCAAGCATCTCGGAGTTGGAATATACACTTTGATGAGATGATCAAAGATTTTGGGTTTGTACAAAGTTTGTGAGAAACTTGTATTTCCAAAGAAGTGAGTGGGAGCACTATAGAATTTCTGATAAGTATATGTGGTTGACATATTGTGGATCAGAAGTAATGTAGAATTTCTGTAAAGCATACAAGGTTGTTTGAAAGGAGTTTTCAAAGGAATACCTGGATTGAGCTACTTGAACGTTGAGCATCAAAGATCTATGGAGATAGATCGAAAGCGCTTAATGGAAGTTTCAACAAGATGCATGCCTTGACAAGTTTTGAAGGAGTTCAAAATAGATCAACAAAGAAGGAGTTCTTGGTTGCATTGTAAGGTGTGAATTTGAGTAAGACTCAAAACCCGACCACGGCAGAATAAAGAGAATAGACGAAGGTCGTCTTCTATGCCTTAGCCGTAGAATCTAAAGTATGCCATGCTGTGTACCGCACCTGATGTGTGCCTTGACTCAAAGTCTGTTGAGAGGTACAGAGAGTGATCCATGATTGAATCACTAGCAGCGGTCAAAATTTATCCTTGGTAACAAATGGACTGAGGAATTTTTCTCGATTATGGAGGTGGTTAAAGAGTTCGTCGTAAAGGGTTACGTTGATGCAAGCTTTGACACTAATCTGAATAACTATGGGTAGTGAAACGGATTCATACAGTAGAGTAGATATTTGGAGCATTTCCGAATAGCACGTAGTAGCAGCATCTATAAGATGACATAAAGATTTGTAAAGAACGCACGGATCTGAAAGTTTCAAAGCCGTTGACTAAAAACCTCTCTCACAAGCAAGACGTGATCAGACCCCATAACTATACAGGTGTTGGATTCGTTGGAATCACATGGTGATGTGAACTAGATTATTGACTCTAGTGCAAGTGGGAGACTGTTGGAAATATGCCCTAGAGGCAATAATAAATTAGTTATTATTATATTTCTTAGTTCATGATAATCGTTTATTATCCATGCTATAATTGTTTTAGTTGGAAACACAATACTTGTGTGGATACATAGACAAAACACTGTCCCTAGTAAGCCTCTAGTTGACTAGCTCGTTGATCAAAGATGGTCAAGGTTTCCTGGCCATAGGCAAGTGTTGTCACTTGATAACGGGATCACATCATTAGGAGAATCATGTGATGGACTAGACCCAAACTAATAGACGTAGCATGTTGATCGTGTCATTTTGTTGCTACTGTTTTCTGCGTGTCAAGTATTTATTCCTATGACCATGAGATCATATAACTCACTCACACCGGAGGAATGCTTTGTGTGTATCAAACGTCGCAACGTAACTGGGTGACTATAAAGATGCTCTACAGGTATCTCCGAAGGTGTTAGTTGAGTTAGTATGGATCAAGACTGGGATTTGTCACTCCGTGTGACGGAGAGGTATCTCGGGGCCCACTCGGTAATACAACATCACACACAAGCCTTGCAAGCAATGTAACTTAATGTAAGTTGCGGGATCTTGTATTACGGAACGAGTAAAGAGACTTGCCGGTAAACGAGATTGAAATAGGTATGCGGATACTAACGATCGAATCTCGGGCAAGTAACATACCGAAGGACAAAGGGAATGACATACGGGATTATATGAATCCTTGGCACTGAGGTTCAAACGATAAGATCTTCGTAGAATATGTAGGATCCAATATGGGCATCCAGGTCCCGCTATTGGATATTGACCGAGGAGTCTCTCGGGTCATGTCTACATAGTTCTCGAACCCGCAGGGTCTGCACACTTAAGGTTCGACGTTGTTTTATGCGTATTTGAGTTATATGGTTGGTTACCGAATGTTGTTCGGAGTCCCGGATGAGATCACAGACGTCACGAGGGTTTCCGGAATGGTCCGGAAACGAAGATTGATATATAGGATGACCTCATTTGGTTACCGGAAGGTTTTTGTGCATTACCGGAAAAGTTTCGGGCTCATCGGTAGTTTACCGGGAGTGCCGGGAGGGGTGCCGGGGACCATCGGGAGGGGTGTCACGCCCCAAGGGGTCTCATGGGCTATGGGAAGAGATAAACCAGCCCCTAGTGGGCTGGAATAAGTTCCCACTAAGGCCCATAAGGTTTGAGAAGGAAAAACACAAGGTGGAAAGAGTTTCCAAGTGGGAAGGTGGAATCCTACTCCAAGTAGGATTGGAGTAGGACTCCTCCACCTCCAATTTCGGCCAAACCTTTAGGTTTTGAGGCTGCCTCCTCCCCTCCCTCCCACCTATATATACGGAGGTTTTAGGGCTGATTTGAGACGACTTTCTCACGGCTGCCCGACCACATACCTCCATAGTTTTTCCTCTAGATCGTGTTTCTGCGGAGCTCGGGCGGAGCCCTGCTGAGACAAGATCATCACCAACCTCCGGAGCACCGTCACGCTGCCGGAGAACTCTTCTACCTCTCCGTCTCTCTTGCTGGATCAAGAAGGCCGAGATCATCGTCGAGCTGTACGTGTGCTGAACGCGGAGGTGCCGTCCGTTCGGTACTAGATCGTGGGACTGATCGCGGGATTGTTCGCGGGGCGGATCGAGGGACGTGAGGACGTTCCACTACATCAACTGCGTTCTCTAACGCTTCTGATGTACGATCTACAAGGGTACGTAGATCACTCATCCCCTCTCGTAGATGGACATCACCATGATAGGTCTTCGTGCGCGTAGGAAAATTTTTGTTTCCCATGCGACGTTCCCCAACACATGAGACTGGGCAGAGTATTCAGTCGATACTGTTAGCTGGATTTGGTGTTGCTGATGGGGACGAGGAAGGCGGTGAAATGCAAGGGGTGATGGAGGAAGAGAACGAGGATGGATTTGCGGAGGATCTGAATTCTGAAAATTTCGTGGATGAAGTGGAGGTACCGATTCCTTCTGCATGGGATCAGGTCATAGCCACTGGCATTACTGTCCACGATGGCCATGAGACTCCATGGCAATATAATCTGAACCAAGTCCAGATCAGGGCTATGTTTGACACAAAGAAAAATTTGAAGTATGCGGTGATAAAGTGGGCTATGTCTACGCAGAGGGTTTTCCGGACACACATATCGAGTCCAACAAAATATACCGTGAAGTGTGTTGAAACATGTTGTCCTACGAAGGTGCATGGGCACGTGCCGAAGTATAACATCCACTTGGTTGTCACCAATGTGGTCCCACATAATTGTGTGAGGAAAAACCTGTTGGTTTGTCATCTAAACCTGACTTCAACTCTCATAACGCAACTCATGTATACTGAGATAGTTGAGAATAAATATATGGAAGCAAAACATATCCAGAAAGCAGTGAAGGTCAGATGGAATTATGACATTCCATATGGGAAGGCTTGGAGGGCTAAGCATAAGGTTATGGAGGAAAGGTTTGGGACGTTCTTTGGCTCATATAATAATGTTGTCCGTCTCCTTGACATACTGAAGGAGAGGAATCCCGACACTTATATTAACATACAACACACGAGGTTGGAGATTATACCACATTACAAGGTGTTGAAACGAGTATTCTTCTCTTTCGGTTTGTGCATCGAAGCTTTTCGCATTGTCCTCTGTGATGTTTGTGGATGGTACATTCCTGACTGGTCAGTACAAAGGGAAAATCCTGACTACTATTGGTGTGGACGGGAATAACCAAATCATCCCACTAGCCATGGCATTTGTGGAGGGTGAGAACTTTTTGAGCTGGGTATGGTTCTTCCGGCAAGTTAAAATTGCGATCGTGAAGGACCGACCAAACGTGTGTGTCATTCATGACAGACATCCTGGTATATTAAAGGTCATGAAGACACTAAGTAACCCAACAGCTAACGAGCCAACATCTTGGAAGGACTTGCAAAGCCGGTGGTGCATGCGCCATCTGGGTGCAAATTTTTTCTCACAGTTCAAGAAAAAACGATTGATGAACTTGTTCAAAAATTTATGCAAGCAGAACCAGCAGCGCAAATACGAATTTATTTGGTCAAAACTAGATGAGTTTACTAAGAAGCAGGTCCTTGCTAGGAAGAAAATGGAAAAAGACTAGGTTAAATTAACAACACTCATCTTGGAGCTAGAGGAGCCAGTAGGTCTTTGTGACGAGCAATTGACCCTCCTAATACGAAGAGAAAGAAGGGAAGGGCAATAAAGATTTTTTCTGAGTGGATAGAGAAAGATCCTCCAGTTAATTGGTCTTTTCTGCATGACACCCATGGAGCCAGGTATGGCCACATGACAACCAATCTTGCAGAGGTGTATAACTTTGTACTCAGAGGGAATAGAGCATTGCCACTAACAACTATTGTGGAGGGCGTATTCCATGAGACTTTGAGATATTTCAGAGAAAAACACGAGTTAGCAAAGAAGCATATTGCAGTTAATCAGAACACACCTTATTGTAGCCGTGTCATGGAGTACATGGCCAAAAAGATAAAGAAAGCAAAAAAGCACACTATCACACTCATAGGTAATCAGGAAAGGAGGTATGAGGTTCAGCTTCCTACTGATGGTTTTGTTTCTGCAAATGAGGTGAAGACGCATGAGGTTAAAATTAGAACGGAATTTTATCCAACTTGTGAGTGTACATGCAACAAACCGCAGTTGTTGCACTTGCCTTGCTCACATGTATTAGCTGCATGTAGCCAGATTGAGTTAGATGCTATCTCCTTCGTGTCTTCGTACTATTCAAAAGAGGCAGTACTCAATGTCTGGACAGGTGAGATGACAGGGTTTAGAGTCATCGGCAATTTCAACAAAGGTAAACGATCGTGAGAGAGTATACATCCCGCACTACTAGAAAAATGGCTATAGCTAATATGGACATTAATGGTGCACCATGTATGTGGTGCGCCATTAATGGCCATATTACTAATGGCGCACCTGGTGTGTGATGCGCCATTACTAGTTTTGTCCTGGCCCCACACCCTTCACAGACTTAGCAGTGGCGCACCAGGGGAAAGTGCGCCATTACTAGTTTTAACTAGTAATGGAGCACCACACCCACGGTGCGCCACTACTAACAGTTTTAACTAGAAAAAATAGGAGCCCATGAGAGAGAGAGAGAGAGAGAGCCCACCTAACTCTAGCGTCATCCCCCCTCTCTGCCTCGTAACCTCGCTCCTCTCTCTCTGGGACCCGCTCTTCCTCGCCGCCGCCACCACCCACGCTGGCCTATTCCGGTGAGCTCCGACAACGGGAAGCACTCCCCCAAGCTCCACGCCTCCTTCCCCTTCATCCAGAATCTGCGCTCCCGCCCTCCATTGTTCCCCGTGGCTAGCTAGGGTTTCGGCCGCCACCTCATCTCCTGCGACGGCGAGTCCAGCAGCCTGCGGATCCGGCACCGGGCTATCCCAGGTTGGTACTTCCACTCATTCCTTGCATAGATTCTCCCTCCCCACCTCACCTCATCATCTCCTCGTTTCGTTCCCTTTTCTACAACATGGCACGAATGGGACGACAACGACAGCAGGAGGGCGCGGGCCATGTCCTGCTCGAGGAGGCAGATAGTAGGGGCGCGCCCAGCCGGGAGCCATTTCCTGCTCGAGGAGGCGGATAGTAGGGGTGCGCCCAGCCGACAACCCTGTCCTGCTCGAGGAGGCGGATAGTAGGGGCGTACCCAGCCGGTAGCCCTGTCCTGTTCGAGGGGAGCCGACCGCCCTGTCATGCAGGACCCCACCCCTGAGCTCGACCAGGAAGACATGGTTGAGTCCTAGCTCAAGATTGACGACTCTGCACAAGGCAAGGTACCCGCTCCCTGCTCTCGTCTCCTTATAAATGCTCTGCTGCTCTTGTCCAATTTCTAGCTATACCACACGCACACTACATTTTAGTGGTCAGGTTGGCATCCTGTAAACCAAGGACTGATTCTGCCATTTTAGTGGTCGCCAAGGTTTCGATAAATCTGTTGATCCTGCAAACTAAGGACTAAGTTGATTGACTCACAAAATTCTCCTCTGCCCTCATTTAGTTCCAGACAAGAGGTCCCTCTCTGTTCTAGCAGTACTAGTAAATAAACAGACTTGTGTCAAGTAAATTACTCTACTTGGCATGCTATTCTTTCATTTAGGATCGGCAGATTTATCAAGGAAAAAAACCGACTCAGCTTGCTTGGTTACTTGGCAACGACCAAGCGTATGGGTGTGTGTATTGTACTCTTGTCATGATCTTAAGTTTGGACAAGTGAAGCAGGAGGAGCACATTTGTGCGATACATGTGTCCATTGTGATCTACACTATTACGTCACCTAAATCATTTGCATCTTTTTCCCCGCCAGTGTAAATGCACATACTAGGGAGTTTGTCTCTACCATGTGGTGGTGTTACAAGCGTACATCCTTGCTGGTTATAATTTATAACTTCTTCTTGCTGGTTATAATTTATACTTGTTGGTTATAATATGTGTTCTCCTTCAGGAAGGTACTCAGCTGCCGGCAACTTGGACGCCTGCCAGGAGCTGCTTCATTGATGGAACGCACAGTCACTCACCGTCACTGCAACAATAACCGTCCTCTTCCTCCCAGTTTGAGCAGGTTCCAGATCTGTGACGGTTACTACAGTGCTCCTGGCCGGGAGAGGGGGGCGACCATGCTTCGACCCGACACCATGGAAGGTCTCTCACCCATATCTCTCTCTCTCTTTGGTTCAGTTATTTTCTCTCTCTTAGAGTTAAGCATGAGCAGATTTCAGTACTCAGCACGCAAGGTTCTCCATGAAAAATGTATGGATTATCTTAGATTAATCATATCTCCAAGGTTGTAGTAGTCTGGTTAATTGGTCTTTGAGGTAGCTTAGTATTCTTGGATGGGTGGATGGTAAGAAAAGCCTGCATTGGAGTCAGTCCAGTTGGTTACATTTGGTTTGGTTTGGATCATAAACAACAAAACCCTGTTGTCCTGACCGAATATTTGTGCTAGTAGCTGATATGCACTAATGTGGACATGTATATATGTTGTTGCAAAACAGTTACAAAGGGTACACCACTAGGGAGGAGGCGGAAGCTAGATACGCGCGCTATCTAGCGGGAGAGAGGAGGGAGCGGAGGAGGAACCTCATGAAGACCAGTTTCATCGCGATGATGCTCATTGTGACCGCAACCCTCTTCTATGTGATGGTAGTTTAGATATTGACTTGTAATGTGAAGACAAACTCGCTACTCGCGGTCTCGAGACTTGTAATGTTCTAACTTTGTTCGGTATTTTGAATTCAGAGACTAATATGATGAATTGTATTCGGAGACTAATTTTCTATTATATTCTATAAATCTGTTGTTTATATGTTGTGATGTTTATATTCTATGTTTTAATGTATTTTGTAACCTGTGCAAATATCAGAAAAGAAAAAAGAAAAAATTCCTAATATTCATAGTAGTGGCGCACCATATTGCACTTTAATGGCGCACATAAATAAACACCCTAGTGGCGCATGATCTAAAAGTGCGCCATTAGTAACCCAGAACACAAGGTACACATGACCCCTTGGAGTAACAACGGTGGCGCACTTCTGGGCCTAGTAGTGGCGCACTTTAGCTGCGCCATTAGTGTCTGGGATAGTAATGGCGCACCAGGTGGTGCGCCACTGTTATGTAGATTAACAGTGGTGCACCAGACGTGCGTCATTACTATTTATTAGTAGTGGCGCGATAATAGTGGCGCACCTATAGTGTGCCATTAATAGCCAAAATAGGTGCGTCACTAACAACCTTTTTTCTAGTAGTGCCGAATCTTGGACTTCGGCGAACTAGAGGGGCAGACGTAAGGTAAAGCGCATCCGATACGATATGGAATAATCTGAAGGTGGTGGAGCAACCAGACAATGTTTGCTCTGCGCGGTTTATGGACATATGATGAAATATTGCCCCGACCAAGCAAAAGACGGTGCTTCCACATCGACGACTGTGACAACAGTAGCAAGAGGTGGTCGTGGCAGTCGTGGTGGACGTGGCAGTCGAGGCCGAAGGGGTGGACGAGGAATAAATAACTTAGAAGCTATATAATGTGTCGGTCTACGTTTTAATTTGTAATATGTCTGCACTATGTTTTAATTTGTAATATGTCTGCACTATGTTTTGCTGTGTAATATGTCAGACTATGTGTTTATTTGTAATATGCAAATCTGAGAACAATTTTCGAACATGAGCTTAGTTAAAAAAAACATAATTACTGATACTACTGAATAATTCTGCTGCGTAATTCAATACAAATTCTAGTACTGTATAGTTCAATACAAATTCAACCATTACATACTTAAAATTCATCACAGATCTCATTCAACTTCTTGACCTTGTCCTTATAGCCATGGTTATGTTTAATCATATAAAAAATGATGTACTCCAGCTTTTTCTTTTTTTTCCTTCATTTGGTCTTTCTCTGGCACAAGCTGATCCCTCTCCTTCTCTGCCTTCGCCCTAAGTACGTGATGTAGATTGGTGCAAGAATGGTCTGCCAACTTCTTCTTCTCAATTTTCTCTTTCAGATCACTGATAGCCAACTTAGCACTGCCAAGCTGATTAATAGCCTCCTCCTTGTCAGCCACCATTTTTGCAAAATCAAGTTTGAAAAATCTAAGCTCTTCCTCCATCTTCCTCTTTTCTCCAATTATTTTGAAATTTTCTTCACCCAGCTTCAGATTTTCTGTGATTCTGTCCTCGTTTTCTTTGTCATGCATGCTCCACAATTGACCTATGCTAAACTGCATAGCAACTGACCACTCAGGGTCTATCCACTTCAGATAGCAGCACTTTTCTTCTGCCTAAAATTCAAAACAATTTCAGTGATTAACATACATGAAATTAAGTGGAGCAAAAACTAACTAAGATTAACTAATTACAGTGCAACATACCTTCTCCTTTGCACAAGCAAGAAAACGTCGGTCAATGTCAGTAGATTGAAATGTAACTTACCTGAGGCAAGGCTCTAGATGCATACAGCGAGAAGATAGTTCATGAGCAATGCCACTCCATTCATAACATGTGGTAGTCCTAGGAAGTTAAAAACAGAAGACACCGAACTGTTATGAAATCCTGAAACGAAGAACCCTAAACCTAACCGTAAATGCTGAAATCCCAAAATTAACATACCTGGCTGGTCACACTCTCGTCTTCCCAAAAAGAGCTTGATCCCTCGCTCCAAGAAACCATGGCAGATTAATTGGCAGAACTAAATCTACTGAAGAACCTAAAAGTATTTAAACAAGTTAACTGGCAGACTTAAATATATCTACATCTATCAGAGAACCTAAAATATATCTACATCTACCGAAGAACCTAAAATATATTTAAACTAATTAATTGGCAGACCTAAATATATCTTAATCTATCGGACAACCTAAAAATATTTGAACAAATTAATTGGCAGACCTAAATATATCCAAATCTACCGGACAACCTAAAAATATTTAAACTACTTAATTAGGAGACCTAAATATATCCAAATTTACAGGACAACCTAAAAATATTTAAACTACTTAATTAGCAGATCTAAATATATCCAAATCTACGAGCCTAAAAATGTTTAAACTACTTAATTGAGTCACCTAAATACATCCAAATCTACTGGAGCATACGGGAACGATAGTTGAATTTTACCCTTGAAGCGTACGAAGAAAATAGATAGTACTTTAAAAAAATCCTTTATTTCTCTGATATAGTGAATAATATCGGACCATGCATGCCCATGTCTAATTTAAAGGTTACTAGCAAAAGGCCCGTACGTTGCAACGGGAGAAAGAAATACCACACGCTCTTAATTTATAAAAAATAGTCTAAAATCCGAGAATTTGTAGTTACGACACAAACAAAAATGGTTTTATCCTACAAAAGTGGAGCTCAAAATTTCACAGGCCTTCTATTTTAACACGGCTTGCATGCAGATTTAATAATACAAAGAATCGGGCAAGTGACCTTCAGTTTTATCTCTAATTCTGATTTTGTTGACGTGTTCATCCCCAATCCGGATGAGTACCGGTATGAAAGAAAGACGAATAATGACTTATTTATTAAGATTGCATCCTAGATAGTATTTTTATTAAATGGTTTACAAGTAAAATAACATCATATTTAAATTCTACATATTTTTCTAATCAAATTTCATATATAATATGTCAAATTTAGAGTTACGGTTTAGAATATATGAGTATTTTTTAAAAACATTTAAAATATACTATGGGGTTAATATTAAAAATATCAGGAGTTTTTTTATAAAATAACATGACGGACTAAGAATACCTATTTTTCTTTAGTAAGGTATTAGCAAAATGGCCCGTGCTTTGCCACGAAAGAAAAAAACATAATCTCCAATTATGATGACCATATTATGTTCACATATCATCGTTTGATTTTAAAATTTTGTGCACAAATGCAAGAAAATGTTTCTTCTTTTAAATTTATTCACAAGTTGAAGCAATCTTTACATTTTCAAAAAATATATATCATGGTAGTCAAAAATCTTGGTAACTCCAAGATTTATTTTGAATTTCAAGATTTTTTTTAGAAAACATACAATAATAATTCGGTCCATTCAACAGTTAATTTTTTCAAAATTCACAGAGGTATATTGTCACAAAGACTTAGAAGCATTCATGGTTAACTACATACATTAGATCTTTTACGAACAATTTTACAAATATGGAAACAATTTTAAAATCGAGAACATTTTTTACAATTTACAAACATTTACTAAAAATCATGACTATTTTTTATATTTCGAACGGGTTTAAATATTTTCTTAAACATTTTTTGATATTGGAGGATTTATTTGAAATTCACAAACATTTTTTGAAACGCATGAAGTTTTTTTTTGAATAAACAAACATTTTTATAAATCAGTAATATATTTATTAAATTCATGTACATTGTTTTGGAATTTGCAAAAAAAAAACGGCGCTTTTTTAATCCACAAACATTTTATGTTTCCGTCAGCATTTTAATTCAAAATTCCTATTTTTTAATATGCAAAAGTTTTTGTAATTCTAAATTATTTAAATTAGAAATAAAATAAAATGGAACGGAAAATTTTAAATAAAGAAAAAAAGAAACTATCAAAACAGGCATTAGCTATTTTTTAAATTTTAGGACATTTTTGAAATGCATTAACATATTTTGAATTAGAAAGCATTTTGTTAAATTCCTTGAATAATTTTTATTACATGGAATTGTATTTGAAATCATGGACTTTTCTTATTGTACAAACACTTTTCTAAAATTGCAAACATTTTATTGTACATGCGAGCATTTTTTACAAAACTCCGAGCAGTTTTTGAAGTCACAGACATATTATTTTTTATTTATAATTTTCATTTTATTAAAAATTTAAAGATTATTTGAAGTTCTAAATTATTTAAAATAAAAAATAAAACGGAACTGAAAATAAATAAATAAACGGAACTAAAAGCAGTCGCCTGTGCATGGGCCGGCCCATACGGTGTGCTTTTCCCAGCTTGCAGAGCGTAATATAGGAGGTTTTTACATGGGCCGGCACAGTCCAAGATTTTATGCTTTGTGAAACGTTTTCTATTACTTACCGATGGCATGGTGGGTAATTTATGCAAACTTTAGAGGTAATTTTCATGATGGACGACCAGAAACCATATTTGCTTTATTATTAGGAAGAGATTACTTTAGTTCTCTTTTGTTCATCGACGTGAAGGGGTCGTGAAAAGATGGCTTGGAGCTGGACGTGGAGCCCGGCAAGACCTACCTGCTCCGCCTCCTCAACGCCGCGCTCTACTCCGAGTACTACACCAAGATCGTCGGGCATGAGTTCACGGTGGTCGGCACCGACGCTAACTACGTCCGCCCCTTCACCGCGGACGACGTTGTAGCCATCGGCCACGGCGAGACGCTGGACGCGCTTGTGGTCGCCAACGCGATCCCCGGCAAGTACTACATGGTCGCCGTCGGTGGCCAGGCACCCAAGCCCGACATCCAGATCCCCGAGACCCGGTCGAGAGTGACGGTGCGGTACGCGATCGGCGACAGCAACGGTGACGAGGCGCCGCCGCCGATGGTGCCGTAGATGCCTGACCAGCACGACTTCATGGTGTCCTTCAACTTCCATGGCAACTTGAGCAACCTGAACCGGACGGGCTCGCCGCCGGTGCCGGCGACTGCAGATGAGAGCCTGTTCGTCGTGCTCCGCATGGGCTCCATCTGCACACGAGGTCAGCTGTCTTGCAAGAGGAGCGGGAGCAAGGAGTCCATCATCGTGGAGACCATGAACAACGTGTGCAGATGGAGATGGCTCGGCCAAAAATTGTGCCATTTAGGGTGTATTTGGTAGCATTTCCAATCTAGACAAGATTGTTTTCCTCTCATACATGTTGATTGGAGACACACCGAGTATACACATTTAATATTGTTTGGTAGTGATGTATGTACTCACACGTGTTAACCTAAAATCTATTTGTTAGCTTACATCTGTTTAGACCTGTCGGCCGATACTATAGCAATCGGTATTTTTAAATAAGTCAATAAAATATTTTTAAAATATGAACAATTTTTTAAAACATGGGGAATTTTTTTTTTTGAAAACTCAAACATTGTTGAAATTCTGAAGTTTATTTTCTTAAGTTTGAGATTTTTAAAATATATATAAAAAAAGAAAATCTGAACATTTTTTGAAAAAAACTAGCATTTAAAAAATCCAAACATTTTTTAAAATTTTGAAAAAAAATGAAAGCTTGTACATTTTTTGAAAATGTTAAAAAAATTGAAAATCTGCATATTTTTTGAAAAAACTCACTTTTTTTTAATCGGGTCATATTTTGAAATTTTGTTTTTAAAAAAAAAATCTGGATAATTTTTGGTATTCTGAACATTTTATGAAAACTGAATTATTTTTTAGAAATCTTGAATGTTTTTTTAAACATATTGCCACACGCTTCGTTCATGCATGCTAACCAATGAACGGTTGTTGCGGTGTTCGCTTTTCATGCATGCTAAGAAGGTATTTGGGCTCAACTCATGCATGCTAGGGAGGCCTCGTTCAGACTACCAAACATTCAAAAATGGGTCCAGAAGAAAATTGTTGAGCTCATGCACCCTTCGTGCTAGGGTTTTGTGGGAGCTGGTGGTGGTCATGCATTGCTTCTTGTGCCGTCGAATCAGCGCCGAAGACCACAAACATGGTGTTGTGCGTGCTCGCTTGGGCCAAGGCCAGAGGGCTACGATGAAGACTTGCTCGACAACGGTCATCGGCAGTCATCAATTCGTGTCCCCCTAGTCCATTGGGGCTAGCTCGGGATGCACGTGTTGGCTCTTCATACCGTGGAGGAGCTAACCGAGAATCGAGGGCTGATGCCGTGCTATGAGTGGACGGAGGCATCCACTCTTCCTACCATGGTGAATGTGATGTGAAGTGGTCGGTTGGCACTGTTTCGGACTTGGTATGCTGGGGCGGCGACCTCGGATGGTGGGCTGCATGGTTGGCTCTCCGGCGAACACTATGACAGCGGTGGTGGCTCTCCTCTTGGTCGTGTGGGCGACGAGAGGGTAGCGTTAGGTGGCTCGGGCTCGTCCTCTATCACATGGGCGACGAGGGGGTAGCGTTAGGTGGCTCGGACTCGTCCTCTATCACATGGTCGACGCCCAGATCCAGATATAGGCGCCTGGGATCGTTGCGGTTTTTCCTGGTGACCTCGTGTGGCATGGTTGAGCTGCCGAGCGAAAGCGCCGCGCTTTGGTGCCGATGGGGGCGATGCTCGCGAGCGCCATTCTCTTCTTGAAGACGTCATCCTGGTTCTCCTCTCCGTGCTAGGGTTTCGAGCGAAATCTCATGTCCACTTTGGAGTCGGCAGCGACGACACTTGGCACCGTCTTTCCTCTTGAGGCCGTTGTCGTGAAACTTAGATGTGCTAGGGAGTAGCGTGGCGTTTTTCCTCGTTTTCCCCATGTTCTTTTTTGGTAGTGTAGTTGTGTATGTTTTGCGTAATCCGACGATCCCAGGATCTGTTTTATAAGAGGGCCACCTCTCCACCTTGTATCTATCGGCTGTGTACTTTGTTTCATTGTTGCTTTATATATAAAGCGGAGCGAAAGTTTGTTTCAACGGAGAGAGAGAAACTGAGCACCTTCCTAGCCCTCAGAGGCCATCAACATTTTGAACCATTTGATCGTCACTTTTAGTCATTTTTCGCCGTCGGATTCACTCTTAATCACACACAATCGCGCGACCAGGTTCGCGTAACAAAGGCTAACCTTCTTGGCCGCTGGCCTGGTGATTTTTTTCGGTTTCTGAGATTCAATTAGGCCTATTGGGCCCATACTACTCTCCCGTGTGACGCAAAAGTGAAATACCCTAAAATACTAGACAATCGCGACCTTGCTTTCGTTCTCCGGCAGCCTCGCATAGCGGCGCCTCTACATGATCGAGCCACCTAGGTGCGGACCGATGCGGGAGCTTGGACTCCCATGGCGACTGTGTTGGGCTTCCACCGGTACGACACACAATGCAAGTAGGGATAAGTCTACCATATTTTCTTACAAAATTAAAATAAATTCGAAAAATGTAAACAATATTTTGGAACACGAAAAACTATTTCAAATATGTGAACACGTTTTGAATTTACACACAACTTTCAAATTACAATTATTATTTTTATTTTTTTATAAAATGAAAACAATTTGTAAAGTTGATTTTCTAAAAAAATGATAACATGATCTTAAAAAAATCTAAATAATTGTTTTAAATATGAAAAATTTCCTATATTAAAAATAAAAGTTGGAATTTTTTTGAGATTTAAGACCAGATTGAAGAACATGATTTAAAACAAAAATCTGAATATTTTTCAAATTGAGATTTTTTTAGAAATATGATCAATTACCATATTATTAAGAAAATTTGAATGTTGAGTATTTTTAAAAATATGAAGAATATTTGAAATTCTGTTTTGTTTATAATTTTAAAATTTTACTAAAAAATAGAAAAGGTGGGAAAGAGGAAGAATAAACAGAAATAAAAGAAAAAATTGTACCTCTCCTAATAATAAAGCAAATTCGGTTTCTGGTCGTCCGTCTTGAAAATTAACCCCAAAGTTTGCATAAATTCCCCGCCATGCCACCGGTAAGTAATAGAAAACGTTTCACAATGCGAAAAATCTTGGACTGGGCCGGCCCATGTAAATACCTCCTATATTACGCTCTACATGCTGGGAGAATATCCAGCACGCCATATGGCCGGCCCATGCACAGACGCCTGCTTTTAGTTCCGTTTATTTATTTATTTTCAGTTCCTTTTTTTAATTTTAAATAATTTAGCACTTTAAATAATCTTTAAAATTTTAATAAACTGAAAATTATAAATCAACATATTTCAAAAATTAAAATGTTTGTGACTTCAAAAACTGCTCGGAGTTTTGCATAAAATGCTCGCATATACAATAAAATGTTTGCAATTTTATAAAAATGTTTGTACAATAAGAATAGTCCATGATCTCAAATACAATTCCATGTATTAAAAACTATTAAATGCATTTAACAAAATGCTTTCTAATTGAAAATATGTTAATGCATTTAACAAATGTCCTAAAATTTTAAAAATAGCTAATGCCTATTTTGATAGTTTCTTTTTTTATTTAAAATTTTACATTCCATTTTTGTTTATTTCTAATTTAAATAATTTAGAATTACATAAACTTTTGCATATTATAAAATAGGATTTTTGAAATAAAATGCTGATGAAAACATAATGTCCATGAATTTAATAAATATATTACTGATTTATAACAATGTCCATGAATTTAATAAATATATTACTGATTTATAAAAATGTTTGTTTATTTAGAAAAACTTCATGCGTTTCAAAAAATGTTTGTGAATTTAAAATAAAATCCTCCAACATAAAAAATTATGTTCGTCTTTTCTTGAGTTGGTCGCCAATTCAAAAGAAAATATTTAAACCCGTTCGAAATATAAAAAATATTCACGATTTTTAGTAAATATTTGGAAATTGTAAAAAATGTTCTTGATTTTAAAATTGTTCCCATATTTGTAAAATTGTTCACGAAAGATCTAATATATGTAGTTAAACAATAATTCTTATAAGTCTTTGTGACAATATAACTGTGTGAATTTTGAAGAATTAAGTCTTGGATGGATCGAATTATTATTGTATGTTTTCTATTTTTTTTATTGAAATTCAGAATAAATCTTTGAGTTACCAAGATTTTTGACAACCATGATATATATTTTTTGAAAATGTAAAGATTGCTTCAACTTGTGAATAAATTTAAAAGAAGAAACATTTTCTTGTATTTGTGCATAAAATTTCAAAATCAAGCGATGATATGTGAACATAATATGGTCAACATCATTGAAGATTATGTTTTTTTTTCCGTGACAACGCATAGGCCATTTTGCTAGTATAAATATAAAGCAAAAACGTCAAAAAACATCCATCAACAAAGGGACGCTTGGTCTGGCCTATTCATGCATGCCCTTCAGCAAAAGGGTAGGCTATTTGCCGCAAGGGATCCAAAAATGCTACACTTACGTAAAAATCTAAATAAGCCTATACGTAACTAAACTAACTACTAATCCCTTTGCCCCCCTGATTTCAACTGGATGGGGCCCCTCCCCTAATTTCCTTCAATTAAAAAACACCACTTAAGCCATTACGTTAGTCTATGAATGGTAGCTACGTACGTGTAGCACTGCTGCAAGGGATCTGTCCTCTTTTGGGAGCTCAGTCAAACGAGATGTATACCAAAAACACTCAAATTAGACATAGCCAAGCCGTTGTTTCCTTGTGTGGGTTGGATCGGAAATGGGCTGGACCTTAGTTGTGAAGCCATTATCAGGCGGGTAGTCACTGGTTATCGGTTAGTATGCCCAACCCTAACTGGTCGGGCCCATATTCAATGCTTTTCTTTCTTTATAAGTATTTTTCTTTACGATTTTCTTTGGTTTAATGTATTTCTTGTTTCTTCACTCTCTTTATTTCATATTCACAGTTCATATAGCTCTTCTTGCTATCTTCATGGTTATTTATTTATTTATTCATCATTTCTTTAAACATTTTACTAGTTTTTTGTCTTTTCATTATTTATTTTGTTTCTCTCTTGGTTTTCTGTGTTTCTCCTTGTTTCTTTTTCTGGGGTTTTCTCGGTTTTCAGTACATATTCAATATTTATTGTATACATTAGAAACATTTTTGATGTTTCAAAAATACATGATAAATATTTTTGAAATCTTATATTTTTTATGTCTACTCTTTTTTCATCCACATTGCGCTTTTAATATATATACAGTACAATTTCTAGGTTTAAAATTTTCAAATATAATTTTAACATTTTTGTGTACATGGTAAGGCATTTTCCTATACACATTTTAAACATTTTTCAAATATTGTTTTAAATTTTAACACATACGAGGTTAATATTTCATTAATACATGGTAAAAAATTATGTACGCATTCAATATTTTTTTGAAATGCTTGATTAATATTTTTGTAATACAATTAATTTCTTTAATACATGGTCAACTTTTTTGTCTATGCATTTATAATTTTTCAAATGCTTGAATAAATTTTGTCAAGTACGTACAAAGTAAACATTTTATTAATACATGGTAAACTTTTCTATACACATTTATCATTTTTTTAGTTTGATTAATATTTTATCAATACATTTTAATACATGGTAGACCTTTTTTTGTACACATTTATCACTTTCAAATGAGTTATTAAGAATTTCTAGAAAATATAAAATTTTATAAAAATAAGTGATTGGCTTTATTCACACAAAACGTATATTTTTCGTACACATTTTAAATATATGTAAGAAACATTTACTCTATACACATTTTATATTTTCTAAATGCTTGGTTAACATTTTCTTAAATGTTTTTTATAGAATATATTTCTAATATATATATATTTATAATACGTGGAAGCATAAAAGAATTAAGAACGAAAACAAAAAAAAAATCGGGACGTGAAATAGAAAAGATGAGGTCGCGGCCTGCCGCGTGTCTGGCCTTCCCATCTGGTGTCGGCTTGCTTCCCTATGCCTCGCTACAAGCGTGCGCGTTCCTGGTTGTAATTGGTCTATCCTCAAGAGGAAAAGAGATTCCATTCTGATTTGTCTAATGTTGGCCTATTCCCAAGCGAAAAAAAGAGATTTTGATTGTTTGATATACTCGCTCAGTCATAATAAATAAAATAAAATAAGTAAGTATCGCTACTTATTAAATTTGTATTCACTTAATACTAAA
Source organism: Hordeum vulgare subsp. vulgare (assembly GCF_904849725.1). Classification (NCBI taxonomy): domain Eukaryota; kingdom Viridiplantae; phylum Streptophyta; class Magnoliopsida; order Poales; family Poaceae; genus Hordeum; species Hordeum vulgare. Next base: position 35,531,399 of record NC_058520.1, on the reverse strand, counting down.
CTTTCGACATTTATTTTGAAACCAAGGGTCCTGTATAGAAAAACCAAGGGAGTTCTGACAGGGAGAGCAAACCAAATCTCCGGGCAGTGGCCGGTGGGGCTCAGAAATGAAACCCACCCTGCTGCCGCACCACCCAGGAGGCAAGCACACGCGCTCGCGCACCGACGGCGACGGCGACAGCGACCCGGCGACCGACATGGCTCCGACTCCGCGCGGCAGCTTCTACTTCCCTTCCTCTTCCCGCAGCCAGGATCTCGCCGCAGCGCATCGTCTTCAATGCCATCCGCCGTCCGTCCCTCCTTCACTTTCAGTTATTATAGTTATTATGACACACGTGCATAGCTATCCGCTGCGCTTTCCAGTCACACGCTGCCGTAGCTTAGCTGGAAACGACGTTGATGCAGGGTAGATACATATGAGCCCGAGGGTCGCACGGCGTCACCATCCAACAATCACTCCATCACGTACGTCGGTTCTTCTTTGCCCACTCTCGCGCCAAACCTACGTGAAACCAAAACATCCATCTATCTCTATCCCGACACGTAGTACCGACCGTCTACCTCGTTCATTGTTTGTCCCCTCGATCACTGCTAAGTATTCCTTCCGTCCCATAACATAAAAACTACTCCCTCCGTATCTAAATATAAGTCTTCTAAGATATTTTACTATGTGTCTACATATGAAGCAAAATAAATGAATTTATACTTTAAAGTATGTCTATATATATCCGTATGTATTTCATTAGTTGAATCTCTAGAAAGACTTATATTTAGAAACGGAGGGAGTATATTTTACATTATATTAGTACTAAAAATGCTTTTATATTATGAAACGGAAGGAGTACTACTATATAACCAAAGTGAAACGAGATGATACAAGCTTGTAGGAGTACTTACGCATGATTCGTCGTGGAGCGTGTTGGTTCGAGTCTGCTACCATGTATTCTTAACCACTAATTGCAGGAAATCACGGTTTGGGTGCAAGTCACAATTGCACATGGAAGATGCAACGTCTACATCAACAAACTATCAATGTGCCATATAATGGGTCTGGTCTCTACAGCAACACGACATCAAGTGGACGATGAGCCATATATATATATATGGTGCACACAATCAACATTAGTGGAAAACGGGCCTTTGACCTGGACCCTTTAGTCCCGGCCTTCCTCTGGGCCGGGACTAAAGGCCCGGCCACGTCGTCCCAAATCGCAATGCCGTCCACGAGGCTTTGGTCCCGGCCCGTAAGAAGCCTTTAGTCCCGGTTTGTGTCTTAAACCAGGACTAAAGGGCTACGCGGTGTGCAGCCCGCATGTGTGCCACCTTTAGTCCCGGTTTGTGTCTCAAACCGGGACTAAAGTCCTCTGCCTATATATAGCACATCCCCCTCTCCCCTCTTCCTTGCATTTTTCTTGGATGGAAGAGTGTGGGTGTGTGCTAGCTCTCCATTTTTTTGATGCACTAGAGGTGTTTGTTGAAATGTGTGTTAGAGCGATGCCGCTTCAGTTCACCGAACACAACTACGATATGAGATGCCCGAGCCACGCTTAAACCTCTTTCTCTTTATTTCTACTTATTCTAAAAGGTTAGCAACTATATTTCCTCGTTTAGACCGTGCGGTACTAATTTTTAGGATCGTGATTGTATTTGATATACTGTCGTATAACGCAGATGAGCCATCCATGGATGTACGGTGATCGACGCACAACAGCTTACAGAGAAGGCGTGCATTCTTTTCGAGATGCAGCCGATGCGAACAAGCATGATGGTGGCTATATGTTTTATCCATGTGTTGAATGTCGGAATGAGAAGGATTACACTTCCTCAAGAGTCATTCAGAGCCACCTGCTTCGATCCGGTTTTATGTCGGGCTATAATGTTTGGACCAAGCACGGAGAAAGAGGGGTTATGATGGAAGACGACGATGAAGAAGAAGAGAACGATGATGATAACTACCGATCTATGTTCCCTGAGTATGCTGATACCGCAATGGAAGACAATGAAGAAGAAGATCAGGATGAAGAACGGGAACCAGATGAGCCCGCTGATGATCTTGGCCGGGTCATTTCTGATGCACGGCGAGGTTGCGACACAGAAAATGAGAGGTTGCAGTTCGAGCAGATGTTACAGGACCACAACAAATTGTTCTACCCAACTTGTGAAGATGGCCAGAAGAAGCTGGGTAGCACACTCGAATTGCTGAAGTGGAAGGCAGAGACCGGTGAGACTGACTCGTCATTCGAAAAGTTGCTGGTATTGATGAAGAAGATGCTTCCAAGAAAGAACTTTTTAACACATGCTATGTGGGTGAAATGATGATAACATGCCAACTTTCAACATTTTCAGAGTTCATTTGTAGTGCTTTTTAATTTCAGGGTCAACTAGCTCAAAAAATAAATAAGTAAATGCACGAAGAATACCAAATGAAGTCAGAAATTGTTGAAATTTTGTGATGTGCCTTTGAATGGTGCATTTTGAACACACAAAAAGTATGGAGTTCAAATAAGTTCAAAAAAGATGAAATCCCTTTGTAAGAGATGAGTTCTCGTTCGAAACGCTGATACTTCGAGAGAGATTGTCCGTTTTGTACACGAAGTGCATCCAGTTTTTGTCGTAGCCCTCTCAACTTTTTAACACATGCTATGTGGGTGAAATGATGATAGCATGCCAACTTTCAACATTTTCAGAGTTCATTTGTAGTGCTTTTCAATTTCAGGGTCAACTAGCTCAAAAAACATAAGTAAATGCACGAAATATACCAAATGAAGTCAGAAATTGCTGAAATTTTGTGATGTGCCTTTGAATGGTGCATTTTGAACACACAAAAAGTATGGAGTTCAAATAAGTTCAAAAAAATGAAATCCCTTTGTAAGAGATGAGTTCTCGTTCGAAACCCTGATACTTCGAGAGAGATTGTCCGTTTTGTACACGAAGTGCATCCAGTTTTTGTCGTAGCCCTCTCAACTTTTTAACACATGCTATGTGGGTGAAATGATGATAGCATGCCAACTTTCAACATTTTCAGAGTTCATTTGTAGTGCTTTTCAATTTCAGGGTCAACTACCTCAAAAAAAAAAGTAAATGCACGAAATATACCAAATGAAGTCACAAATTGTTGAAATTTTGTGATGTGCCTTTGAATGGTGCATTTTGAACAAACAAAAAGTATGAAGTTCAAATAAGTTCAAAAAAATGAAATCCCTTTGTAAGAGATGAGTTCTCGTTCGAAACCCTCATACTTCGAGAGAGATTGTCCATTTTGTACACGAAGTGCATGCAGTTTTTGTCGTAGCCCTCTCAACTTTTTAACACATGTTATGTGGGTGAAATGATGATAGCATGCCAACTTTCAACATTTTCAGAGTTCATTTGTAGTGCTTTTCAATTTCAGGGTCAACTAGCTCAAAAAAAATAAGTAAGTGCACGAAGAATACCAAATGAAGTGAGAAATTGTTGAAATTTTGTGATGTGCCTTTGGATGGTGCATTTTGAACACACAAAAAGTATGGAGTTCATTATCATAGTTTTGTCAAATTCTCAAATATGCAAAAAGAATTTTAATAAACATAGTTTTTAATTGAAAATAACAAAATAGTTAATAGTTTGGATAGTCAAAATAATTAATTTTGAAAATAGAAAATAGTTTTGAATTATTTATTCAATTTCAAACACTTTTCATTATCATAGTTTTGTCAAATTCTCAAATATGCAAAAAGAATTTTAATAAACATAGTTTTTAATTGAAAATAACAAAATAGTTAATAGTTTGGATAGTCAAAATAATTAATTTTGAAAATAGAAAATAGTTTTGAATTATTTATTCAATTTCAAACATTTTTCATTATCATAGTTTTGTCAAATTCTCAAATATGCAAAAAAAAATTAATAAACATAGTTCTTAAATGAAAATAACAAAATAGTTAATAGTTTGGATAGTCAAAATAATTAATTTTGAAAATAGAAAATAGTTTTGAATTATTTATTCAATTTCAAACACTTTTCATTATCATAGTTTTGTCAAATTCTCAAATATGCAAAAAGAATTTTAATAAACATAGTTTTTAATTGAAAATAACAAAATAGTTAATTTTGAAAATAGAAAAAAAATTGAAACTATATGAGAATTTATAGAGAAAATTAAACCTAAATTCAAAGTGACCTCACTTTGAATTCAGGTTTAATTTTCTCCATAATTTCAAATATAGTTTCAATTTTTAAATTTAGAGTTAGTTTAGGCCCGTAAGCCTGCTTTAGAGAGGAGCTCGATGGAGATGCTGCGACGGGGCTTATAAACTAGTGTTAGCCCCCTCGCTAGGCGAGGTGGGACTAAACTGATCGTGCAGCCAGCGGAGGTGCTTTAGTCCCGGGTGGAGCCACGACCCGGGACTAAAGCCCCTCGTCTGTCGCCTGCCGAGCACGGGCCTTTAGTTCCGGGTCGTGGCTTCACCCGGGACTAAAGGGTGTCTTTAGTCCCGGCTCGAGCCCCGACCCGGGACTAAAGGCCCCTGCTTCCCGCCTTTTGGTTTGCCGAAAAAGGGCCTTTAGTCCCGGGTCGTGGCTCCACCCGGGACTAAAGGGTGTCTTTAGTCCCGGTTCGAGCCCCGAACCGGGACTAAAGATCCACCTATATAAGCGAGAGTTAGAAATTTCCAACCCAAATCGCCATTTCGTTCTCTCTTCTTCCTCGCACTCTCCTGCCCGGCGCGGCACCGGACGAACTCGCGCAACGCTGCCAGGCTGCCCACTGTCCTCCTCGCCGCCGCATGCCGTCCTCCTCGCCGTCGCCGTCGTCCTCCTCGCCGCCGCCGTCCTCCTCGCCGTTGTCGACGCCCTCCCCTCCCACTCCGGCCGGTAAGCCCCCTCCCCCCTCCTCCCCAACACTCCGGCCGGTAGAAGAAAAGAAGAAAAAGGAGAAGAAAAGAAGAAGAAGGAGAAGAAAAGAAGAAAAAGGGAAGAAAAGAAGAAAAAGGAGAAGAAAAGAAGAAAAAGGGAAGAAAAGAAGAAAAAGGAGAAGAAAAGAAGAAAAAGGAGAAGAAAAGAAGAAAATATTTTTTTTGTCATTTAATTCCTATTGTTATTAGGTTTGTGCTAGATTATTAGGGTTAGTAATATTTAGAATTAGGTTAGGGTTACAAGAAGAAGAAAGATGAACAAAAATAAGAAAATAATATTAGGAAAAAAGAAAATAAGAAGAGGAGGAGAAGAAAAGAAGAAAAAGGAGAATAAGAAGAGGAGGAGAGGAGAAGAAGAGGAAAAATAGAAGAAGAGGAGAAGTAGAAGAAGAGAAGTAGAAGAAGAGAAGTTGAAGAAGAAGCGGAGAAGAAAATAAGAAAGAAGAAGAAGAAGAAGACGACATTTCTACGTATATAGATGCTTAATTAGTGTTTCTTAGATTATTGCTTAATTTTGCTATTCTATATGCTTAAGTGTTAATAGTTTATTTTACTATATATACAATTAGTTTATTTTTAGCAAGAAAATTAATAGAACTAGTTTATTTTTTAGTTCATTTTACGATGCCTATCCCGCATCCTCGTCGTCGACTCGGCGGAGGACACCTGCTTGATCAGAGGGGCCATGTCCGGGACTTGGCTTCGCCCGGCTGGTATTGGGAGGTGCTACCTTCCGGGGGGCGTAGGTTGGTGAGGAGCCAGCCCGTTGTTGACCCGATCCTTGTTTGGTGGCGGTCGCGTTGGCGAGTGACGGTGCCGAGGTTTCCGGACACCGGGGAGGTGGTACGTCACCGTGTCAGCGAGGAGGATGAGCATGTCCGTCGCTACATGGTTGCGTTGGAGGGCAGGTTCGAGCATACCTGGCAGGTTCTTCAGGGATCTCACTGGAGCTATGATCCTGTGATGGTTCCTTCTCTTTGGGTGTCCACCGCCCGCGACGATACCCGTCGGGCGCTACGGTTCTAGCTGTATGAGTGATGCTATATGTATCATAGTACTCGAGGAGTATTAGTGATATTATTCGACGATGTACGGACAAAAGAGATGATGTAGTTTTGCTTATAATTGAATGCATGCTAATTTGAATACTACTTTATTTTACGATTTGGTTTTGCTTATTGAATGCTCAAATTGGAAAAGTACTCCTACTTTGAATACTATGCAGAAATCTAGGAGTCCCGGGTGGAGCCACGACCCGGGACTAAAGTTGTTTTGGAATGGAGTTCCTGATAGAATAATTCTTTCTTGGTACAAAGTTCAACAAAGTCCTTTGACACTAGACAATGTGACATATAGAAGGGTAGATGAGATCAGGAAAAATAGGATCATTTTCTACACATCTAGAATGTCGCCATTTTGTTAAATCCTTAAAGGTTAAGAGAATCCTTTAGACATATTTTAGAGTTTAGGTTCTAGCCAAGACCCGGGACTAAAGGTCCTCCTATATAAAACGACACTTCGAAGTTTCCAACCCCTCTTATATAGTTTGTTAGTTTATTAGTTAATCAAATGTCCGTTTTTTGCAGAACTATGGATCCACATATCAGGAACCTCGAAGAGGAAGAACTTCTCGAAGATATAATCAAAGATGGCCCCGACGTTGAACCAGCTGAATCTCCGTCGTCATATCTAAACCCCTCCGGATATGGAATGGAGGTCGACCGACACGAAGATGAAGCCAATGGGGCAGGAGATAGGTCCAATGACGGAGAAGGTGATAGCTCCACTGATGGAGAAGCCGATGGAGAAATAATAAAGTCCGACAAGGTATACATATGAAGTTCGACAATCACTTGTAATATGTGAAAAATATTGGAGATATCTCTATATTGTATACATATACATTCATTTGACGAATGTTTCTCCCTCTTAGGCCTCCACATCGAGCAAAGCTACGAAACGAGGCCCGACTAGAAATTTGGATGCACGGACGCATTACACCTTTGAGGTGATATTGCCTATGGGCGAACCCAAGCTTCCTAAGAATGCTGCAGACACATTCAAGAAGCAATGCAGAGTTCTCGTTAGGGATCACGTCCCGATCAGTGTTCGGGGGTGGAACAAGCGCAAAGGGGCAGCCGATAGTGACTATGTCGCCGAAAGGTACAAAGCTAATCTTTGGAATGATCTCATGTCACATTTCAACCTTCGAGAATGTGAGAATGAAGACGCCGCAAAAAACTGAGGGCCAAAGTCAAGCAGTGGACTCTAAAGAAGATGGCTGAACTGTTCCGTAGCTGGAAGAAGAAGCTATGGAAAAACTATCTGAAGACAAAGAAAGTGCCAGTATTCGAGGGGTATCTAGCCAAGAAGTCGAATCACTGAAAGGCATTTCAAGAGTACAAGAAGTCAGAAGATGCCCAGGCATTATCAGAAAAGAACAAGAAAAATGCTGACAAGAAGAAATATCACCACATGCTCGGGCCAGGGGGCTATGAGACTGCCATCCCAAAGTGGGATAAGAAAGAGCAAGATCTGCTAGCTAAAGGCATCATACCTGAACCACTCCGTGATGAGTGGGAATTGAGAGCAAGAAATTGGTTCCTTGTGCATGGTGGTTCGTACGACGAAGAAATAGGGACCTCATCTGCAGTGACGGTCTTAGGATACCCAGGGAGAATTGCAAAAAGATAGTGAAAGAAATTAAGGAGGGAAAAAGACAGTTCACTGCAGATAGAGAGAAAGATTTGCTCACACTGGTCCTCGGCAATGACGAACATGGAGGACGAACGCGAGGCTTCGGTCCTTCTTACCCGTGGTGGCTTGGGTTTGCCACAGACCAAGACACTTACAAAAGCCGAGCGAGAGTAAAGAAGCGACAACAGGATGAGGAGAATGACAAGTTCAAGCAGTTGCTTGCCAGGATTAACGAGCAATAGAAGCAGATTGATGAGCTTAGAGCAGTAGCGCGCCAGGAAGATCATGCACTCGATATTACCGGCGCCCCATCTAAGAGGAAAAGCAGCGTGGCTGAATCTGAGGCCCCGCCCGACGATGCACGAAGAATGATAGAGGGCGGTCCCGGCTACCCCGTGGATGGAATCAAGGAGTCAACATCATGTGAACTCCATCAGAAATTCAAGAACATATCCATGAAGGTGGCCGTCGGACAAGCTTTACCTTCTGGCCCTGATACACGCTGGCATGGCCGTGAGATTCCAGCTGGCTTTGCTAAAGTCGGGGTGGATGAAATCATGGCGGGGTTTCATGATATGGAGCTCAACATAGGTGGACCCGAAGATGAGAGGACACTCAAAGAAGTACTGGGTGGAGTCATCCTATGGGACAAGAACTACATCAAGCTTCCAAGCTCGGCCCCAAGGACAACACCGCCTCCGAGTCGTCGCAGGTCACCTACACCTCCATCACCTCCAAGCCCTCCACATGACGACGGCCAGCACAACACGAGTCCATCTCGATCACCGCCGCCGGACTTGGGTCGTCCGTCTCCGCCGCCGCCCGCTCCGGATACTAAGCGGAAGCGTGCCAGCAAGAACGCTCCGTCGATGATTTCTAAGCGACGGAGCTCCCCAAAGTGCAAATTGTTGCCCCTCCCAAAGGTACCTCATGCTAATCTTCCTATCAGACCTTATGATCGTACCGCCGAGGAAAACACTAGGATAGCAAAGGAACATCATGATGCGCAGATGAAAAAGAAGGAACCCGACCCCCGCCCGGAATACACCGAGAAGCAAATAGCATATGCAAAATACTTCACAAACCTTCCATCATAGTATGACTTACACCATAAGCCTGATGACTATACACACACATTGCAGAAGGAAGTGAAAAAGAGCAGATCACGTGCAAGTGCAAGTGGGAGCAAATCAAGTTCAACTACAATCAAAAAAAGATCAGACGTTCCTCAGCTTGGACAACAGGCCAAACAGTCGATCCCACCCCTCAGGGTGTTACCCGAGAATGTCCCCCCTCTGGTGCAGGGGCAAGATTTGGAATTAGCAAAGAAGTGGGCGGGTGAATGGGGTATCCCGGTTGAAGACATTCTGGCTTCCCAAGACGACAGGTTGCCCAAGGCTGTGGTAGCCCCTAAGCCACAGTTTGTCATGGGGGCGCCTTTGGTCAGCAAAGATGATCTCCCAACAAATATGCGTTACTTGCATACATGGTACTTAAGTGAATCAAAGAATGGGAGAACGATGATCGTGGTGGGTATCCCATGGGAGTACTACGGCCACCCCGAATAAATCCATATCGACTTTGATGAACTCTTCCAGATGTACAAGCCGATGCCCTCGACAAATCGCTTATGAGTTGCTATTGTCTGTAAGTTTTTCAATTCTTTGTCTACATATAACTTGTTTAGTTATTTCAATTCATTGTCTACATATAACTTGTACTCTATTATGCAGAATGAAGATTCTGGAATGTAAAAATAGGAAATCCTAAATATTGGGTTTATGGACCCACATAAAATACATATAGCGATGCTAACTGATAAACCCAAGGAGACGGAGGAAAACCTTCTAAGGTTTCTAACAGATCAAAATTTCTGTGACCACATACTGTTTCCATACAACTTCAGGTGAGGGTCTTTACTCTGTTGTGTCCATTCACTTATAAGTGTAATTGATAAGTTACTGACACACACACACACACACACACACACACACACACACACACACACACACACACACATATATATACATACATACATGTGCAACTTCCATTGGATTTTTTTGGACATTCAAATTGATAAGGGAAGAGTTGATGCCTTCGACCCATTATCGAGACCCTTGGAACAGTTCCAAAGCCTGCAGGACATGCTCCAAGGGTAATTTCAATCATTCTTGCGCTTTATCGGTCTCTTTCCATGATTTTCTGATATATCAATTAATGAAAAACTTAGCAAATCATTTTCCTTGTCGGGCAGGGTTTGGAAGCGGTTCAAGTGCGTGACTCCCGGTATCGAGCCTGAGAAGCTGACCTTTAGAGCGGCTTAGGTAAGTAGTAGTATGATATACTTCTATTTTCAATACATTTATGATGCTAGATTATTATTTTGATTATATATATTCTATTCTCGTAAAATGCGACCAGTAGCCACGGGGAACGCATCTATGCGGATACTATGTTTGCGAGATCATTCGCACGTTTACCTCTGAGCACAAGGATCACAGATACGACGTAAGCAATGAACATTCACACCTCTATTTTTACCCATCATTCTTTGTTATCATGATTGATATTCATATTCATCTCCTCTTCTTATATAGTACACGGCCATCAGGGAGAAGTCCCTACCAGAGCAACGCGCGATTGCTGTTGCAGAGGAGCTTGCGACCTTTCTGAGGACGGAAGCTATAGATGACAAAGGACGATTTAGTGTAGCTAGGGGCCATTACTGATGTTGGTCCATGTAATCGAATAGACGGGCTCTAGTCCGATAATTCAGATCTCCATATAATTGTATATATATGCTCGCTTGTAAGATAAGTTAATCTTATATATATATGCATAATTATTTCTATTTAGAATTATATGAAAACTAATTCCCGAACAGCAAACGAGGCATCACGTTAATCTCCCGAACCCCTAAACCCTAAAACCCTAAAACCCAAAAATAAACAAAATCTGCAGAAACTCTTTAGTCCCGGTCCGTGTTAAGACCCGGGACTAAAGGGCCTGCCCCTGAGGGCGCTCCGAGGCGCCCACGTGGAGCACCTTTGGTCCCGGCTTGGAACAGGGCCGGGACTAAAGGTTAGGCCTTTAGTCCCGCCCCTTTAGTCCCAGTTGGTGAACCGGGACTAAAGCCCCTTACGGGCCGGGGCTATAGGCCTTGTCCCCACTAGTGCAACCCTATCGACATCGTTGGACACATTATCCATTTTAGTCTTCATTTCCTGTATACGGTTGTGGCCTCTCTTTTTCCCCTCGAAAATGATTGAAAACACTATTGTTAGGCATTTTGATCGCATTAAAAAGTATTACAAATCAATAAAACACTTTAACATGGCATGCTATGCATAGATCCAAAAACATTATTATCTCATTATTTCTTGATACGTCTAAGTAATTATCGTACAACAACGGAAGTGGTGTCTGCAACTTCATTATCGATGAAGCTGAGTATGGTGCATCAAATATTGCTTCCTTAGCTAGCAACCATCATGAATGAGAATAACAAGTCATTATCTTGGGATTTTTTTGCTTAGTGGAATGTAAATCATGAAACAATGAATATTGATCCTCCAAATTGGTTCGTTTAGTTATTCCCCATACCATGAGTGCACAAAACTAAATGCAAAAGAATTAAGATTTTTGGCAATGTGCTTATACACAATTATTTACTTCCTTAATAATTAAGCATATATAACAATATGAAGACACCATCTTAAGATTCTCTCGCGATGTGCTGATGCACAATCTATTGACCTACATATGTATGGTGTCTCTTATAAGAACAACTGATAAACAAAGTTAGGTAGGGTTCGTTCGATTCAAGAGTTTCATTCGATTTTTTGAGGATATGAATCTTAAGGGTTTTTCCCTATGGAGATGATTTGATATTCTTATGAAGGATTCTTTGTGGTCTATTTTGGGATGTCTCTCACAATAACAATATATGAATTACTACATAGTTAGATATATAGAGGATCCTTCGGTTCTAAAGAGTTCCATAGATGGATATCAAGCCCGAGGATGTTTTGCTAAAGTAGTATTTCTTAGTCTATATTGGAGAGAGAAAAATCCATCCGATCAGACCTCTAGTTATGATTTCATCTGTTAAAAAATGTGACATATGCCTAAAAAGAGGGGGGAAGAGAACTAAAGAGAGACTGGCGAATTTTTTAGGCTTAACACGGCAATAGATAAAACACAATTATATGGCACCTAGGTTTTTCTTAATCCCTTATTTCGATAATCAGATAATCATGTCAATCAAAGAGACCCGAAGCTTTACAGACTTGAATTAAAAACATATGGCAGCATTCAGTCTCATAATGTATACCATGTAACTCTTTACCTTGTAAACCCACACTAAGACACCACAGAAAATGAATGGAATTGAAGGATATAATATTTTTCATTATAAAAGCATCATCAAAATCATCCCACGGTTTTGCTAAAAGAGAAAAAAAGGCGTAGAAGTTACAAGAAAATGCATACATGCAAGATTAGCCAGCACAGGCAACTTTGTTTTTCGAAAACCACTATAAATTATAATGGCATGAGACAACTTCACTGCTATACAAATAAGTGTCCAGATTTTTTTATGCCTACAGAAGTTACAAACTAGAACAACTTAACCAAGAAAATGTTTCTCTTGAGTGCACTTATCAAGCTTTGTGTTTAACGTTCAGGGTGTATCATGTAGTAGCAGAAACGTATATTTAATTCTCTTTGATTTCTAGAAAAAGCGACTTATATAGGTACTACATTAGCACAAAACCAAGTCACAATGAACTTATAAGCTGATAATAAACGTCGACCACGCCATTGTACTGTCCGACAATCTAAAAAAATGAGGAGCGGATTTGTATTAGAAATACAGAGAAACATACCATAGGTTACAACTTAACTTTCATGTTAAATAGAGCTTCATCCATTACTGCACCACCATTACATATCAACACATGCCATCTGCTTTGGACATAATAAATGATGGACATAGTCGTCACGATCATAATCCCAAACCTTTGGCGTTTTAACTCAAGTGAAATGTTGAGCTCGATTTCTCTCCATTGTTCAATAACATGATTGTCCATTGTTCTATAACATGATTGTCGAGCTGGCATGGAGTGGAGCGGGGTGAGGCCAGGGCCGACCCTGGGCCATGGCGGCGAGTGTGACGGTCTAGAGCCCAGCCTGAGCAGGGGCCCATGCTCTATGCATGTATATATTGTACATATCTTTCCTAGAAAAAAAATCCATGCAAGAGAAGCAGCCCAGCCATTAAAAAGTGAGCAGTCACTCACGAACAAGTCAATCCCTAAATCCTTTCCTTCGCTCTCTTCCAGAACATGGCGCCAACTCATTTTCTCCCTCCCTCTCGTTCCCATCTTCTCCCTCTTCCCCAAAATTAATTATTGCGATGAGTTCCTATGGAGCCAGGATTCCAAATCCCAAACAAATCACTGAACTTTCCATTAATATCACACTCCGATGAATTTCTTTTAGTTTCTTTGCATCTTACAAATACCCATAGGCCCCGGTGAATGAAGCCACGGAGGTGTCGGCCAGCGGCGACACTGCCTGTGCCCTGGCTGGAATACGGAGAGTAGCAGGCCACAACCTTGCGATTCATCATTAGGGCCATGGTCAGGGTCCGACCATCCAAGGGCAGACGGTGGAGACGTGGTGACTAGGCACTTCCTTGTAATTCCTTGCTTCTCAACTTTTTTCCTTGCCTATTTTCTGTTATGATGAATTGATGTAAGTATATTTGACGTGCTTGATTCCTTGTTATATGAACACTCCTGTCAGGAAGATTTTGTGTTGTGGCGTTGCTTGAATTTGAAATATTGGATAGCTGGAGCATCGGATTTCTTCTAATTTACTTCAATAGACCAAGACCAAGATTGAAGAATTCAGGTGTTGTCTCTACTTTTTTTAAGTATGCTGCAAAAAAACATTTATCTAATTGTGAGAAAAGAAATAAATAATAAACTTGTAGATAAGTTCATTGTATCTCAAAAGGATGGTATGTATGCTGTGGAAGTATTTTTGTGTGGTATAGCGTATGGGCCCATTATATGATATTCGCACAAGGGCCTCTCGCATGCGAGGGTCGGCCGGGGTGATGTGCAGCAATTATTCCAAATTCCGCAAGCTATCAACTAATATTAAGAAAGCTTGCCAGAATAAAAGTGTGCAAATGACATTGGTGTATCAACCCACATGTAAAACATACAAGATTTATTCTGCCCTACAAAGATCAAACCAATGTGATATGTGTGTCAGGGGGACCCCAGGTAGGCTCAAGAAGACAAGACAACATTTTAAAACATCAGAGGACTCGCCAATGGTATGCCACGTACCACGAATTGACAAGACGATCGAAGAAGTTAAAATAGAAGATCAACTGCAACTTGGTCGGTAGGAGACTGGCCGACTGTTGGTTGCTCCTTGCCGACTGCGGGCTGCTGGGTGTACCCGCCTGGCTGGAGCCTGACAGGTTGTTAGCTGCTCCTGGCCGACTGCGGGCTGCTGGTTGTACCCGCCTGGCTGGAGCCTGACCGGTTGTTGGCTGCTCCTGGCCGGCTGCGGGATGATGCCTGCCCCCGGCCGGCTGGAGCGTGGTAGACTACAGGCTATCTGTTGGGGCCCGACGAAGTCAACATCAGGCGTCCCATCGGACACAAGCACAAGACACTGTGACTTACAAACTGCAGAGTCAGCCACGCCGGTACAGTCAGGAACTATTACCGAATAGTCCCACCCGGTACGTGACCTCATAGGACAAGACCCGAGCAGGCGGCGAGCCCCATAGCGACGGGACCTGGCAATCGGCGGGCCTCGTGGTCGACAAGACCACACATACGCAGGTCCGACGACCGGCCAGAGAGGCTGGAAGCCAGGGCCCGCCCTCATTTTTTTGCATATTGTGACCTGGGGGTTTTCCCTATAAAAACCACAGGAGCCCACTGAGGCAGGGGATGATCATTCTGAGCCCCACACCCACATATACGAGGCAACAAGTAGAGATAGTGTTGTCTTCTTCCTCCTCTTACACAGCTCAAGGAACAACTATGTACCACCATATCCGCTCTATATACATCGGAAATGCAGGAGTCGGGGTATTTCCTCCATACGAGAGCCCCGAACCTGGATAAATTATCATGTGCTTTTGTGTAATCCGGCCCGGATCTCCGTCATGGCCTTGCTCTCACCTTGATAAACCATGGCATCTGCCGTGAGAAAACCATGAAAATGTGTAACACAAAAGATAATACACTTATTTTTATGAAGAAAGAGTCAACTCCTTAAATAAAAGTATGAAACACAAGCATTAAGCAGGGAATTAGCTCCATCAGAATTCTTTAACGTGGAGCAAGGAGAGATCAAGTCTGCGTATTTTATTCTTTCCCAAAGCGCAACTTATGAGACTTGAAAAGATACATCAATTCGAGTGATAAGAATTTTCGGACAGAGGGAGTACTATTTTTTTTCTCAAATATGAACTCAAAGGTAAAATGTTTATTAGGTATCACCCACATTTGGTTTTTTTAAACTGATGGTCAAAGTTAGATTTTGAAATGTGTGTCCACATTATTCATTTAAGTGGAGGGAGTAGTAAACATATGTTAGTCATCTTGAAGTCCTCCATGCATTTGCATGATCGCGAGCCCCGAGCTAAATGCACTATCTGTGATTCCCATCGGCAAGCAGCTAGCCATTTCGAGTTAGTATAAATGTCTGACACACTTTCACAATATCAGTCTTTCCATTCCACCCTTTTGCACACTATTCACGTCTATAACAACTTAAACAACTGAGAACACAATCGACAAACTTACATAAATTGAAGGGTTGAAATTATGCACCGTATTAATAGGTCATGAGGCTCCCGCCTCCACACGCCTCACAGCTCACGCTAGCGGCCATCGTTGTAGCTGGTGAGCCTCCACCTAATGACCTGATCCCTTGAGGCATCCATTGTCCGCACCCCATGCTATATTGTTCCAAGTGTGTGTATTTTCTCCCTGTTCCATGCAGTGTCACAAAATCATAACTCTATATAAACTGAAATTTGCTACCTAGGAATGACAATAGTTTACCAAATGTACACAATTCTGAAAGATAGTTACTCAACTTCAAATATCATGGAAAATATAAATAAGATGTGTATAGTTTGATAAGAAACCTCTTGTCAAGTCAATAGACATCATTGTAAGTCATTGCATTCAACCTACGACTCCATGATCCTCATTATACTCTAGAAGCTAGAATGGCACAATAACACTCCTCGGTTCCGAGCTTTGAAGCGTGCTAATTGATTTCTTATAACACTTTTAAGTGGAAAAGAATGAACTAATACATGACTACGTATTACATACCCATCCTTCCTTACTGGAATCTCTATACACGTAGACCATGTGTGGATATAAATTAACACGAATTGTTCGCCTAATTGGTTCAAACTGAATATTGACAGAAGGAAATGCCACAATACATGCTTCTCGTGCAGTGAATAAGTGAATATTAATCTGTAGACACCAAATTTGACAATTTAATGCATTGATGACATATGATATTCATTAACAGTAAAAATCAACAAATCAATAAACATTCTTCAGTTTGTAATCACTCAAGCAAATTTCTAAATATCCACATCTAATACAATAAATTAACTACTCGATAAACCATAGAAATAAGAACAAAGCATCGCTACTATCTCACGTCTTACAAATATGCAAATGAAGAAGCCAACTTCAGTTGGATGACTCATAGATACCTGATTATCCTTGTAGTGGCCAGGAAGTTGGGAATGTTAACAGAAGCCTCACCAGTAGTGGTTGTGATTTGATTACGTAGGGGGACGGGAGCCCAAGAGATTTTGGCACGTCGTGACATCCCCGAGGTCGATGAAGTGTGCTCACCATTGGTAGAGAGGGACGGATTCGGTGTAAGCAAGGGGGGGGGGGGCAGATCGACACCATGGAGATTGCCACAGCTTGACTTCCTCCTCGTCTTGTCTAGTTCAGCCACTGGACAGGCACGACACAAGAAAGGCGGCAAGGCCATGCGGTCCAAGCAAGATGCAAGCCCGGTGGCGAGGGGCGGCGTGGAGATGTGTCATGGGGGCGGGAGGAAGAGGGGGCGGCAAGGTGATGTCTACTACACAACTTTATTCTTGTAGACTATGTTGGGCCTCCAAGCGCAGAGTTTTGTATAGGACACTAGTAATTTTTCCTCAAGTAGAAGACCTATATCAATCCATGGGAGGTGTAGGATGGAGATGGTCTCTCTCAAACAATCTTGCAATCAAACACAAAAAAATCTCTTGTGTCCCCAACACACCCAATATAATGGCAAATTGTATAGGTGCACTAGTTTGGCGAAGAGATGGTGATACAAGTGTAGTATAGATAGTAGATATAGGATTTTGTAATATGAAAATATCAAAATAACAAGGTAGAAAGTGTAAAGCAGCGAGCAAAACATTTTATAAATGCTTGGTAATAAGGCCTAGGGTTCATACTTTCACTAGTGCAATCTGTCAGCAATGCTAACATAGTAGAATCATATGATCATCCCTCAACGTGCAACAAAAAATCACTCCAAAGTTCCTATCTAGCGGAAAACAATAAGATGAAATTGGTGAAGGTAGTAGAACCACCTCAAAGTTATTCTTTCTGATCAATCTTTTGAGTTATTCCTATAAGTATCACAAACATCCCTAGAGTTCGTACTAGAATAACACCCATGATACGTATCAATCAACCCTAATGTCACCTAGATACTCCAATGTCACCTCAAGTATCCATGGGTAAATTATACGACATGCAT
The DNA here is from genome assembly GCF_904849725.1 of Hordeum vulgare subsp. vulgare. NCBI lineage: Eukaryota > Viridiplantae > Streptophyta > Magnoliopsida > Poales > Poaceae > Hordeum > Hordeum vulgare. Next base: position 35,513,977 of record NC_058520.1, on the reverse strand, counting down.
CAAACAATTTCAGATCTATCATATTCAATCCAACACAAAGAATTTCAAGGAGCATCCCAAGATCTCTACCGGAGAACATAGTATGAAAACGTGCACTCAACCCCTATGCATAGATCACCAATGTCACCGGAATCCGCAAGTTGACGCCATAACATATATCAAGTGAATCACTTGAATACCCCAATGTCACTACGGGCATCCGCATTCAAGACATACATCAAGTGTTCTCAAACCAAAATATTGAGTCCAACATAATGAGATCTTAAAGGGAAAGATTAAATTCATCGCAACAAGGTAGCAAGGGAATAACATCGTATGATCCAACTAGATTAACAAGGCCCGTGATACATCAAGATCGTGCCATCTCAAGAACACGAGAGAGAGAGAGATTGAACACATAGCTACTGGTACATACCCTAAGCCACGAGGGTGAACTAATCCTTCCTCGTCATGGCTTCCGCCGGGACGAAGAAGATAGCCACCGGAGATGGTTTCTCCTCTTCGGCAGGGTACTGGAAAGGCTCTAGATATTTTTTTGTCAATATAGAGAGTTGTGGAGGTGGAGCGGAAGTTCTCTCTTTATTTTTGGGGTTTCTGGTATATATAGGATTTTTTAGTGTTGGAATCACTCCAAACGGAGACACGTGGGCTTGACAAGCCATCAGGGCGTGGCCTAGGGGGCGCCTTGTTGGCTTGTGACCGACAGGTGGCTCCCCTATGGTGATTCTTCGCTCCAGTATAGCTTATTTCCTTCAGAAAAAATTATAAAAAAGTTTCGGGCGATTTCGAGAAGTTCCATTTTCTGCACAAAAACAACACCACGGTAATTCTGCTGAAAACAACGTAAGTCCAGGTTAGTTCTAAATAAATCATATAAAGTGCATCAAAATTATATAAAATTATTGTAAACATAGGCAAACATGACATGCATACTTCACAAATTGTCGATACGTTGGAGACGTATCACAGGGTTGTGCGGTTTTAGGAGCGAGGGTGTGCGTGACTAGGAGAGAGATGGGCCGAGGGGTGCAGGGCATGGCGTGCGGAGCTGTTTTTTCTTCGAGGCGATAGATATAATTAGTCGTCGATTGTGCGGGCGTGACTTAATTATGTGGCTTGTTGTGTTAGACAATGGAGGATGAGGGACCTCTAGATGCTGTACATGAACAGAGTTGATTGTTTGGATCTCCCACGTCTCGTGCTATTATAGGGGTGTTAGATGTGGTGCAACTTTCTAGGAGTTTTGGGGCCTCGGATGTCTTTGCATCCACTCCTGAGATGTCTTCTATACATGTGAATTATTCCTTCGTCCACTCCACATTTACCTTTTCTCTAGATTTATCAATCTCAACTGCCTCACCTGAAGCAAAACATAACTTGCATTTGTTTGCTTGACTGTATGGAACTATTGCGTGCTATATTGAGAGATAGATTCTTTCGCTGTACTAAACTTGTATGCTTGGATGTACAAAACTTTTGCTTGATGCAGAACTTGGATATGAATGATCCACATTTAATAGGGATTAACCAACTGGACCTAATGTGTCTGGGATTAAAAGGAAATGGAATAATGGGGATTGGGTGACGAGGTGGGGGTTACCCAACCCTTGCGTGGATTTAATCACCAGCAACTAGGCCTCAAGGTAACTGACTCTGCTATCGCCTTTGCTTATGTGTTGATATGTGTTAGCAAGTTGAAATTCATGTAAAAAATGGCAAAGTGCCTTAGTTTGTGCATGTAATTGTAGTTTTCTCTTGTTCATAAATCCTTGTTGTGATATATCTAGTTTCTTGTTGCGATCGTTGGTGCTATGATTCCATATGCACTCACTCTCCATTTCATATATATCCATGACTAATGATGGAGCGGCGCCTCATCAAATGAGTTGATATTAAGATTGGTCAAGTCAAGGTTCGTTGGACCGTGCTTCCCTCGCTTTCAACCGAGGAGAATAGGCAGGACCTGAAGTTGTACTTGCCAGACCCGGTTGTACCAAATAGTGATGGAGGAACAAATACCAGCGTCGGGACTACAAAATGAAAGTACCAATTATCAGTAAAGGGTCTTTTAGGTCTTGTAATTGGTTGACCTTTAATATTATTTAGTCATGCCACTTGACATGCTAGTTAATGTCCTAATGGTTCGTATGATGACTTGATAAAACTTGGCTTTTTCATGTGTCGCGTGATAAATCCTATTCTTTGATGGAAATGCGTAACCAACCTACAGACTATGATGATATTGCTCACTTGATCGCTTCCAATCCAACCAATACCCCAGGTATATTAATCATAGTGATTGCGCCAATTTAGCGACATTGTAGGGAATTTGCATCTCTTGTGTGTCTCCCAGTTCCACTCTGCATGACATAAGAGTTAGATTGAAAACCCATGCTATCTCGTTGGAGCATAAGACAACGAAAGATGGGAGCTGTAGATGCTTAGAGTAATTTGTCAACTCAGAAAATATCGCTTGCCTATCATGTAACGTCCAAGATGCGGTCCTATCCTTATTTTGGCACGAGGGCCTCGACAGGATAGAAATGCATCTCGTCGTTTCGCAAGAACGGATATCGTTACAAGTACATGTACTGAAAATGTGAGTATAAAGAGTTAGCTTACACTCGCCACAACCTACATCAGAGTCACATCAATACAATACATACAATCATCATGAAGAAGAGCAGGGTCCGACTACGGGCGAAAACAAACTATAAAATAACGACATCCATCCTTGATATCCTAGGCTGTCGCCTGGAACCCATCCTAGATCGATGAAGAAGAAGAAGAATCTCCAAATGAACAATCAACACGCTCACGTCAAAGTAACTCTTTACCTGTACGTGCAACTGGTGTTGTAGTAATCTGTGAGCCACAGGGACTAAACAATCTCATTTCCAAAGGTATCAAGACTAGCAAAGCTTAATGGGTGAGCTATGGTTAAGTGGTGAGGCTGCAGCAAGCGACTAAGCATTTTATTTCATGTGGCTAAGTGACGAGTACAATAAAGAAAGAGGGGGATGATCCACACATAGCGGACGTGAGCTACTGATGATAAAATGAATGATCCTGAACACCTACTTATGTCAGACATTACCCCACCGTGTCTTTGATCGGAGAAGGAGCTCACGAAAGAGATAGTCACGGTTACACACTCAATTGACATATTTGAATTAAGCTTTCTTCAAGTTATCTATAACCGGATGTTAAACAAAGTTTCCATGTTGACACATAACCGCGAGCACGGCTTTCCGAAAGATTTAACCCATCAGGGGTGCTCCAACTAGCCATCAGAAACTACCACACGCTGCGACGGAATGACCTCGATCAGGGAAAACCTTTGATCTCCTCGGGTTCCTATTGGAAAACCTCAACCTCGAGATAGTCCAAAGCATCATCGGAGTCCCTCGCACAAGACGCTCGAGAAAGGTAAAACAAATCCACCAAGGCAGCCAGTGTGTCGACGATCCCGATAGGAGCCATGTATCTCATTATCAGGACACAACGGATAAGAGATGCGTATGGTGGCCTGATTGACATCATCCGAGTTGCCCCGGGTTGGCCCCGCACGGTGCTCTATTTTCGACCAGCACCATCATCACTGGCCCTCCCTAAATTATGTTGAATTACTCCTGGGGTTCATGACGTCATATGTTTTTCAGTATTAACAAAATTATTATGTTGGGTAAATATAGTACCAATGTTGGGCCTTGCCAAACGAGCTTTATCCTGAAACGAGAATCTAGGGGGTCCCCATAACAACCACAAGCATGGTAGGAGCACTCATTTATGGAACATAACACCGGTAACCGAAATTAAGGCGGCAAAGGTGGAACAAAACACCAGGCTAGAAGGCCAAGCCTTCCACCTTTTACCAAGTATATAGGTGCATTGAATTATTTAACAATAATATGGTGATATAACAAGGGTCCCATGTTAGCACATGGAAGCAACTACACCTGCAACTAGCAACGCTATCCAATGGTTAAGCAAGCGTTAACATAGACAATCAGTGGTTTGCTAGGTTGTAGAAAGGTTGAAGGTTTTAACGACAATGTTGAGAGGCTGAAATTTAACATGTGGTAGGCAGCGAGACATAACGAAAGAAACGATACAACTAGCATGGCATTGATAGTAATGATATTTGGGGAAATGTTCATCTTGCCTGTGATCCCGCTTGGAAGAATAACGACTCCGTGAAGCAGACGAACCGACGTAGTCGAACAGGTCCTCACATTTCGACACGCTTGCGGAACTCTATCGAGACGAAGCAAACCGGAAACAAGAATCAACACACGACATTCACCACACACATGCACGATTTGAGGCACACCCTAATATGATGCATGAGGGGTTTCAAATATGCAAGGCATGGCATGGCAATTCACATCACGCGACCACTACACATTAAGTGAAGCTGAATATGCAACGAGTTGCATATTGACGAAACTCCAGATTTAATTATTTATTTCACTCCCGTTTGTTTACACAACCATATTAAATGTTCTTAAACATGGCAAGGGGTGAAGCACAAATTAATCTGCCTATCTAGGTATTTTAAATAAGGCCGGAAACAACATATAGCATCTCTGAACTAACCCCGAACGTTAACTTTGTAATCTATCCAGATTTTTCCTAACCACATTTTATAATTTTTAAACGGCAAAACAAAGTGTTTCACGTGATTCTACTCGTCGTTCTAGCCCATTTACATAGATGACTCAACTCCAACTGAGCTACGAATAATTAACTACGACCTAAACCTTTTCTATCACGTCGACACGCAAACCGATGCAAACCGCATGTCAAACAATTTTAAATATGCATGAGAGCTGTAAAGTATTAATCTATGCAAAATTATACACATTCTACATATATAACTTGTCGCGATCCCATGCACGGTTTAAAAACTATAGGCGTTTTAAAATCAATGCTTTTTCTGAAATTAATAAATTCGCAGGAATTAGTAAAAATCCTACGGGCTAAAACAGCACGCGGCGCAAGATAACCATCTAGCGCCTACGACACAGAATAGGGCAGGGCAGGGGTGCTCACCCTGGCCTCATGGGCCAGCTCGGAGGAGAGGAGGCAGGCCGAATCGGGCGGATCTGGCCCAGGAGCGGGGCGATGAGCTGGGCCACGGGGCTGGCGAGCTAGGCCAACGGATCAGGCGGCCCACGTGCGCAGGCGGAGGCCCACGCGGGCAAAGCGCTCGGGTCATGGAGTCGTCCCGCTCCTCATGCTTCTGCACCAACGGGACCATTGTGGTGCAGGGCCAACGACGATGGACGACGCACGGGGCGACGTGATCCGGCGGGGACCGACCGGATCCAGGTTGATCCGGGTCGGGGGAACCCATTCCCAGTAGCGGAGGGGCATGAGCCAGCGATGGTCGGCTCTGGCGGCACAAGGCGGCGGCGCGACGCTTGGGGCGATGGCGGCGGGGCTCTGGCGGGCTTGCAGGAGGCGGCGGCCGACGGGGTCTGCAGCGACGGGGCTACGGCTGGTGGCGTAGCAGCTCGTGCTCACGAGGAGAGCTCGGGGGTGAGCTCGGGCCACTGCCCGGGAGCTGCACGGGAGGAGCTGGGTGGTGGCGCGCCATATGGTCCGGGGAGGGCCTGATCCGGGCCTCGGCGGGCCTGGCGGCTAAGATGGGTGGAGGTGGTGGCTAGGGTTTGCACAGATTCTGAGGTGGGAGCTAGGCTGCCTATTTTGGGTGAGGGCACTGTCTATTTATAGGCATGGAGGCTAGGGTTAGGGTTTTTCCCATCCGATTTCAACCGCGTGATCGCGATCGGACGGTCCCAGTCACGGGGATGGCTAAGTGGGCTAGGTAGGATGTGCAGTATAGGCTAGGTGGGGAAGAGAGGGAGGTTTGCGACCCGGAAACGAGTTTTAAAACCGACAAAAAATGTCCGACGAATAACCGAGGGCGGTGCCGCTACGGTCGACCGTTCGGGTATCAAACGGACTTCGGTTGCGACGAAATTTGGCACGCGGCCTACGTACACTAAAATAAGACCGCACGCTAAGTTTCAACCCAATCCGAGAATATTTTCCAGACACTTTTAAAACCAAGAATTTAACGATGTCGCGGGCGCGTGGGTGTGTGGTCAGGCTCAAAATGATCAACGACGAACATGGGGAGAACCGACAACTAATAACGGATTGAAGTTTTGTAAACTCGCGGCAACGGAGTGTCGATGCAATGCAGATGATGCGCATTATGCGATGATGAGTGCGGCAGACAATCTAATCGCACGATAATAACGAAATAAAAGGGGAATCTTCTGGAGCCTCGGTCTTGGGCTGTCACATATCACATCATCTATTGGTGGCAAACATACTACCCCTTTGGATCAAAAATAAATGTCGTGGTTTTAGTTCAAAATTATTTTGTATCAGAGGGAGTAGTATCTATCCTTATTAATTACCAACAAGCAACATCATGATAAGAAACAAAAAAGGCATGATTTAGTGTATAATTGCCTAAGTTTATTCTTCTTGATCAGTAGTCATGTTCCAACTAAAATACAAAAGCATTGGACAGAACAATTTCACATCCCCTTAACAAACTAATCTTATGATCAATTCTTAGAAATCTCCACTCTAGTTGCAAATAATCGTTAACATGACAAATATTGCTAGCATAGTCATCGAAACTCAAGCAAGTACTCTTTCATGCATATGTATAAAACCCTCATGAGTTCTTGAGCCCCCCCCCCCCCCACCCACCCTCACACTAGTAGAAAAAGGGCATATAGCCCCAGTTCGGTTGGGACATTAGTCCCGGTTCACGAACCGGGACTAAATAACCGGGACTAATGCTAGCCCCGGCTCGGCCCCGAACCGGGGCTAATGGTCCTCCACGTGGCGGGGCTTGGAGCGAGGGGGGTATTAGTCCTGGTTCGTATTACGAACCGGGGCTATTTCTTCGCTGCTTTTTTAGCACTTTTTAGGGTTTAGGGATTTCCACTAAATTGGATGGGGCTATTTTGTTTCCCCCTATTTTCCCATTTATTTGTTTTGGGCACTTTTTAATTCTTGTTTTGCACTAAATTGGATGGTACATACACATCAATAAAGGAACAACTATATTGCACATCATCATCATGAATATATTACACCATCTAAATTGTCGTGCTTTGTCGAACATATTAAAAAATGTAGACATGAGTCACACATGCACATATGCATCTCTTTTACACTTTAACATTTCATCTGAATTGCATCGACGGGCAATAAAATTCTCCCTTCACATCTAGGACCTCTGCATCTAAGAATCCGACAATATCCTCTTGAATTGCTCTTACACGTTCCTGTGGTAGAAGACCGTCCCGCAACCGTTGGATCTAATTTAAAGAAGGGGTCAATATATATCAATGAAACCGAACTCAATTGATGGTAATAAAATAAAGTTGTGAGTATTGTTTATCGTACTTTAATTTTTTTTATGTCTCTGGTTTTCCCGTCTCATGGGTCGTCTCGCGAATGAACTCGCAAACATAGCATCCACATAAATTGTTCCCCTGTTCCTGCCTCAAGCACTTTACGAGAACAGAGTTCAATCAAAAACACAATCAAGAATGATAATGGTATTGAAACTAGAATAAAGAGATGCGCAGATCTAGCTAGTAGTTACTTACATCCAATTGCCTAAATGTAAGCTCTGACTTCCAAACACCCCGAGCCGTGGCGGTGAACCGTCTCCAAGCCCTGCCAGGAAAAGAAAATGAATGAAGTAGTTCTATATTAATTCCTTGCTATCAGGAAATGAACGAAACGTTGCTCATATAGTGCCATAATGATTGAAATTACCTCTGGAGGCATTCCTGCATGTTCGCTCATTCAGCGAGGGATGTGTGTTTCGGGTCCATGACTTTTACCAAGCCCTCGTCAGGTACAATGATTAACAGAACAAAGTGGAACCTGCGCACGCATAACGAGTCAATTATACATTTATAATAACATCGAGTAAGCGAAAATAGAATGTGTGTAGTAACACTCACTTGAAGTTGTAAGGAAATAGTATTTCCCTTTTGGTATTGTAAAACCTTAACCATTTTACGAGTTATTCTCTGTCTCGCAGGGATTCGTTGCGAGACTTTGGTGATGAATGAAATATGGGTCAATGAACCCAATGTCATAAATTTGTCCTCTTTTGCATTCGAGAATCTTCATTCTGCAAAATTAATATAGTGATGAGTAAGATTATACATGCAAGAACGAGCTGGGTAAGACTTAATGACATAAATTAATAATACTTACAAACAATAGGCACTCATGATAGATTTGTCGAGGGCGTCTTGTTTGTATAACTGAAATAATTCATTGAATTCAATCATTAGAACGCTATCTCCATGCCCAAAATGCTCGTTTTTATATGCACAGTAGATCGAGCTTTGCTGTTCAGCACATGCTCGCATGTACCAGTCATGCAATCTTCGCATTTTTGTTGGTAGCTCGTTGACTAACTCAGGTTTGACGAGAGGAGCCCCGTACCGGTACACGTATGTTAAGTGAGCGAATTCCTGCATATGGTTTAAGTACTCATCAATAGACATGCCATCATCCTTGGCCGCTTCTCCATATATTGCAACAAACTTCGGATCAATAACAACTGTTTCATCATTCCTCTGCTCGACCACAGCTCCGCTCGAGCACAGCTTTGTATCGGAATACACTTTGAGCGGGGGGTACGATTGGTTTTTCTGTTGTCCGAGCTGGGCAACTGATTTCCCGCTGGACATACTACTCTTCAACCGCTGCTTTTTTCCTGAGCCGACTTGAGAATAGAGCATTCATAGTCTGCTGGCAACGGTGGCGGGGAATCTGCAAGGGTTTTCAGCATTTTCACGCACGCATTGTGCTCTTCTCGGGTGACGGGGAACTCTGGCTCTTTCGACTTCTTCTTGTTAGCCGTGTCAATCTTCCAATGTTGATGTTGGGCGTCTGCCCTCTTAATATTGTCCTCTCTAGTATAGTCCCAAGGTCTCTTCTCCATATCCTTATGAGGTACTTTTGGGAGGGGCGACAACTTACGTTTCGGTGATCGGAACCCCTTTCTGCCGCCACTATTAGCGGTGGTACATTTCCGCCTTTTGCTCTGATCCTGAGTGGACGGAGATGGCTGACGGGGCGGCGGAGACGACTGATGCGGCGGTGGAGACGGTTGCCCAGAGACTGGTGAGGCGGCGAAGACGACGGTTGCGCTGGAGACTGGTGAGGCGGCGAAGACGACGATTGCGCTGGAGATTGGTGGGGTGGAGGCGAAGAAGGATTGCTGCTCTGAGGAGTCAGTGGCCTTGGCGGCCAATTTGGAAGCAAGACGTCCTCCTTTGGCCATACAACGGTTTGTTTCTTGACTTCTCCAAGTTGAGTCAAATCCCTATCTTCACCTGCAGGATGGTCGAGCTTCAGCTCCTCATATTCTTTCATCACTTCAACCACCGCGACGACAACGTATCCTTCTCGAACCGGAGAGCAATGCCAAGTTGGATTATGTCCAATTGGTACGGCCATGTCGACCGCCACCGTCAACCTTAAGTTAGCAACTTTCACCTTTAGCTCACAAGGTGTTCTCTTTGTGATATCATCCACTTGGTAGCGACGAGGAGGATCCGTCGTCAGTGCATCATTACCATCATCCTGGAGCTGTGTGGAAGCGATACTGCTTTTCCGATTCGATGCGGCTTCTATCATGAGCCGCTCAAATTGGGCACTACCTTGCTGTCTGTCGATTTGATCCTGCTGCAGCCGCTTTACTGCTTCTTCTAGATTACGCGGCCGGTCTGCCTCATCCGCTTTATCACGTGCCTCCTTTTCCTTTCTCCTCTGATGGCTTCTATCGGGAAATATCTTCCTTTCCTAGGAATATGCAAGCATCCACGGTGGGGAGCCTCATAAGCCTCGTGCTCACCCTTTGTGTTCATCATTCCCAAGGGCACGTGTGAGCTCGTCGTTCTCTCTATCGGACACGAACTGTCCCTCTTCAACATCCTGTACTGCACGTCTAATGTCCATGGTGGGTAGGGGATTATCTTTGCGTCTTTGGTTATATATTGCCTTCCCTTCTTCGTCCAACAAGCCCCCATGCCCGTAAAATCAATTTCTTCCCCGTTCGAGCCACCTTAAGGGCTCTAGAGTGATTTATTTTTTCAGAAATGATGACTCAAGTGCTTTCCACTTAGCCATGTTACCGTCGTAGCCACCAGGCCCCATAATATGGTGGTACTTCTTCTTACGTGCATTCGTCTTATTTATTGCAGACTTTTTCAAGGCGTCCTCCGATTTCTTGTACGCCACAAATTCAGTCCAGTAATTTTTTATCTTCTCATAGCCGTGATCAAAATTTGGAGTCTTATCTTTCAAGATAAATTCCTGGTACAATCTTTTTTTCCAGCCCCTGAATAGATCGGCCATCTTCTTAAGAGCCCACTCCTTGACTTTTTTCTCTAGGGCCTCTTTTCGCCTCTTCGTTTCCTCCTCATTTGGCTCCTCCTCATCTGGATCCACCTCTGGCGTTGGCAGGGTGAAATGAAGCATGAGCGTTCTCCAAAGATTTTCTTTAGCTGCTGTGCCGACATATGAGACTCCTTTCTCCCTTGGCTTAATCCATTCTCGAGTGGTGATAGATATGTGGTCCCTAACAACAACTCCGCAAGCCTTCACAAACTTCTGCTTTACATCTGTGGGAGCAATTGGTTGCCCGACATTTGAGACTCTTTCGATCCTATACCTCTCACAGTCATCCAACTTCTTGGTTGGGCCTCGTTTCGTCCGTACTGAAGTTTTGCTCGATCCGGAGGTCTAAAAGAAATAACGTTAATATATGTATATAGCAGAGGATTACTTTATTAATATATATGTATATACACCTCGACAAAGTGGTCAGCTTCTCCCTCGTCGGCTTCTTCCTCATTGGAGCCGCCGATTCCTCCCTCACGCGAGGCATGGGCGTCTACCTCATCGGAGCTTCTACCTCCTGTGTTGAGAGACTCACCTTCCTCGTCGGACTCGTTCAGAAACTGATTGGTGACATTGATATCGCCAACTAAAATATCATCCCCGCGGATGACACCATGCATCACGTCTTCCTGATATTCGTCTCTGCCTTGTATTGGATCCATAGTATCTATAAATTAATTAAACATAAAAAACTAAATTAACTAACAACTAAAACTCCGGCTTCTATACATCGAATAATCCACTTAATTAATGCATCATTGAATAATCCACTTAATATTATCGAATATATAATCTGAAATACATAAATAATACATCTTTCGAATATAGTAATACATCGAATAATATATAACTGATCAACCAACAAAGAGCCATCGATGTACTGAGGCGTGGGCGATGGATACCCAAAGAGCAGGGACCATCACCGGATCATAGCTCGGTTGTGCCGATTGCTACAAAATATTTGGGCCATACCAAACGTGTACGTTGTTGAATGAGACAAAGACTTGGAGGTGCTCGGTATAGCTAGGCCAGCTCGCCCAGCCGGCTAGGGCTTCGATAGGGAATACAGGAAGAACCACGCATATTCTCGTTGCTAGAAAAAAATACCATTCATGTTCTGTAGCTTCGGGCTATTTGGTTATTTGGTTAACCAGGTGCTAAAACCCATTTCAAAAGAAAAAAGGTGCTAAAACTGAATTTACTGAATAAATATTGGTTTTGTAGATTTAATTACTAAAATAGGAACCAAACTTTCTGGTTTCGATTTGGTCGGTTTCGGTTTCGGTCCCGGTTCTTTCAGTTCGACACATCGGTTATCGGTTAGTATGCCCAACCCTAACTGGTCGGGCCCATATTCAATGCTTTTCTTTCTTTGTACGTATTTTCCTTTACGATTTTCTTCAGTTTAATGTATTTCTTGTTTTTTTTCATTCTCTTCATTTTATATTCACAGTTCATATAGCTCTTCTTTCTTTCTTTCTTCATGGTTCTCTCTTTGCTTTTTCATCGTTTCTTTAAAAAAAATACTAGTTTTTTGTATTTTCTTTATTTATTTTCTTTCTTTCTTGATTTTTTGTGTTTCTCCTTGTTTCTTTTTCTTGGGTTTTATCGGTTTTCAGTACGTATTCAACATTTATTGTATACATTAGAAACATTTTTAATGTTTCAAAAATACATGATAAATATTTTTGATATCTTATATTTTTATGTCTACTATTTTTTTCATCCACATCGCGCTTTTTAGTATATATACAGTACAATTTCTAGGTTTAAAGTTTTTCAAATATATTTTAAACATTTTTTGCGTACATGGTAAGGCATTTTCCTATACACATTTTAAACATTTTTAAAATGTTAGTTTAAATGTTATCATATACGAGGTTAACATTTAATTAATACATGGTAAAAAAAACTATACACATTAAACATTTTTTGAAATGCTTGATTAATATTTTTGTAATACAACTAATTTCTTTAATACATGGTCGACTTTTTTTCTATATCCATTTACCATTTTTTAAATGCTTAATTAAAGTTTTCAAGTACGTACAAAGTTAATATTTTATTAATACATGGTAAAAAAATTCTATACACATTTTTTTTAAATGCTTGATTAATATTTTTGTAACACAACTAATTTCTTCAATACATGGTCGACTTTTTTTCTATAACCATTTATCATTTTTCAAATGCTTGATTAAAGTTTTCAAGTACGTACAAAGTTAACATTTTATTAATACATGGTAGACTTTTCTATACACATTTATCATTTTTTAAATGGTTTGATCAATATTTTTTCAATACATTTTAATACATGGTTGACGTTTATTTCTGTACACATTTATCATTTTTCAAATGCTTTATTTATAATATAAAACAAGTAAAATAAATGATCGACTTTTTTCACACAAATTGTATATTTTTCGTACACATTTTTAATATAAGTAAGAAATATTTACTCTATACACATTATGTATTTTCTAAATGCTTGGTTAACATTTTATTAAATGTTTTCTAGAATATATTTATAAAATATATATTTATAATACATGGAAGCATAGAAGAATTAAGAACGAAAAATAAAAATAAAAAACATAAAAAATGGGACGTGAAATAAAAAAGATGAGGTCGCGGCCCGTCCATCTGGTGTCGGCCTGCTTCCCTATTTTCTCGCTACAAGCGTGCGCGTTCCTGGTTGTAATTGGTATATCCTCAAGAGGAAAAGAGATTCTGATTTGTCTAATGTTGGTCTACTCCCAAGCGGAAAAGAGAGATTTTGATTGGTTGATACACTCGCTCCTTCATAAAATAAAATAAGTATCGCTACTTATTAAATTTGTACTTCCTGGATTCTTAAATATAAGTCATTTTAGAGTTTTGATTAAAAAACTATATACGAATCTATAGACTTAGGGCGTGTTCGGATCTCCGCCAGCTCCATGCTTGACAAATTCCTGGAGTGGAGTCAAGCCGAACGAAAAAGCACAAATAAGCTGGCTACAGGAAGCTGTGGTGGCTGGTAGTGTAAAAATCTGGAGCGGGTTCGGCCCAGCTCCACCAAAACAAGAATATGGAGTTCACATATATTACAATTAATATGCCACCGTCTAAGAAAACGTTTCAGTTGAGCTCCTCCACGTACAGAAAAGAATCACTTGATCGACCCGTTTTTCTCTCCTCTCTGCCTCGTTCGCTGAGTTGGGCTGCCTGCAGCTAGGCTGCAAAGCTACGAGAAGTTGTCAATGGAGCAGAACGTTTCTGCGATCGCTGCGTAGAGCTAGAAGCGAGGAGGAGAAGCTGGATATGGGCAGTTGTGAGAAGCTGGAGGAAATCTGAACACGCCCTTACTTAAAAAATATAAATTCATTTATTTTATTTCATATATAGTCATCTTGTGAAATATTTAAAGAAGACTTATATTCACGAACGAAAGGAGTATTCACTTAATACTAAATTTTCGATATTTATTTTGAAACCAAGGGAGTCCTGTATAGAAAAAGAAGACGATTCTGATTGGTCCCCACCGCGCGCCCACTGTCCCTCCGTGCGCCACAAGCAAAGCGAGGCCGCGCCCGCGAGCTCGTCTTGATGGTCTCCGCCCGCCGGCCGCCGCACACCGCAGGGGGCATGCAGCGACCCCGTTGCGTGCCTCCCGTCGGCGCTTGAGGGCCGCCGCGTGGTGCGCGTCTCCCCCACGTAGCTAGCTACACGCGCTCGCGCACCGACGGCGACGGCGACATGCATGGCTCCGTGCCTCCGCGGCAGCTTCTACGTACTCTACTTCTCTTCCTTGCTTTGCTGCAGCCAGGATCTCGGAGCAGCTCAGCGTCTTCAATGCCATCCGCCCTCCCTAGCTACTTTACTTTCAGTTATGACACACGTGCATAGCTATCCACTGTGCTTTCCAGTCGCACGCTGCCGTAGCTTAGCTGGAAACGGCGTTGATCCGAAAATGTTTCTCTCGACCATGGTTCATATGAGCCCGAGGGTCGCACGGCGTCATCATCCAACGCTCACTCCATCACGTCCGTGGGTTCTTCTTTGCCCTCTCTCGCGGCAAAGCTACGTCAAACCAAAGCATATCCATCTATCTCTATCCCGACACGTAGTACCGACCGTCTACCTCGCTGATGTTGCCGCCTTGTTGTTGGTCCCCTCGATCACTGCTAAGTATCCCTTCCGCCCCATAATATAAAAACGTTTTTTTAATATTATACCAGTGTTAAATTTTTTTTATATGATGGAACGGAAGGAGTACTACGAGATGATAAAACCTTATACTTACGCATGAGTCGTCGTGGAGCGTGTTGGTTCGAGTCTGCTACCATGTATTCTTAACCACTAATTGCAGGAAATCACGGTTTGGGTGCAAGTCACAATTGCACATGCAACGTCTACATCAACACACTACCAATGTGCCATATAATGGGTCTGGTCTCTACAGCAACACGACATCAAGTGGACGATGAGACATATATATATGGTGCACACAACCAACCCTATCCACATCGTTGGACACATTATCAATTTTAGTCTTCATTTCCTGTATACGGTTGTGGCCTCTCTCTTTTTTTTCTCAGAAATGATTGAAATCACTATCGTGTGGCACTAGCCAAATGATTGACGACGACATCTTATCTCCTTTCGGTTCTTTCTGTAACGCTAGTCTTATAATGTCATCCATATCCATGTTTCCTATTTGATCAAACACGTTTGATTATTCGGCTCAAAAAAAGTCTGATCATGAGCTTGGGTTTTCCTCACCACATAATTCCTTTATCCTATCATATCAAAGACTCGCGTGAATTATTGTACTACTTCTATAGACTAATAAACTTGCATGCGCAAATGCATGTCTCTAACTAATGTTACAAAGATATGTCAGAATTAACATACATACAAAGGCATTTTTATCGCATTACAAAGTATTACAAATCAATAAAACGGAAGTGGTGTGTGCATAGAGGAAAAAAACATTATTATCTCATTATTTGTTGATACGTCTAATTAATTATCGTACAACAACGGAAGTGGTGTGTGCAACTTCATTGCCGATGAAGCTGAGTATGATGCACCAAATATTGCTTCCTTAGCTAGCAACCATCATGAATGAGAATAACAAGTCATTATCTTGGGATTTTTCGCTTAGTAGAATGTAAAATCATGAAACAATGAATATTGATCCTGCAAATTGGTTCATTTAGTTATTCCCCATACCATGAGTGCACAAAACTAAATGCAAACGAATTAAGATTTTTGGCAATATGCTGATACACAATTATTTACTTCCTTAGCATATATAACAATATGAAGACACCATTTTAAGATTCTCTAGCGATGTGCTAATGCACAATCTATTGACCTACATATGTATGTTGTCTCTCATAAGAACAATTGATAAACAAAGTTAGGTAGGGTTCCTTCAATTCAAGAGTTTCATTCGATTTTTCGAGGAATGAATCTTAAGGGTTTTTCCCCTATGGAGATGATTTGATATTTTTATGAAGGATTCTTTGTGGTCTATTTTGGGATGTCTCTCACAATAACAAAAAATATATTACTACATAGTTAGATATATACAGGGATCCTTCGGTTCTAAAAAGTTCCATAGATGGATATCAAGCCCGAGGATGTTTTCCCAAAGTATTCTTTTTACTCTATATAAGAGAGAGAGAGGAAGAGAGAAATACATCCGATCAGACCTCTAGTTATGATTTCATCTATTAAAAAATGTTACATCTGCCTAAAAAGAGGGGGAAAGAGAATTAAAGAGAGACTGTCGAATTTTTAGGCTTAACACGTCAATAGATAAAACGCAATTATATGGCACCTAGGTTTTTCTTAATCCCTTATTTTGATAATCCGATAATCATGTCAATGAAATAGACCTGAAGCTTTAGGGACTTGGATTAAAAACATATGGCAGTATTGAGTCTCATCATGTATACCACACAACTCTTTACCTTGTAAACCCACACAAAGACACCACAAAAAATGAATGGAATTGAAGGATATTATATTTTTCCTTATAAAAACATCATCAAAATCATCCCACTGTTTTGCTAAAAGAGAAAAAAAGAAAAGCGTAGAAGTTACAAGAAAATGCACACATGCAGGATTAGCCAGCACATGCAACTTTGTTTTTCGAAAATCACTATAAATTACAATGGCATGAAACAACTTCACTCCTATACAAATAAGTGTCCAGATTTTTTTATGCCTACAGAAGTTACAAACCAGAACAACTTAACCAAGAAAATGTTTCTCTTCAGTGTACTTATCAAGTTTTGTATCTAACGTTTAGAGCGTATCATGTAGTAGCAGAAACATATATTTAATTCTCTTTGATTTCTAGAAAAAATGACTTATATAGGTACTACATTAGCACAAAACTAGAGTCACAATGAACTTATAAGCTGATAATAAACATCGACCACATCATTGTACTATCCGACATAAAAAAAAAGAAGGAGCAAATTTGTATTTGAAATGCAGAGAAACATACCATAGCTTACAACTTAACTTTCATGTTAAATAAAGCTTCATCCATTACTGCACGACCATTACATATCAACACATGCCATCTGCTTTGGACATAATAAATGATGGACATTGTCGTCACGACAATAATCCCAAACCTTTGGCGTTTTTAATTCAAGTAAAATGTTGAGCTCGATTTCTCTCTGTTGTTCAATAACATGATTGTCCATTGTTGTATAACATGGTTGTCGAGCTGGCATGGAGTGGAGCGGGGTGAGACCAGGGCCGGCCCTAGGCCATGTCGGCGAGTGCGGCGGCCTAGAGCCCAGCACGAGCAGGGGGGCATTCTATGTGCATGTATATATTGTACATATATTTCCTAGAAAAAAATCCACGCAAGAGAAGCAGCCCAGCCCATTAAAAAGTGAGCAGTCACTCATGAACAAGTCAATCCCTAAATCCTTTCCTTCGCTCTCTTCCAGAACACGGCGCCAACTCACTGTCTCCCTCCCTCTCGTTCTCATCTTCTCCCTCTTCCCCAAAACTAATCATTGCCACAAGTTCCTATGGGGCCAGGATTCCAAATCCCAAACAAATCAGTGAACTTCCCATTAGTATCACGCTCAAAAGAATTTCTTTTAGTTTCTTTGCATCTTACAAATACCCCTAGAGCCCCGGTGAACGGAGCCACGGAGGTGTCAGCCAGCGGTGACACTGCCTGTGCCCAGGCTGGAACACAAAGAGCAGCATGCCACAACCTTGCCATCCATCGTTGGGGCCATGGTCAGGGTCCGACCATCCAAGGGCAGGCGGTGGAGACGTGGAGGCTAGGCACTTCCTTGTAACTCCTTGCTTCTCAATCTTTTTCCTTGCCTATTTTCTGCTATGACGAATTGATGTAAGTATATTTGATGTGCTTGATTTCTTGTTATACGACACTCCAGTCAGGTAGATTTTGTGTTGTGGCGATGCTTGAATTTGGCATATTGGATAGTTGGAGCAGCAGATTTCTTCCAATTTACTTCAATAGACTACGACCAAGATTGAAGAATTCAGGTATTGTCTATACTTTTTTAAACTATGCTGCAAAAATATATTTATCTAATTGTGAGAAAAGAAATAAATAATAAACTTGTAGATAAATTCATTGTATCAAAAAAGGTTGGTATGTATGGTGTGGAAGTATTTTTGTGTGGTATAGCGTATGGGCCCATTATATGATATTCTCACAAGGGCCTCTGGAATGCCACGACCCGTCGGGGTGAGGCGTAGCAATTATTCCAAATTCCACAAGCTATACACTAATATTAATAAAGCTTACCGGAATAAAAATGTGCAAATGACATTGGTGTATCAACCCACATGTAAAACACACAAGATTTATTCTTCCCTGTAGAGATCAAACCAATGTGATATGTGTGTCGGGACCCCCTGGTAGGCTCAAGAAGACAAGACAACATTTCAAAACATTGGAGGAGTCACCAATGGTATGCCACGTACCACGAATCGACAAGACGAACAAAGAAGTTAAAACAGAAGATCAACTACGGCTTGGTCGGCTGTAGACTGGCCGACTGTTGGCTGCTCCTTGTCGACTGCGGGCTGCTGGTTGTACCCGCCCGGCTGGAGCCTGGCCGGTTTCTGGCTGGTCCTGGCCGACTGCGGGCTGCTGGCAGCTCCTGGCCGGCTACAGGCTATCGGCTGTGGCCCGACGGAGTCAACATCAGCGTCCCATCAGACACGAGCAGAAGACACTGTGACTGACAAACTGCAGGGTGAGCCACGCCTCTACAATCAGGCACTATTAGCAAATAGTGCCACCCAGTACGTGACCTTATAGGACAAGACCCGAGCAGGCGGCGAGCCCCATAGCGACGGGACCTGGCAGCCAACGGGCCTCATGGTCGACAAGACCACACATCCGGCAGGTCCAACGACCGGCCAGAGAGGCTGGAAGCCAGGGTCTGCCCCCATTTTGTTTGCATATTGTAACCTCGGGGGTTGCCCTATAAAAACACCAGGAGCCCCGTGAGGCAGGGTAGGATCATTCTGACCACCCCCCCACACACACGTATACGAGGCAAGAGGTAGAGCTAGTGTTGTCTTCTTCCTCCTATTACACAACTCAAGGAACAACTATGTACCACCATATCCGCTCTATATACATCAGAAATGCAGGAGTAGGGGTGTTTCCTCCATACGAGGGCCCCGAACCTGGATAAATTATCGTGTGTTTTTGCGTAATCCCATCCCGGATCTCCGTCATGGCCTTGGTCTCACCTCGATAAGCCATGCCATGGCATCTGCCGTGAGAAAACCATGAAAATGTGTAACATAAAAGATAGTACACTTAGTTTTGTGAAGAAAGAGGCAACTCCTTCAGTAAAAGTACGAAACACGAGCATTAAGCAGGGAATCAGCTGCATCAGAATTCTTTAACGTGGAGCAAGGAGAGATCAAGTCCGCGTATTTTATCCTTTCTCAAAGGGCAACTTATGAGACTTGAAAATTATACTACTCCCTCTATCCGAAAATTCTTCTCACTCGAATGGATGTATCTAGCACTGGAATATGTTTAGATACATCCATTTGAGGGATAAGTGTTTCCGGACGAAGGTAATAATATTTGTTTTCTCAAATATGAACTCAACGGTATAATGCTTATTAGGTATCACCCACATTTGGTTTTTTAAACTGATGGTCAAAGTTAGATTTTGAAATGTGTGTCCGCCTTATTCATTTAAGTGAAGGGAGTAGGAAACATATGTTAGACATCTTGAATTCCTCCATGTATTTGCATGATCGCGAGCCCCGAGCTGAATGCTCTATCAATGATTCCCATCAGCAGCTATAAATTTTGAGTTAGTATAAATGTCTGACACACTTTCACAATATCAATCTTTCCATTCCACCCTTTTGCACACTATTCGTGTCTATAACAACTTAAACAACTGAGAACACAATCGACAAACTTACATAAATTGGAGGGTTGCAATTATGCACCGTATCAACAGGCCATGAGACTCTCGCCTCCACACGCCTCAGAGCTCACACTAGCGGCCATCGCTGCAGTTGGTGAGCCTCCACCTAATGACATGATCCCTTCAGGCACCCATTGTCTGCACCCCATGCTATCTTGTCCCAACTGTGTGTATTTTCTCCCTGAATCATGTAGTGTCATAAAATCATATCTCTATATAAACTGAAAGTTGCTACCCAGGAATGAGAATAGTTTACCAAATGTACACAATTCTGAAAGATAGTTATTCACCTTCAAATAGCATGGACAATATAAATAACATGTGAATAGTTTGATACGAAACCTCTTGTCAAGTCAATAGACATCATTGTAAGTCATTGCATTCAACCTACAACTCCATGATCCTCATTATACTCTACAAGCTAGAATGGCACAATAACACTCCTGGGTCCCGAGCTTTGAAGCGTGCTAATTGATTTCTTATAAAATTTGTAAGTGGAAAAGAATGAACTAATACATGACTACGTATTACATGCCCATCCTGTTGGGGAACGTCGCATGGGAAACAAAAAATTTCCTACGCGCACGAAGACCTATCATGGTGATGTCCATCTACGAGGGGGATTTCAGATCTACGTACCCTTGTAGATCGCACAGCAGAAGCATTAGTAACCGCGGTTGATGTAGTGGAACGTCCTCACGTCCCTCGATCCACCCCGCGAACCATCCCACGAACCGTCCCACGATCCGTCCCACGATCCGCTCCGATCTAGTGCCGAACGGACGGCACCTCCGCGTTCAGCACACGTACAAGTCGACGATGATCTCGGCCTTCTTGATCCAGCAAGAGAGACGGAGAGGTAGATGAGTTCTCCGGCAGCGTGACGGCGCTCCGGAGGTTGGTGGTGATCTAATCTCAGCAGGGCTCCGCCCGAGCTCCGCAGAAACCCGATCTAGAGGAAAAAAACGTAGAGGTATGTGGTCGGGCTGCCGTGAAAAAGTTGTCTCAAATCAGCCCTAAAACCTCCGTATATATAGGTGGGAGGGGAGGGGCCTTGCCTTGGGGCTCAAGGAGCCCAAAGGGTTTCGGCCAAAGGGGGGACGAGGAGTCCTCCTTCCAATCCTAGTCCAACTAGGATTGGAAGGTGGAGTCCTTCCCTTCCTTCCCACTTCCCCTTTTTTTTCTCTTTGATTTCTTTTATTCTTGCGCAGGGGCCTCTTTGGGCTTGCCCACCAGCCCACTAAGGGCTGGTGCGGCACCCCTAAGGCCTATGGGCTTCCCCGGGGTGGGCTGCCCCCCCCCCCCGGTGAACATCCGGAACCCATTTGTCATTCCCGGTAATTCTGAAAACCTTCCGGTAATCAAATGAGGTCATCCTATATATGAATCTTCGTCTCCGGACCATTCCGGAAACCCTCGTGACGTCCGTGATCTCATCCGGGACTCCGAACAACATTCGGTAACCAACCATATAACTCAAATACACATAAAACAATGTCGAACCTTAAGTGTGCAGACCCTGCGGGTTCGAGAACTATGTAGACATGACCCGAGGGACTCCTCGGTCAATATCCAATAGCAGGACCTGGATGCACATATTGGATCCAACATATTCTACGAAGATCTTATCGTTTGAACCTCAGTGCCAAGGATTCATATAATCCCGTATGTCATTCCCTTTGTCCTTCGGTATGTTACTTGCCCGAGATTCGATCGTTAGTATCCGCATACCTATTTCATTCGTTTACCGACAAGTCTCTTTACTCGTTCCGTAATATAAGATCCCGCAACTTACACTAAGTCACATTGCTTGCAAGGCTTGTGTGTGATGTTGTATTACCGAGTGGGCCCCGAGATACCTCTCCGTCACACGGAGTGACAAATCCTAGTCTTAATCCATACTAACTCAACGGACACCTTCGGAGATACCTGTAGAGCATCTTTATAGTCACCCAGTTACGTTGTGACGTTTGATACACACAAGGTATTCCTCCGGTGCCAGTGAGTTATATGATCTCATGGTCATAAGAACAAATACTTGACACGCAGAAAAACAGTAGCAACAAAATGACACGATCAACATGCTACGTTCATTAGTTTGGGTCTACTTCCATCACATGATTCTCCTAATGATGTGATCCCGTTATCAAGTGTCAACACTTGCCTTTGGTCAGGAAACCTTGACCATCTTTGATCAACGAGATAGTCAACTAGAGTCTTACTAGGGACAATATTTTGTCTATGTATCCACACAAGTATTGTGTTTCCAATCAATACAATTATAGCATGGATAATAAACGATTATCATGAACAAAGAAATATAATAATAACTAATTTATTATTGCCTCTAGGGCATATTTCCAACACATCCTTCTTTAGTGGAGTCACTATATAGACAAACCACGTGTGAATAGAAATTAACACGAAATGTTCGCCTGATTGGTTCAAACTGAATATTGGCACAAGAAAATGCCACAATACATGCTTCTCATGCACTGAATAAGTGAATATTAATCTGTTAACAGAAATCCGACAACACCAAATTTGACAATTGAATGCACTCATGACATATGATATTCATTAACAGTAAAAATCAACAAATCAGTAAACATTCTTCATTTTGTAATCACTCAAGCGAATGTCTAAATATCTACATCTAATACAATAAATTAACCACTCGAGAAACCATAGAAATAATAACAAAGCATAGCTACTATCTCACATCTGACAAAGATACAAATGAAGAAGCTAACTTTGGTTGGATGACTCATAGATACCTGATTATCCTTGTAGTGGCGAGGAAGTTGGAAATGTTAACTCAAGCCTCGTAAGTAATGGTTGTGATTTGATTAAGACGGGGGACGAGAGCCCAAGAGATTTGGCATGTCAATGCCCTATCTTTCCGCTCCTCATGTGGTGCCTGATGCCGTGGCTAGGACCTCGTCACATCACCAAGATCGATGAAGTGTGGTCACCATTGGGTAGAGAGGGATGGATCTGGTGTAAGCAAGGGAGGGGGCAGCCAGATCGGCACCATGGCGATTGCCACAGCAAGGGCATGCGGGCCAAGCAAGCTGCAAGCCCGGTGGTGAGGGGTGGCATGGAGATGGGTCGTGGGGGCGGGAGCAAGAGGGGGCGGCAAGGTGATGTCTAGTGCACAACTGTATTCTTGTAGACTATGTTGGGCCTCCAAGCGCAGAGTTTTGTAGGACACTAGCAATTTTTCCTCAAGTAGATGACCTAAGGCTTATCAATCCATGAGAGGTGTAGGATGAAGATGGTCTCTCTCAAACAATCCTACAATCAAATACAAAAAATCTCTTGTGTCCCCAACGCACCCAATATAATGGAAAATTGTATAGGTGCACTAGTTTGGCGAAGAGATGGTGATACAAGTGTAGTATGGATAGTAGATATAGGATTTTCTAATCTGAAAATATAAAAACAGCAAGGTAGAAAGTGTAAAGCAGCAAGCAAAATGTTCTATAAATGCTTGGTAATAAGGCCTAGGGTTCATACTTTCACTAGTGCAATCTCTCAACAATGCTAACATAGTATAATCATATGATCACCCCTCAACGTGCAACAAAGAATCACTCCAAAGTTCCTATCTAGCAGAAAACAATAAGACGAAATTGGTGAAGGCAGTAGAACCACTCAAAGTTATTCTTTCTGATCAATCTTTTGAGCTATTCCTATAAGTATCACAAACATCCCTAGGGTTCGTACTAGAATAACACCCATAATACATATCAATCAACCCTAATACCACCTAGATACTCAAATGTCACCTCAAGTATCCGTGGGTAAATTATGCGACATGCATCAAACAATTTCAGATCTATCATATTCAATCCAACACAAAGAACTTCAAGGAACACCCCAAGATCTCTATCGGAGAACATAGTATGAAAACGTGCACTCAACCCCTATGCATAGATCCCCAATGTCATCGGAATCCGCAAGTTGATGCCATAACATATATCAAGTGAATCACTTGAATACCCCAATGTCACTACGGGCATCTGCATGCAAGACATACATCAAGTGTTCTCAAACCAAAATATTCAATCCAACATAACGAGATCTTAAAGGGAAAGATTCAATTCATCACAACAAGGTAGCAAGGGAATAACATCGTATGATCCAACTAGATTAACAAGGCTCGTGATACATCAAGATTGTGCCATCTAAGAACACGAGATAGAGAGAGAGATTGAACACATAGCTACTGATACATATCCTAAGCACCGAGCACTACTAGGGAAAACCTTATACACAGAAGCGTACCAGTAGCGCTTTTTAAAAGGACGCGCTGCTGCTACTTAGCAGTAGCGCGTGTACAAAACAACACTACTAATAAACTCATATCAGTAGCGTGCCTCCTATAAAACGCGCTACTACTATAACTGCCACACCATTCCCGACAGGCTAGATATAGTAGTAGCGCACTTCCTAAACCAGCGCTGCTGCTAGTCTAGTTTGCTGTAGCGCTGGGCACCAACCCGCGATGCTGCTATGCCGACCTTATCCACCCCGTGCGCTCCCTCTCTCTTCCTCACTCCCGGTGCCCCCTCAGTCTCCCCTCACACTATCGCTCCATCTCAGCCCCCCACCGCTCGTCGTCGCCGTCGCCTACCCCTTCTCCCTCTGCCGTCGTCATCTCCCCCTCCTCCCTGGACTCGGTAATCCCCCTCCTCCCTGTGCCGCCGTCACCTCCCCTTCCTCCCTAGACTCGGTAATCCCCCTCCTCCCTCTGCTGTCGTCACCTCCCCCTCCTCCCTCCTCCCTGCATCACCTCCTCCATCCTCCCTCCACTCCTCCATTCGCCGTCGGCCCCTCCTCGCTCCCTCCTCCATTCGCCGCCGGCCGGCCCCTCCTCGCTCCTCCTTCCTCCTCCCTCCTTCAGTCGCCCCTCCTTCTCCCTCCTCCCTGCTACATTTTGATTTAGTAGGCTAGTTGATATTTTCTTGTTGATATGCAACATTCTGATTTACTTAATAGTTTGTAGTATAATTTTAGGGTTTAGTTGATATGCAACATTTTTATTTAGGATAGTTTCTAGGGTTTAGTTGATATGCAACATTTTGATTTAGGATAGTTGCTAGAATGAACATGTCATATTTCTTCCTTTATTTCCTTGTGCTACCTTATATTTCAATATAAGTATAATGTAGTTTTTTTATTGTTTTTAGTAAGTGTTTATTAGAAATAGTTTATTTAGTAAGTGTTTAATAGAAATAGTTTAATCAGTGAGGGAGTGTCCATCATACATGAGAGAAGAAGAATGTCGACTGTTGTCGTGGGGGTCATTTCTCCTTCTTCTCCTTGTGCTAGATATTTGTTATGCACTAGGGGAAGTAGGAGTAGCAACAATCATCGACGGTCGAAAAATCGGTGAGGGAGTGTCCACCATATATGAGAGAAGAAGAATGCCGACTGTTGTCGTGGGGGTCGCTTCTCCTTCTTCTCCTTGTGCTAGATATTTGTTATGCACTAGGGGAAGTAGGAGTAGCTACCATCATCGACGGTCGATAACTCACTGAGGGAGTGTCCATCATATATGAGAGAAGAAGAATGCCGACTGATGTCATGGGGGTCGCTTCTCCTTCTTATCCTTGTGCTAGATATTTGTTATGCACTAGGGGAAGTAGGAGTAGCGACCATCACCGACGGCCGAAAAATCGGTGAGGGAGTGTCTACCATACATGAGAGAAGAGTGTCCATCATATGTCGTTTATTTAAGTTCCTCAACCATATTTATTAAGTAATTTATGTTGTTTATTTAAAAATATTTGACAACTAATTTCTTATTGTTTAATTTCTATTTATGTCATTCTCCTAGGGTTAGCGCCGCCGCCTCCGGCCACCTCTGACGTCGCCCCCGGCCACTTCCGACGTCACCCCGCATGGTACTACCACGCTCTCGCTCCCCTCTAGTTCATACTACCTCAAACTTGCAAACATGCACAATCATATTTGGTTAATTTGTCATATGATGTTGTCATGAGCGTTGATCCCCTGAACATGAGCTAATTAGTTTTTGTCATATGAACTTGGTTAATTTGGCATATCATGTTGCCATGTTATGATGTTGCCATCTAATATTCGGTTCAAACATTAAACATGAGCTAAAAAAATTCAGAGAAATTTGTCTCGACATCGACGATGCCCATCCCGCATCCTCGTCGTTGACTCGGTGGCGGCCACCTGCTTGATAGGCGCCAACATGTGCGGGACTAGGCTCCGCCAGGCTGGCACTGGGAGGTGCTACCTTCCGGGGGCCGCACCTTGGTGCGGAATCCGGGTCTCATCGTTGACCTGGAGCTTCTTTGGTGGCGGTCGCGTGGGCCATTATCGGTGACGCGGGAGTTGTTGGAAATATGCCCTAGAGGCAATAATAAAATGGTTCTTATCATATTTCCTTGTTCATGATAATCGTCTATTGTTCATGATATAATTGTATTAACAGGAAACAGTAATACATGTGTGAATAAATATATCACAATGTCTCCCTAGCAAGCCTCCAGTTGGCTAGCTCGTTAATAAATAGATGATCATGGTTTCCTGATCATGGACATTAGATGTCATTGATAACGGGATCACATCATTGGGAGAATGATGTGATGGACAAGACCCAATCCTAAGCATAGCACTAGATCGTATTGTTCGTATGCCAAAGCTTTTCTAATGTCAAGTGTCTTTTCCTTCGACCGTGAGATTGTGCAACTCCCGGATACCGTAGGAGTGCTTTGGGTGTATCAAACGTCACAACGTAACTCGGTGACCATAAAGGTGAACTACAGGCACCTTCGAAAGTGTCTGTTGGGTTGGCACGAATCGAGATCGGGATTTGTCACTCCGTGTGACGGAGAGGTATCTCTGGGCCCACTCGGTAGAACATCATCATGAGCTTAATGTGATTATGGAGTTAGTCACAGGATGACGTGTTATGGAACGAGTAAAGAGACTTACCGGTAACGAGATTCAACAAGGTATAGGTATACCGATGATCGAATCTCGGGCAAGTTCTATACCGACACACAAAGGGAATTGTATACGGGATTGATTGAATCCTTGACATCGTGGTTCATCCGATGAGATCATCGTGGAACATGTTGGAGCCACCACGGGTATCCAGATCCCGCTGATGGTTATTGTCCGGAAAGCGTCTCGGTCATGTCTGCATGCTTCCCGAACCCGTAGGGTCTAGACACTTAAGGTTCGATGACGCTAGGGTTATAGGGAAATGTTATACGAGGTTACCGAAAGTTTTTCGGAGTCCCGGATGAGATCCCGGACGTCACGAGGAGCTCCAGAGTGGTCCGGAGGTAAAGATTGATATATAGGATGGATGGTTTTGGACACCAAAAATGTTTCGGGCGTCACCAGTAGCGTACCGGGACCACCGGGACCACCGGAAATGCTCCCGGGGTCCACCGGGAGGGGCCACCAGGCCCAAGAGGTAGCATGGGGCAAAAAGGGTAGGGCAACCAGCCCAAAGTGGGCTGGTGCGTCGCCCACAAGAGGCCCAAGGCGCAGGAGGGAGAGAAAGGGGGGAAACCCTGGCGCTGGTGGGCCTAAGCCCCACCTAAGGGGTGCGCCACCCCCTCCCCCTGCCCTAGCCGCCACACCTCCCATCTGGGGGGGCTGCCACACCACCTAGGGGGGAAACCCTAGGGGTGGCACCCCCCTCCCCTCCTCCTATAAATAGAGAGGGGTTTGGGGCTGTTTTACACATGGTTTTCTTCTCCTCTCGGCGCAGCCCTGCTCCCCTCCTTCATCCTCCTCCCATGGTGCTTGGCGAAGCCCTGCCGGGAGCCCTCGTCTCTCCATCGACACCATGTTGTCGTGCTGCCGGAGATCTTCCCCAACCTCTCCCTCCTCCTTGCTGGATCAAGGTGCGGGAGACGTCACCGGGCTGCACGTGTGTTGAACGCGGAGGTGCCGTGGTTCGGCACTAGATCGGAATCACACCGCGATCTGAATCGCCGCGAGTACGACTCCATCAACCGCGTTCTAGCAACGCTTCCGCTTAGCGATCTTCAAAGGTATGAAGATGCACTCACCCCTCTCTCGTTGTTGGTCTCTCCATAAGAAGATCTGAATATGCGTATGATTACTTTTGAATTTATGCTACGTTACCCAACAGTGGCATCCGAGCCAGGTTTTCTATGTGTAGATTCTATGCACGAGTAGAACACAAAAGGTTGTGGGCGATGATTTGTCAATTGCTTGCCGCTACTTGTCTTATTCTTTTCCGGCAGTATTGTGGGATGAAGCGGCCCGGACCGACCTTACACGTACGCTTACGTGAGACTGGTTCCACCGACAGACATGCACACCGTGCATAAAGGTGGCTAGCGGGTGTCTGTCTCTCCTACTCTAGTCGGATTGGATTTGATGAAAAGGGTTCTTATGAAGGGTAAATAGATTTGGCATATCATCGTTGTGGCTGTCACGTAGGTAAGAAGGCGTTCTTGCTAGAAACCCAAATCAGCCATGTAAAACTTGCAACAACAATTAGAGGACGTCTAACTTATTTTTGCAGGGTCTGACATGTGATGTAATATGGCCAAAGTTGTGATGTTCCATGTATGATGTATGAGATGATCATGTTATTGTAATAGGTTTCACGACTTGCATGTCGATGAGTATGAAAACTGGCAGGAGCCATAGGAGTTGTCTTAATTTATTGTATGAGATGCAACGCCATGTGCTTACTACTTTTACTTCATTGCTAACGGTTAGCTATGGTAGTAGTGATAGTAGTAGTTGGCGTGACGGCTTTAGGGAGACACGATGGTGGAGATCATGGTGTAACGCCGGTGACAATGATGATCATGCAATGCCTGAAG
This sequence comes from Hordeum vulgare subsp. vulgare, assembly GCF_904849725.1. Lineage (NCBI taxonomy): Eukaryota > Viridiplantae > Streptophyta > Magnoliopsida > Poales > Poaceae > Hordeum > Hordeum vulgare. The sequence continues at coordinate 35,485,191 of NC_058520.1, read as the reverse complement.
ATGGAGATCGAAAGAGCAAAGATGATAATGGCCATATCATGTCACTATATGATTGCATTGTGATGTTTATCATGTTTTTCATCTTATTGCTTAGAACGACGGTAGCATAATAAGATGATCCCTCTTAAAATTTCAAGAACGTATTACCCTAAGTGTGCACCATTGTGAAGGATTGTTGTCTCGAAGCACCACGTGATGATCGGGTGTGATAGATTCAAACGTTCGCATACAACGGGTGTAAGCCAGATTTACACACGCGAAACACCTAGGTTGACTCGACGAGCTTAGCATGTACATACATGACCTCGAATACAAGAGACCGAAAGGTCGAACTTGAGTCGTATGGTTGAATACGATCAGCATGAAGTTGCTCACCATGACGACTAGTCCGTCTCACGTGATGATCGGACACGGGTTAGTCAACATGGATCATATATCACTTAGATGACTAGAGGGATGTCGATTTAAGTGGGAGTTCATACTTAATTTGATTAAATGAACTTAATTGTCATGAACTTAGTCTAAAAGTTGTCTTTATAAATATTGTAGATGGCCAACGTCAACCTCAATTTCAACGCATTCCTAGAGAAAAACAAGGCGGACTCAATTTCAACCTCAATTTCAACGCATTCTTAGTCAACTTGGTAGCAACTATGCGGACTTGGTTCGCAACTTGAAGCTCATCCTAGAAGCAGCTAAAAAGGCTTATGTCCTTGATGCGCCGCTAGGTGACCCTCCCGCTCCCGCGGCAGCCCAGGACATTCTGAACGTCTGGCAAACACGGAGTGATGACTACTCTCTGGTTAGGTGTGGCATGTTATACAGTTTGGAAACGGGGCTCCAAAGGCGTTTTGAGCAACACGGTGCATATGAGATGTTCCACAGCTGAAACTGGTTTTTCAAGCTCATGCCTGTGTCGAGAGATATGAAGTCTCTGACAAGTTCTTTAGCTGTAAGATGGAGGAGAACAGTTCGATCTGTGAGTGAGCACATACTCAAAATGTCTGGGTTACACGGTAGTCTGACTTCACTTGGAGTCGAACTTCCGGATGATGCTATAATTGACAGAATCCTCCAGTCTCTCCCACCAAGCTACAAAGCTTTTGTGCTGAACTACAACATGCAAGGGATGGAGAAGACCATTCCCAAGTTGTACTCAATGCTCAAGTCTGCAGAAGTAGAAATCAAGAAAGAGCATCAAGTGTTGATGGTCAACAAGACCATCAGTTTCAAGAAGGGCAAGGGTAAGAAGAACTTCAAGAAAGACGGCAAAGCCGTTGCTGTGCCCGGTAAGCCAGATACCGTGTAGTGCCCCAGATGTAAACCTTGCCATATTTGGAACCTAACTCATGTGGGTCCACCTTGTCATGCTATGAGAGAGCCCATGCTCATAATTTCATGTGATGTCACCTTATTTTTTTCTCTCTTCCTTTGCATGCATGCATTCCTTATCATGCCATGCCTTGTTGTGCTTGCATCTATACCTTGTCATGTCTTAGTGTGGAGACTTGTGATTTCATGCTTGTGTGGCTTGAGTGGAGTGGTGCATGTGATAGTAAGTGCTTAGGTTTCAAAACAAACTCCACCCCTCCTCTCTATTTCTCCTATGTCAAGATTCCCTTCTCCCTTCCCTCTTTTAAAAATGCCCATGGTTTAGCAGGTTTTGTGTGGGATATGGAGTGGTGTGTTTGCTATTTTTAAAACATGTTTTGAGGGGCATATAATTACAAAACAGACCAAGTAAATTCTGTTTTGTAAAATATTTACGTGCTCCTAAACTCTTGTTTCTATTTTTATTAATTAGGTTTAGATTTTACATGTCCAATGCAAGCGCCATTTATATTTTAGCACTTGTAATTTATCTTGGGTTTTTCTTTTCTCCCTGTTATTTCTGTAAACAGGAATAAGCTTAGGATGTTTTTTTCTTCCTTATGTGGCGCCTAAGGTGGGCTCCCTCTCCCTGGCGGCCCATTCCCTCTCTCTCTCTCGCTGCAACTCCTCTCCCTAGCCCGTAACTCTTCGCTGTAGCAGCCCAGCTAGCGGCGCATCTTCTTCTTCCCCGACGTCATGCACGTACGATCAACGCTCCACCACTGATCTCCCTTCCCATCGATCTGGTGGCTCCAAGTGTGCCTCCCGAGGATACTTAAACGACCGGCCCTCCTCCCCGCAACCCTAGGATGCCGTTTTCCCCTCCCCTCGTCCCTCGCGCCGTCAGGGCAGGACCCCGAAGGCCACGCCATGAGAGGAGCTCGATGAGCTCATAGCGGCAGCACGAGTCGACTTCTCGCCCCGTCAGCAGTACCAGGAGGACGCGGTGACCGAGGATGTCGCGTTCCCACAGCCACCCGACGGCTTCCTCCTCGACATCCTCGACGTCCTCTTCTTCCCTGGCCAGCCACCTCCTCTGCATCGCCTCGCTCCCCTCCTTCCTCTCCGTTCGATCCCGTAGGTGAGCCGAGGTGAGCTGCAGTGCCTCTTTCGCTCCCCCTCTCGGCGTAGCGTGCGTAGGATAGGAGCGGCCGACGCCGTGCTGGAGTAGACGGTAGACCACGACGACAGTGCAGCAGCAGCTCCGGTGCAGTAACATGGTGCCAAGCGGGCACCTTTTCTCGTGCTTAGAGCGAAAATGGAACCCCTGGGTTCCCCGCGTCCCCCGCCGAGGTTTCTTCCTGCCGTAGATGGTCGTGAGAGACGCCGCCAGCTCCCTCTGGTTCGATCGCCGGCGGGACGCCTCGTAGCAGCAGAGAGGCCCTTCTTTTGTTTTCACCACGCGCATCTGTCAGTCGTCGAGCCGTAGCGTAGTGGTAGTGGTGCGTGTGCCTGATGAGAAGGACGTGGGTTCGAGTCCCCCCCCCCTCGGCACTGTCGTTTGTTTGTTTTTCGGTACAGAGGCCTTCGGGGAAGCCTTACCCTGCGCGTTTCCTTCCCCTTGTCAACGGCAGTAGCAGTAGCGCAGTGGTTGTGTGTGGTGTGTTGCACCAGGGGCTCTGGGGTTTGAATCCCAGAGAGACCTCATTTTTTTTCTTTTCCTTCTTTCTAATTTTGTTTTCCTTTGCTTTGTTTGCTACACTTGTGCCTAGATCAATGGGTTACAAGTGCCCTCATATATTTTTTCCTTGTTGTTTGTTAGAGGAGTGAGAGAGAGTATGTATGTAGTGTCCATGTGTGTTAGGGTAGATGTGTAGATTTATGTGTGTGTGAGTGAGTGCTTGAGGGTGAGAGTGTGTGCAAGTGTGTGTGTGACCCTACACACATGCTTGTGCAATTGCACAAGCCCTTGAGTTTAAGCTTTGGTGGTAGTAGTTTTGTGCATGTGTGTGTGTCTCCCCAAACACTTATGCATACACACCCATGTGAGCATGAGTGTAGGTTTGAGCTACACCATGATGTGTGTGTATTAGCTTGGGTGTGTAGGTGTTGGAATCATGATGTGAGTGTAGTTAGTGTATGTTCTAACTAGCATGGGTAGGACTAGCTATATGTTGTGTTTGACATATGTGTGTGTGTGGACCTTCCCACCTTTGCAAGTTGTGCACCTCCTCATGTTTAATATGAGAGAGAGCATGTTGTGTGTGGGGTTGGCTTGTGATAAGTATTGGTGTTGTTGATGTGCATGACACAAACATGGGGTTCAAACCCCCATTTCACTTTGTCATTGTGCACATGAACTCAACCTTTAGTTGTTGTCTTAGTAGGATACTCTATGGAGTTGACATATTCAGATTTGTTGCAAGTTTGATCTTTGATTCCATGGAATAGGTGGAGCCCAAGGGCATGAGCTTTTGTGTGATAGTAGTAGGGGTTTTGCTCTACACCATAGTGGTGTCATTTATCACTTGGTGTTAGGTGTGTGAAATCTATGTCTAGACAAAGTGGGCATGTGGCTAAAAATTCCAGTGTAGTGAAATCTGTAATTTCACTAAGTCTAGAATTCTGGGAACATTTTCTTCTCTTATAGATGAGGATGTTCTGGTCATTCTGTTGAGAACTAGCCTTAGTTCAGTGCTAGGATTTTGAACCTGATATGTTTGTGAAGCTCCCTGTCAAATTTCAAGTCATTTGGATTCTAGTAGATTGTGTTTTGATTGCTGTCAAAAAGCTTCAGAACAGATACAGAAACTCAGGTGCGGGAATTTTCACCAAATCCCTGAGATCTGGTGGTTTTGGGAAAGTTTGTGGCCTTGTATATTCTAGAGTTTAATTCCTTTTGCTGTGATTCTTGCTGGTGCTTGTAGTGTTCTTGATGGGCTACAACCACATATATTATTTGTCATGTTTGGAGGCCTGTAGCTATGTTGCATGTAGCCCCCAAAGAGCTAAGATGCAGATTGTGGCAGATTATGTAGTGTAGTCATATTGATCAATGTGTGAGCTTAGTTGATGTTGTGGTGTTCTCCCTTGCTCCAATCCATTCATGTTGGGTTGTTATATGTCTTGGCAACCTGGGAATACCAGATTTGTGCCAATTGTGAGTGTGGTGTTGAATCTTCCATGTAGAGCTCCATATCTTATTTCGTTGATTCCCGTTGATCCGTAGCTCCGTTTGCAATGTTCTTTATATGGTTTTGCATCGTTTTCACGAGCCGCATCTGTTCATGTCATGCTAATGCATGTCAAAATAGCTTAGTGTACAGTTCTGTCCAGAAACTTGCAGTAGTTTATTTTGCTTGTGCTAGTGATACAATTAGTGATGCATGCCCATTTTTCATCTCATGCATCATGTGTTTGAAGCATCTTGTGTTGCTGCTGTTCATTGGTTGTTATTCTCATGTTGGGTAGCACCGGGATCGGAGAACGAATACGTGGAGTCAGGAGAGTATGTGCAGGACGAACCAGAACCATTCCAAGCTGAGGATATCACAGGCAAGATGATATGACCTTGATTCCATCTCTAGACTTGTTATGTTAGTTCCGTTTCCATGTCATATTGCTCGCTGCCTACCACTGAATTAAATTGCCTCTTCAAATGCCATGAGCCCAAACACCGTTCTCCTTCCTAGCAAAACTTGTATGGCTAAGTAGGCTTTGCCCAGCTACTAATGTTAGCATTGCTAGTTGCAGGTGCTTTGACTCATGTGATAACATGAGCTTTGATATCATTCTTTTAAATTCTGTTGTTTAATTAATGCACCTATACACTTGGTAAATGACGGGAGGCCTAGCCCTTTGCCGGGTGCTTTGTTCCGTCATTGCCGCCTTAGTTACCGGTTACCGGTGTTTGATTCCATAATGATCGCTCCTAACATGTTCGGGGTTGTTATGGGGACCCCCTTGATAAATCGCTTAGTGCTAAGGCTTGACCGGCAAGACCCAACATTGGTGTTAATTTGCTAATAACTTAATAATAATCTGCATAGGGAGTAGCTACCCCGAGGATCTTTAATCAACAACCCGGGCCAGTGCTCCTCATGAGTGTTGGTCCAAACTGGTCTGCCTACGGGGCCACCACAAGGAAACTTGGGGTTTGGTACCTGTAGCTAGTTCCATCCGGCGTGTCCTGAGACTGAGATACGCGGCTCTTATCGGGGTCGTCGACACGTCGGGAGGTCCTGCTAGCCTTGTCTTACCTTAGTGGTATATCTTGCGTATAGGAACCCCAGTGAAGCTTTGGTTTTCCCCAGAGTTGAGGTTTTCCTCTAAGGAATCTGACGAGATCACGAGATTCGTGATAGAGGATGCCTTTGCGGCCTGTGTTCGTTTGTGATGGACTAGTTGGAGCACCCCTACAGGGTTTAATCTTTCGGAAAGCCGTGCCCGCGGTTATGTGGCAACTTGGGATATTTTGTTAACATCCGGTATTAGAGAACTTAAACATAAGCTAATAAAATTGCCAACTGTGTGCGTAACCGTGACTGTCCCTTCGAAGATCTCTCTTCGATCAGGAACACGGTGGGGTTATGAACGCCGTAGGTAGGTGTTCAGGATCACTTAGTGATCAAGTAGATCCGACCGCTAGTGTAGACCACCTTTACTTCTACTTTGCGTAAGTTAGCCACTTAATCAAGCAATAGGATGCTGCTGCCTGATACACTTCTCCCTTACCCTACCCAATAACCTGGCTAGTTCTGGCACCAAGGTCTTAGATTGCTGAGTCCCCGTGGCTCACGAATTCCTCCGAAACTCCCAGCAGGTACAGGCACCCGAGAGACAGATGATCCCGACGTCACCCAGCTGGCGTGGCAGTACGACGAGGAGACAGACCACCTCTACGTGAACTATCCAGAGGACTGAGGCGTGGTCGTGATCGTGGGCCTGCAGCAGGGTAGCATAGCATTTTCCAAGTTTTGTAGTCCGTAGCGGAACTACCTTGATTGTATCTGCGTTGTACTCTGAGTTATTAATAAGAATACAGTTGAATCCCAAATTTTCTACTTGTATTATTATTTGTGCTATGTTACTTGCTTGCGAAACGCTTAGATGTGCTTCTTTCCTATTCGGGGGCCTCGACCCCCAGATCGGAAAGGACCGCATCTTGGTCGTTACATACCGGGATGAAGAAAAAGAATGGACCCAAGCGTGAGACTGAGTGCTTCTATTGCAAGGGAAAAGGTCACTGGAAGCGGAACTGCCCCAAGTACTTAGAGGACAAGAAGGCCGGCAACGTTAAAGGTATATGTGATATACATGTTATTGATGTGTACCTTACCAGCGCTCATAGTAGCTCCTGGGTATTTGATACCGGTGTTGTTGCTCACATTTGCAACTCAGAGCAGGAACTGCGGAATAAGTGGAGACTGACCAAGGACGAGGTGACGATGCGCGTCGGGAATGGCTCCAAGGTCGATGTGATCGCCGTCGGCACGCTACCTCTACATCTACCGTCGGGATTAGTTTTAAACCTTAATAATTGTTACTTAGTACCAGTTATGAGCATGAATATTGTATCAGGGTCTTGCTTAATGCGAGACGGCTACTCATTTAAGTCAGAGAATAATGGTTGTTCTATTTATATGAGTGGTATGTTTTATGGTCATGCTCCGCTGATGAATAGTTTATTCTTGATGAATCTCGATCGTGATGTTACACATATTCATAGTGTGAGTACCAAAAGATGTAAAGTTGATAATGATAGTCCCACATACTTGTGGCACTGCCGCCTTGGTCATATCGGTGTTAAGCGCATGAAGAAGCTCCATACTGATGGACTATTAGAGTCTCTTGACTTTGAATCATTTGACACATGCGAACCGTGCCTCACGGGCAAGATGACTAAGACTCCATTATCAGGAATAATGGAGAGAGCGACCGACTTATTGGAAATAATACATACTGATGTGTGTGGTCCGATGAACGTTGAAGCTTGCGGTGGCTACCGTTATGTTCTCACTCTCACCGATGATTTGAGTATGTATGGGTATATCTACTTGATGAAGCACAAATCTGAGACATCTGAAAAGTTCAAGGAGTTTTAGAGTGAGGTTGAGAATCAACATGAAAGAAAAATTAAGTGTCTATGATCTGATCGTGGAGGAGAATATTTGAGTCACGAGTTTGGCACACACCTAAGGAAGTGTGGAATCGTTTCACAACTGACGCCGCCTGGCACACCGCAACGCAACAGAGTGTCTAAATGTCGTAATCGCAGTTTATTAGATATGGTACGATCTATGATGTCTCTTACCGACTTACTGCTATCATTTTGGGGATACGCATTAGAAACTGCAGCATTCACTTTAAATAGGGCACCGTCTAAATCCGTTGAGATGACACCATATGAACTATGGTTTGGCAAGAAACCTAAGTTGTCATTTCTTAAAGTTTGGGGCTGCGATGCTTATGTGAAGAAACTTCAACCGGAGAAGCTCGAACCCAAAGCGGAGAAATGTGTATTCATAGGATACCCTAAGGAAACTATTGGGTATACCTTCTATCTTAGATCCGAAGGTAAAACCTTTGTTGCCAAGAACGGATCCTTTCTAGAGAAAGAGTTTCTATCGAAAGAAGTGGGAGGAAAGTAGAACTTGATGAGGTAATTACACCCCCTCTTGAACCGGAAAGTAGCGCAGTGCGGGAAATTGTTCCTGTGGCACCTACAGCAACTGAAGAGGAAGTTAATGATAATGATCATGAAGCTTCGGATCAACTTACTACTGAACCGCGAAGGTCCACAAGAGCACGCTCCGCACCAGAATGGTACAGTAACCCTGTGATGGAAATCATGTTGTTAGAAACGGTGAACCTTCGAACTATGAAGAAGCAATGGCGGGCCCAGATTCCAACAAATGGCTTGAGGCCATGAAATCCGAGATAGGATCCATGTATGAGAACAAAGTATGGACTTTGGTGGACTTGCCCGATGACCAGCGAGCCATAGAAAATAAATGGATCTTCAAGAAGAAGACTGATGCAAACGGTAATGTGACCATTTATAAAGCTCGACTTGTCGCAAAGGGTTTTCGACAAATTGAAGGAGTTGACTACGAAGAGACTTTCTCTCCCGTAGCGAAGCTGAAATCAGTCCGAATCATGTTAGCAATTGCCGCCTTTTATGATTATGAAATTTGGCAAATGGACGTCAAAACAGCGTTCCTTAACGGGAATCTTAAGGAAGAGTTGTATATGATGCAACCAGAAGGTTTTGTCGAACCTAAGGGTGCTAACAAAGTGTGCAAGCTCTAGCGCTCCATCTATGGGCTGGTGCAAGCATCTCGGAGTTGGAACATTCTCTTTAATGAGGTGATTAAAGCGTTTGGGTTCATACAGGTTTATGGAGAAGCATGTCTGTATAAGAAAGTGAGTGGGAGCTCTGTAGCTTTACTCATACTGTATGTGGATGACATATTATTGATGGGGAATAATATAGAGATGTTGGAGAGCATAAAGGCCTATTTGAATAAGAGTTTTTCAATGAAGGACCTTGGAGAAGCTGCATACATATTAGGCATCAAGATCTATAGAGATAGATTGAGACGCCTCATAGGTCTTTCGCAGAGTACATACCTTGACAAGATATTGAAGAAGTTCAATATGGAAAACTCAAAGAAAGGGTTCTTGCCAGTTTTAAAAGGTATGAGATTGAGTAAGACACAGTCACCGACCACGGCAGCAGATAGAGAGAAGATGAGTATTGTCCCCTACGCTTCAGTCGTAGGCTCTCTAATGTATGTCATGTTGTGTACCAAACCTGATATAAACCTTGCCATAAGTTTGGTAGGGAGGTACCAAAGTGATCCCAGTATGGAACACTGGACAACGGTCAAGAATATCCTTAAGTACCTGAAGAGGACTAAGGAGATGTGACTCGTTTATGGAGGTGATGAAGAGCTCATCGTAAAGGGTTACGTTGATGCTAGCTTCGACAAAGATTCGGATGACTCTAAGTCACACAGCGGATACATGCATGTTTTGAATGGTGGGGCTGTGAGCTGGTGCAGCAGCAAGCAAGAAGTTGTGGCAGCATCTACATGTGAAACGAAGTACATAGCTGCTTCAGAAGCGGCTCATGAAGGAATTTGGATGAAGGAGCTCATCACCGAGCTTGGAGTGGTTCCAAGCACGTCAGATCCAATGCCACTCTTCTGTGATAACACTGGGGCCATTGCCATAGCCAAGGAGCCCAGGTTTCACTGGAAAATCAAGCACATCAAACGCCGCTATAACTCCATCCAGGACCATGTCCAGAGTGGAGTAATAGATATTTGTAAAGTACACACGGATCTGAATGTTGTAGACCCGTTGACTAAACCTCTTCCTCGAGAAAAACATGATCAACACCATAGTGCTATGGGTGTTCGATACATCACAATGTAACTAGATTATTGACTCTAGTGCAAGTGGGAGTCTGTTGGAAATATGCCCTAGAGGCAATAATAAAATGGTTATTATCATATTTCCTTGTTCATGATAATCGTCTATTGTTCATGCTATAATTGTATTAACAGGAAACAGTAATACATGTGTGAATAAATATACCACAATGTGTCCCTAGCAAGCCTCTAGTTGGCTAGCTCGTTAATCAATAGATGATCATGGTTTCCTGATCATGGACATTTGATGTCATTGATAGCGGGATCACATCATTGGGAGAATGATGTGATGGACAAGACCCAATCCTAAGCATAGCACTAGATCGTATTGTTCGTATGCTAAAGCTTTTCTAATGTCAAGTGTCTTTTCCTTCGACCGTGAGATTGTGGATTTAGCGGCGGAAATCACGAGACTAATGTCAACTCCCCTCACGCCAGAGAACCAAGAAGAGATAAACGCAGAGTTAGCAAAGCTGAGGGAGGCCGTGGCAAAGGCCCATCAGGATGCTGAGACGGAGTCCGCCAGGATGGAGACTCGACAAGCCCAGCTCACGGCCGAAAGGATGCGATTGAACACCGACAACTGGCGGCTCGAAAGACAGCAGCGCGCGTCCGACGCCGTCCATCAGCGGAGACACCAGGGTCGCCTGCCCCACGACCTCAACCCGACTCGCATGTTCGACACTCCCCAAACACCCGGGATGGGAGCCGCCCCAGCAGGAGGACCGGGTCGTCCGCCTAACCCGCCGATTCACCTGACTGAGGGTCAAATTCCTCGTTTCCGTACCCCTCGAGGCCACTTCTCCAACCCGGTGGATAACGTGCTTGCCGCAACTCGCCATCTGGAGTCTCTTCCGATCCACGGCAATACCCCAGCTGAGATTGAAGCAAGGAATGCCATCGAGATGTTGAAAACGGCGGTGGTTCAAAACGCGCAGTTGTCGCACAGCCCTGAGAGATTGCACTCCACCCCTCAGGCGAGCTACACCAGGAGTAGGCCGGAGGATCAGCCAGCCATAAACAGTGCACCGCGACACTTCCCGCAGGACAACCCGCCTGAGCGGAACCCGCCGGGCAGAGATCCCCCCAACATTCAAGAGGCCCAGACTCCCCTCGCGGGGACCGGAGGGCGAGTTGGGGTGCCCTTCTTGTCCCTAGCCCTTCGGAACGAAAGAATGCCCAAGGATTTCAAAGGACCAAGAAAGGTGCCTAATTACACACCAGATCTCGAACCAACATCATGGATCGAGGGCTATGAGCTCGCCATGGACATGCTCGACGTAAACGAGGCGGTTTGCGTCAGATACTTCACCACGATGCTCGAGGGATCGGCGCGCACTTGGTTGAAAAACTTACCCCCCCAATTCTATCCAGTCCTGGGCCGAGCTAAAAGAGCGTTTCATCAAAAACTTCCGGGGAACCTGCAAACGGCCGATGACGATCGTCGACTTACAACACTGCGTACAACGCCCGGATGAGTCGGCGCACCATTGGTCGCGGCGAGTCGCGGAAATTATCCATTCATCGGATGGCATCACAGCAGCGCAAGCTGTGCTTATCCTCGAGCACAACTGCCACTATGAACCGCTGGTCCAGAAATTGGGGCGACTCAAACGGAAAGTTCAGGATATGGGCGAACTGATGGACACCCTCACTAGGTACGCCGAGGCCGATGATACCAAGGATCCCGGCGAGGATGGTAAGGGTAACTCGCCCAAGAAGGGCGACTCGACCAAAAACCACACCCGCCACCAAGGCCGCAACCGTCACAACCAGGGGACCAACGGCAAGCGTAGGTCACAAGAGGAGCCCTCGGATTTGGTTGCCAACACCAACGCCAACGACGGCAAAAAGAAGAATCGAGGCTTCAGTGGGAAAAGGCCGCGTAATTATAAAGAGCTACTCAAAGGCCCTTGCCCGCACCACGCCACGGCCGACGGCCCGGTGGGCCACTCGTGGGAGAATTGTTTCGTGATGCGAGAATTTCGGGCCGAGGCAATCAAGAAGAGCCAAAGCGAAGATCCGAACCGTCGCCAGGACCAACTCGCGGCGCCCAACCAAAGGCACAACCCCTTCGGCGGCTTTCCCGAACAGGAGGCTCAGGGAGGCCCGCACCCGGGCGGCGGCCAGTACCCGGTGCACCACCAGCGGCGGTACAACCCGCCGGGAGTTTTCCAGCAGCCGCCCCCACAGGGGGCTCCACAGGACCAGGATGACAACGGGGGCTTCCACAGCAATCCCAAACAACTAAGTAATGGGCAGTACCACGTTTTCACCACTAATGCTTGCAGGCGTAATAAAAAGGTAAATCACCGGGCGTATAGCGTAACTGAGCCGGCGATTCCCAGGTATCTCCATTGGTCCGAGCAGACCATATCATGGAGCAGAGAGGATCACCCGCCAAGAATAGATAACCCGGGCGACCTGGCATTAGTCGTGGCTCCCCAAGTGGGGGGTTACACCTTGTCAAAGGTATTAATGGATGGTGGAAGCAGCATTAATAGCCTATACTTCGACACCTTTCGGAGGATGAATCTATCGGAAAAAGACTTGATGCCTTCAACCACGGTTTTCCATGGCATTGTCCCGGGCAAGTCGGCTTATCCCATAGGCCGGGTCAGGCTCTCAGTGGCATTTGGGACTGCGTAGAATTACAGGTCGGAATCCCTAATCTTCGAGGTGGTCAAACTGAAAAGCCCATACCACGCGATGTTCGGGCGACCGGCTTACGCCCGTTTCATGGCCCGCCCGTGCTACGTCTACCTCAAACTAAAAATGCCGGGTCCCAAAGGACCCATCACGATCGATGGAGATAGAAGAATCGCAAAGGAGTGCAAGGAAGGGGACGCGGCTTATGCGGAGGTCGCCTGTGCGGCGGAAGAGCTCAAACACCATCGGGCCAATGTTGACCCGGCAGACATGTCACCACTCAAGAAGCCGACTACAGATTCTGAGTCGCCCCTCAAATTCAAGCCGACGAAGGATACTAAGACAATCGACTTCATTCCTGGCGATTCATCCAAGCAGTTCACCATTGGGACGGGTCTGGATCCCAAATAGGAAAGCGCGCTCATCGAATTCATCCGTGAGAATCGGGACATCTTCGCATGGAAACCCTCTGACATGCCGGGTGTACCGAGAGAATTCGCTGAGCACCATCTTAATATTGACCCAAAATGCAAACATGTCCAACAATACCTTCGCAGGTTTAACGAGGAGCGACGGAAGGCGATTGGAGAGGAAGTCGCCCGTTTTTAGCCGCCGGGTTCATCATGGAAGTCTTTCATCCCAAATGGCTGGCTAACCCGGTGTTAGTACTCAAGAAGAATGGCACGTTCCATATGTGTATTGACTATACGGACCTCAACAGAGCTTGTCCCAGGGATCCTTTCGCTCTTCCCCGCATCGACCAAATCATTGACTCGGTGGCGGGATGCGAACGATTGTGCTTTTTGGACGCCTATTCAGGTTATCATCAGATTAAAATGGCTGTGGAAGATCAGGAGAAGACGGCCTTCATAACCCCCTTCGGGGCCTTTTGTTATGTGTCCATGCCGTTCGGGCTCAAGAGCGCAGGGGCGACTTATCAACGCTGCATCCAGAATTGTCTTCATAACCAAATCGGCCGCAACGTCCATGCTTATGTTGATGACATTGTGATCAAGACCGCCGGGAGGAGACACTTCTGGAAGACCTTAAGGAAACCTTTGATAATTTACGGGTATATCAGATGAAGCTAAATCCTACCAAGTGCGTTTTCGGCGTACCTGCGGGAAAACTACTGGGTTTCTTGGTGTCGGAGCGTGGCATCGAGGCTAACCCAGACAAAATTGAAGCGGTTACTTCCCTCGGCAAGCCGACGAATGTTAATCAAGTTCAGCGATTGGCGGGTCGCATTGCGGCCCTAATTCGTTTCGTGAGCCGCCTCGGAGAAAAGGCGATTCCTCTTTATCAATTGTTGAGGAAATCCGACCGATTCGTATGGACAGAGGGGGCAGACGAGGCGCTTCAGGCCTTGAAGCATCAATTGGTTAACCCGCCGGTCTTGGCAGCCCCAATTGAAAAGGAGCCTATGCTCCTGTATATCGCCGCGAATTCCAAAGCGGTCAGCGTGGCTGTGGTCGTCGAAAGAAAGGAGGAAGGAAAAGAATACCCGGTGCAACGCCCGGTGTACTTTATCAGTGAGGTGTTAACTCTTTCCAAACAGCAATACCCACACTAGCAGAAACTGGTCTATGGGGTGTTCATGGCGAGTCGAAAGCTTAAATATTATTTCCAGGAGCACCCGATCACGGTGGTCAGTTCCGCACCCCTCGGTGACGTCATCCAAAATCGGGAGGCAACGGGGCGGATCGCCAAATGGGCAATAGAGCTTGGGTCTCATCACATACAATATACCCCCCCGCAGGGCCATCAAGTCCCAGGCACTAATTGATTTCGTTAACGATTGGACGGAGCTTCAGGCCCCGGAAGATCGGCCTGACCTTACCTATTGGACTATTTACTTTGATGGATCCAGGCAGTTGGAGGGCTCGGGGGCTGGTGTGGTGTTGATATCCCCTCAAGGAGATAAATTCTGTTATGTTCTCCGGCTGATGTTCCCCTGCACAAATAATGCGGCGGAATATGAAGCTCTGCTTCACGGATTACGACTGGCAAAAGAGATGAACCTAACCCGAGTTAGATGCTTTGGGGATTCAGATTTGGTGGCGCAACAGGTTTCGGGTACCTGGGACTCTCGGGATCCTATGATGGCGGCTTACAGGCGAGTTGTATCTGATGTGGCGGGCTATTTCCATGGATACCAGGTTGATCATGTTGACCGGCGACTCAACGAAGCAGCTGATGCCCTCTCGCGACTCGGCTCACAGAGAAAACCGGTCCCCCCTAATGTTTTCTTGGATGTCTTGCATAAACCATCTGTGACTATACCCACGGAGGAGGAATTGGCGATACCAGATCCCGAGTCGCAGCTTGTGGCGGCTCTTCACGCCACTCCGGATTGGGCTCTTCCTTATTTGGCGTATCTCACTCGTGGCGAGTTACCGACCGACGAAGTTTTGGCTCGCCAGATCATTCGACGTAGCAAATCCCTGGTCATCATTAATGGCGAGCTATATAAACCTAAGTGCTTCAGGGGTCTTTCAGCGGTGCGTTTCTTCCGAGGAAGGATGCGTAATCTTAAATGACATTCATTCTGGGGACTGCGGGCATCACGCCGGGTCACGTTCTTTGGTATCAAAAGCCTTTCGACATGGTTTCTTCTGGTTGACGGCTCATGCAGATGCAGAAGATATAGTACGGCGGTGCGAGGGGTGCCAATGATATGGGAGGCAAGCTCATGTGCCGGCTCAAGAATTGAGGATGATTCCCATTACTTGGCCTTTCGCGGCCTGGGGGCTGGACATGGTCGGTCCTTTTAAAATGTCCTCTAACAAGAAAACTCACTTATTGGTGGCAGTTGATAAGTTCACTAAATGGATTGAAGCGGAACCTGTTGGAGCTTGCGATGCGGAAACCGCGGTCAAATTTCTGAAAAAGCTAATTTTTCGTTTTGGATATCCGCACAGTATTATCACGGACAACGGTAGTAACTTGTCTCAATGAGCGATGCTGGATTTTTGTCGTCGAGAGCATATCCGGCTTGATGTTTCTGCAGTTGCTCACCCGCAGTCCAACGGGCAGGCAGAGCGGGCGAATCAAGAAGTCTTGCGAGGGATCAAACCTCGGCTCATGGTTCCCCTAGAAAGAACTCCAGGGTGTTGGGTTGAGGAACTGCCTTCGGTATTATGGAGCATCCGGACCACCCCGAATCGATCCACGGGGTTCACCCCTTTCTTTTTGGTCTATGGAGCAGAAGATGTCCTTCCTACTGACATAAGATATGATTCTCTTATAGTCGTCGCATATGTGGAGCAAGATAATGAGTTGGCGCGTCAGGATTCCTTGGATGCCTTGGAAGAGGCGCGTGACTTAGCGGCGGCTCGTTCGGCTATCTATCAGCAAGATCTACGGCGTTATCATAGTCGCCGGGTTAAGAGTCGGGCGTTCCAGGAGGGCGACTTGGTACTTCGTCTGATACAAGATCGGGCAGGCATGCACAAGCTCTCGCCCCCTTGGGAAGGGCCTTTCGTCGTCAGCAAGAACCTTTGCAATGGCTCTTACTACTTGATGGATCTTCGGCCTGGTCGACCGACTACAGAGGCCGAGTCAACTCGCCCCTGGAATATCGCTCATTTGCGGCCTTACTACACTTGAGTTCTCAAAACTCCATGCTTTGTAAGTTTTTCAGTTTCATTATGAGGTAACAAAATGTTCTCCGACTTGGGGGCTTCTTCTTTAAAAAAAAGATTTGTGTCATCCTGTTGCGACCTTATGAGCCGACAGAACATGCATTAAGGGTGGGTGCACGAGCAATCTGACTCGCCTCCTCCTGTCGCGACCGTATGAGCCGACGAAACCTGCATTAAGGGTGGGTGCACGAGCTTTCTGACTCGCCTCCTCCTGTCGCGACCGTATGAGCCGACGAAACCTGCATTAAGGGTGGGTGCACGAGCTTTCTGACTCGCCTCCCCCTGTCGCGACCGTATGAGCCGATGAAACCTGCATTTAGGGTGGGTGCACGAGCTTTCTGACTCGCCTCCTCCTGTTGCGACCGTATGAGCCGACGAAACCTGCATTAAGGGTGGGTGCACGAGCTTTCTGACTCGCCTCCCCCTGTCGCGACCGTATGAGCCGACGAAACCTGCATTTAGGGTGGGTGCACGAGCTTTCTGACTCGCCTCCCCCTGTCGCGACCGTATGAGCCGACGAAACCTGCATTTAGGGTGGGTGCACGAGCTTTCTGACTCGCCTCCCCCTGTCGCGACCGTATGAGCCGACGAAACCTGCATTTAGGGTGGGTGCACGAGCTTTTTAACTCGCCTCCCCCTGTCGCGACCGTATGAGCCGACAAAATTACTCATGTTATGGTTTAATCTTGGAGGTTTTTATCCTTTCTGCATGTTGCTGAAACTATGTGTAGTTCTTTTGTTTTCACAGATAATGTGTTCAAGGTTTCATCCTTGGCGGATTAAGCATTGTAGAAGATTCTTATAAGGGCGGACCAAATATTTCAAACCGCCTCAAAAAGCGGTATAAGGGTTTTTCTTGCAGAAGATGTCATCAAAAGATAGCACTGACTATTACATGGCTCGCGGGCCAAATTCAAGAAAAGTCTACTCCGCTAAGTCCTGGTGTGAGCTCTGACCAGCTTCGATTTGTAAATCGCCCAAGACCCAATTGCGCCTGGCCAAAGAAGCAAAATCATCTTCATCGGTCAAGATTGATGCCAGGTCTGCTTCCCAGTCGAAAGGATTCTTGGGTCGCCGAGGAATTAGGTTGGTCACCACGAAGGTTGGCGGGCTGATTTTCTTATTCTTACTGTCCTAAGCCGCCTGATACTTCGTTAAATCAAGACTGGCGGCGAGTTGAGTTGTAGCCAACCGAGAATCCTTGACAACTTTCTGGTAATCCTCTTCCACGAATTCCGATCCATCGTCTTTGAGCTGAGGGAAGCCGACGGCTACTTCTTCCAAATTAATCTCCGGAGCATACGCTAAGCAGCGACTCAGGGCCGTCAGGACGCCTTTTCGGGCGGCTGACCGAGTTAACTCGCCAATCTGGGTTGGAAGTGTGGACAGACATCCAAGTACTTTCTTGATGGAAGTAATCGGCTCTTTTGCACCCATTACAGCTTTAACGGTCAACACACTGCCTGCGTACAGTTGCTCTGTTAGCGTATAAATCGCCTTCAGCATCAATACACAGTCTTCTTGCAGGTTGGCGACTCTTGGACCTGGAATTCGATAGTCAGTAACTTAAAACATCAGATATTTGGCCAAAAGGAAGGGGCAAGGTTGGAGATTTAGGTAAGACTTACCAAAGATGGCTTGCGTCATGTTAGAAATGTGACGATTTAAGCCGGATAACTCCTGTTGAACAGTCGCCAGCTTCGCTTCAGCCTTCTCTGCTTTCTTCAAAGCAGCGTCTTGGTCAGCTCGAGTTTTTTCTAACTCGGTTTTGAGCTTTTCCAGTTCGACTAGAGCCAATTTATACTTATCTTCTGACTGGGTTCGGGCGTCTTGTTGTTCAGCTAAGTTTCTCCTTAAGTCGCCCAGCGCCAGTTCGGTCTGAGCAAGGTTTTCCTATTGAAAGTTTAAAATAAAGACAAGTCTCAGAATTATTGCAAAGCAATACCCCTGACACTTGGGGGCTAATCTATAATTTCTCAGGAAAAATTATACAAAAATCAAGACCCGGCTCATCTTTTATTGATGACCCGGCCCTTGGGGGTTACTGGTCGCGAAGCTTTTTCTAAATTTTTGAAGACCCGGCTCATCTTTTACTGATGACCCGGCCCTTGGGGGTTACTGGTCGCGAAGCTTTTTCTAAAGTTTTGAAGACCCGGCTCATCTTTTTACTGATGACCCGGCCCTTGGGGGTTACTGGGGATAGTATAAAGTATAAAGTGTACCTCATGTTTGTTGTTTAACATCTTTAGCAGATTTCTCTCCATCTCATAGCTCGCCTCCAGGCGACTTGCGAAGCCAGAACAGAGTTCTTTAAACTCCAGATTTGCATAGTCAGAAAGCTTCGCCTTGGAAAGCCCAGACTCGGGAATTGCCTGAGAGGAGGATGTTATGTGTTTGGACAGAACTGTCGCTGCCGGCTTGGAAAAGCCAGAACCAGTAATGACTACAGCATCTGGATCATCCGCTGTCGTCATTACGTTCGGCGATTTAGGGGCATCCGCTGTTTCTTTCGGCGACTCAGGAAGATCCACTTGAATTGCCGGCTCAGCTTGACCCGGGTCCTCGTGAGTCGAAGTTGATTTCCTTGGAAGTTCGGGAGTTGCGCCAGGGATTGATCCACTGGTTTTCCTTTTTTTGGCTTGTGCCCTAACAAAAGGAGATAAGCGTGTTAAGGAATTGAAAAGGATCATTATTCTCAAAAAGTCAAGGCAAAAGACTTACCCCGGAACTCGAATCATTGGTGGAAGTGTTGACATCACTGAGTCGCCGGAAGTGGGGGGAGAATTCTGCAGGAATTATACATCAATAATACAGGCGGGTTGCAGATGTAATCCAAGGCAGCACGAACAATGGTTGCTCTTATATAAAAAAAGGTACCTCGCTTGGTTTTCTTTTGTTTGTTGCTGGCAAGCTAGATATTAGATCGCCTGAGTGACTTCGTGTCTTCCGGTTTGAGGCGTGCTATGTTCTCTTCAGTAAGAAATTTGGGTCCAAATGGGCATCTGGATGTGAGAAGGGGACTTTCCCACATATTCGCTGGGCCGGCTTAGGTGGAGAAGGAGATGAATCGGAGGAAACAGAAATTACCTCAACGGAGTCTTCTTGGCTTTCGTTATCTTCATTCTATTACAAGAAGAGTGAGAGATATGAATAAAAGGTCAAAAGTAATAGGTGGCGAGTGAAAAGGGGACGGATTGGTACCTCTGAAAGTGCGTCGCCGACTTGAGATTCGTCGACTTCAGATGGCTCGGCCGCAGCAGATTTGCCTTTGCCCTTGTTTTTCTTGGAGGACGGCTTAGCAGTCTTCATGGCTTGCTTTTTAGGTCTCCTAGACCAGAACTTGTCGCCTTTCTGGAAAGATATATGGCATGAAGTCGTAATGGCAATAAAACAGAAGGAATAAATATCAAGGGCGGGTCAGCTTTGGTTACCTTGGGCGCCGGGTTAATCTTGCAGAAGGGCTTAAGGCCGATTTGGCCGCACTTTCCTGCGGGCTCGCCGGTCAGTTTTTTGATGATGGCGACGATGTCTTTCTCTGTTAATGCTGTGTGAAAGTAGCATTGGGGATGATCCAGAGTGCCGTCAAATTCACACATTAGACCATCTCGGCGGCTCAGAGGAAGAATCCGCCATTCGACCCAGCAGCGGATCAGGTCAACCCCGGTAAGACCATTGTTCGTCAAGGATCTCAGTTCAGACAAAATTGGGATGAACTCCGACTCTTCTTCCTCGATGAGCTTGTCGGGGAGCTTGAAGTTAACCGGAAGGCGGGTTGGCCTGTATCCCAGAAGTTTGTTCTCACCAGCAGGGGACGTTTCTTTACAATAAAACCAAGATTCACCCCAGCCCTTGGGATGGCTAGGCATGGTGAGTGAAGGAAACGGACTATCCCTACGGCGCTGGACGTTGACACCGCCGAGTTCCAAACTGGGGCCGTTGTGGAATTCCGTCTGGCGATTCAGATGGAAAAAGTGCCAGAATAGAGGAACGGAAGGCTCGATCCGCAGATAAGCTTCGCAAAGGACTTGGAACTGACTCAAGTTGCTTATAGAATTGGGTCCCAAATCCTGGAGTCGGACATTCATGAAGGTCAAAGCGTCCCTAAGGAATTTGGATCCGGGCGGCTTAAAACCCCGTTCCAAGTGTTCCACAAAGACTACTATTTCCCCTTCTTTGTGGTTGGGGAGGTCTTCTCCCAACCCGGTGCGCCATCCAATGACATCTTGAGGATCCAAACAGCCCGCTTTCACGTAATTAGCTAAAACAGCATCATCAACTTTGGTAGGAAGCCAATCGCTCTTGAAAACGGCACCCATGCTACAAATAGGTAAAAGTATGATATTACATGTCTCGAACATTTACTATGTGAATCGGGATCAGCTCCCTTTAACCCGCCAGACTAAGAGGCCGGGTTGGGTTGATATGGCGACTTATCGAAGCAGGGCTATTCCCAAAGGCAACATTACTGTGGATGGTAAAATCTATTCGTTCCGAAGCACTAAGGGGGGGGATGAAGGTTACAAATAGTTTTTTGCAAACAGTGAATGAGGAATGGATCTGCCGAACAGATATATGATCTACGAATATGGCTGAGCATGAACAATGTATTATCAGGTGATGCCTCTCGTTTGAAGAAGATATTGTATTCAGAAATTCGCAAGAACAGCGAATGGTTAAAATTATTCAAGGCACTGGCTACCCTAGCGGCGCTCGGACTAATCGATTCGAGGGAAATGAATGACTACGAGCGGAAAGCTTCAAAGCTACGGCAATGGCAAAGATACGAGCAAGGAATAAACCTACTCCTAAGAGGGGGAACGAGGATCTAACCTGATGTTCTCGGTCGAAGAAGACCGGCGGTGACGGAGATCGCTGGGGAAGCGCGGGGGTCCCGATGAACGAAGAGGCCTTTGGCGACGACGGAGCTCGGGGCGAGCAGCGAGGTTGCCGATGATGATGCGATGGACAATAACGGCGGACGGATCGACCGAGGTGCGAAGCTTGACGACGGCGACGGCTTGCGGGCGGCACTGGAGCTCCTCGGACGGGGGCGGAAGTTGCGGCCGGCGGCGGAACCCTCGGGAAGCGGTGCGGTCTTTTGCTGCGATAATGGGGGGGGGGACTGACGAGACTGGTAGGTGGCCAGCGCCAGCCCTATCCCTTCCGCCTATTTATCAGGACGGGCGCTGGAATCGAGGCGCCGTGAGCGGGAACCGTTTGGGAGTAGAAGATTCGCCATGATGACGTCCGAAAATTTTGGGATAATGATGCACTAAAAGATCCGTTGGGATTGTGTTAAATTTCCCGAAGATCGAGGGCTAAGGAAGGTGCTGACGGGAAAAGGATTGGCGACTCAAAGATTTTTCCGGTACCGGTTGGCGAGTTAAAATTTCTGGAGTATGGAGGAAAACGAAGGAGTGAATCACCTTCAACTAAAGCGGAAGCATTGGCATGAAAATTCAAGTCAATTTGGGGCCTAATGTTGGGGATATTGCTTATTAAGTGACCCGCCCAATATGGGTCGGGTTACTTGTAAGGCGATTCATCCTTTGGGGCTAGTTGGGCCTCAGCCTGGGCGGTTCAAGGCCGCGGGATGGTTATGATTTATGGAAGGTCTTTGGGCTTTGCAAGACGGCGACTTAGAGACCGCGGTGGTCACGATTTGTAAGGAGGAAGGGACTCTTGTAAAACCCTAAGGCCTCGACCTATATATAAAGGCGAGTCTGAAGGGGGATAGATAGGTTAGAAATCATCGAGTGCTACGTTAGGCGAGTTACGCCTCCCTTGTAATCGAATCAACATCAATACACACAAAGCAGGATGTAGGCTATTAACTCCTCTCGAGGGGCCGAACCTGGGTAATCCGCCGTGTTTCCCCCCGTTAACCCCTTTGAGTCGCCACCAAGGTGCGATGGCTCCCATACTAAGTCCTTTCACGAGGACATCTGCCGTGACAAAACCACGACAGATACCGTAGGAGTGCTTTGGGTGTATCAAGCGTCACAACGTAACTGGGTGACCATAAAGGTGCACTACGGGTACCTCCAAAAGTGTCTATTCGGTTGGCACGAATCGAGATCGGGATTTGTCACTCCGTGTGATGGAGAGGTATCTCTGGGCCCACTCGGTAGAACATCATCATGAGCTCAATGTGATTAAGCAGTTAGTCACAGGATGACGTGCTACGGAACGAGTAAACAGACTTACCGGTAACGAGATTGAACAAGGTATAGGTATACCGACGATCGAATCTCGAGCAAGTTCTATACCGACAGACAAAGGGAATTGTATACGGGATTGATTGAATCCTTGACATTGTGGTTCATCCGATGAGATCATCGTGGAACATGTGGGAGCCACCATGGGTATCCAGATCCCGCTGATGGTTATTGGCCGGAGAGCGTCTCGGTCATATTTGCATGCTTCCCGAACCCGTAGGGTCTACACACTTAAGGTTCGATGATGCTAGGGTTATAGGGAAATGTTATACGAGGTTACCGAAAGTTGTTGGGAGTCTCGGATGAGATCCCGGACGTCACGAGGAGCTCCGAAATGGTCCGGATGTAAAGATTGATATATAGGATGGACGGTTTTGGACACCGGAAATGTTTCCGGCATCACCGGTAGCGTACCGGGACCACCGGGACCACCGGAAATGGTCCCGGGGGTCCACCGGGAGGGGCCACCAGGCCCAAGAGGTAGCATGGGCCAAAAAGGGGAGGGCAACCAGCCCTAAGTGGGCTGGTGCGCCTCCCACAAGAGCCCAAGACACGGGAGGGAGAGAAAGGGGGGAAACCCTTGCGCTGGTGGGCCTAAGGCCCACCTAAGGGGTGCGCCACCCCCTCCCCCTGCCCTAGCCACCACACCTCCCATCTGGGGGGGGCTGCCGCACCACCTAGGGGGGAAACCCTAGGGGTGGCACCCCCCCTCCCCTCCTCCTATAAATAGAGAGAGGGGTTTGGGGCTGTTTTACACAAGGTTTTCTTCTCCTCTCGGCGTAGCCCTGCTCCCCTCCTTCATCCTCCTCCCACGGTGCTTGGCGAAGCCCTGCTAGGAGCCCTCGTCTCTCCATCGACACCTTGTTGTCGTGCTGCCGGAGATCTTCCCCAACCTCTCCCTCCTCCTTGCTGGATCAAGGTGCGTGAGACGTCACCGGGTTGCACGTGTGTTGAACGCGGAGGTGCCGTGGTTTGGCACTAGATCAGAATCACACCGCGATCTGAATCTCCGCGAGTACGACTCCATCAACCGCGTTCTAGCAACGCTTTCTCTTAGCGATCTTCAAAGGTATGAAGATGCACTCACCCCTCTCTCGTTGCTTGTCTCTCCATAGGAAGATCTGAATATGCGTAGGATTTTTTTTGAATTTATGCTACTTACCCAACAGGAGCCAGCCCC
Organism: Hordeum vulgare subsp. vulgare; assembly: GCF_904849725.1. Lineage (NCBI taxonomy): Eukaryota > Viridiplantae > Streptophyta > Magnoliopsida > Poales > Poaceae > Hordeum > Hordeum vulgare. The sequence continues at coordinate 35,461,751 of NC_058520.1, read as the reverse complement.
CACAGAGGTTGCACGTCGTCGTGTCAGGGAGGAGGACGAGCTATATGAGTATGAGCTATATGAATATGAGTTATATGAGTATGAGTTATATGAGTATGAGCTATATGAGTATGAGTTATATGAGTATGAGTTATATGAATATGACTTATATGAGCTGTTATGTGAATATTCTGAATACTGCTAATATTGTCAATGATGATGCATTCTGGTAGTAAACGTTAGCAGTAGCGCTGGAAAATATTAGCAGTAGTGCTGCTTAGCAGCAGTGCTTCCTGTGATCAAGCGTTGCTACTAAACTTACAAGTAGCGCAGCCTATATCTGCGCTACTACTAGTTTTTAGCAGTAGCGCGTGGACCAGCGCTACTGGTACTAATATGTCCAGCGCTACTAGTAGGGTTTCCCTAGTAGTGGAGGGTGAACTACTCCCTCCTCGTCATGGCCTCCGCCGGGATGATGAAGATAGCCACCGGAGATGATTTCCTCTCTTCGGCAGGGTACTGGAAAGGCTCCAGATGGTTTTATGGCCAATACAAAGAGTTGTGGCAGCGGAGCGGAAGTTCTCTCTTATACGATTTTTCAGTGTTGGAATCACACCAAACGGAGCCGCGTGGGCTCGACAAGCCATCAGGGCGCGACCTAGGGGGCGCCTTGTTGGCTTGTGACTGATGTCTGCTAGAACTACGTCGGTATTTCCCCAAAAAGGAAGGGATGATGTAGTATAGAGACGGTATGTATTTCCCTCAGTAATGAGATCAAGGTTATCGAACCAGTAGGAGAACCTCCTCACACCACGTAAACATCACCTGCACACAAATAACAAATACTCTCAACCCGACGTGTTAAAGGGGTTGTCAATCCCTTTCGGGTACGGCGCCTCAAGATAGGCAAATAACGTGAGGTAAAAGTGGTATATAGGATAAATAGACCGCGGAACAAATAAATTGTAGCAAGGTATTTTTGTATTTTGGGTTTAATATATCTGAAAATAGAAGTAAAGGAAAATAGATCGCAAAGCTAGGTAGGGTTCATTCGATTCAAGAGTTTCATTCAATTTTTCGAGGATATGAATCTTCAGGGTTTTTTCTCTACGGAGATAATTTGATATTTTTATGAAGGGTTTTTTGTGGTCTATTTTGGGATGTCTCTCACAATAACAATATATGAATTACTACATAGTTAGATATATACAGGGAACCTTCGGTTCTAAAGAGTTCCATAGATGGATATCAATCCCGAGGATGTTTTCCCAAAGTATTCTTTTTTACTCTATATTGGAGAGAGAAAAATCCATCCGATCAGACTTCTAGTTATGATTTCATCAGTTAAAAAATGTTACATATGCCTAAAAAGAGGGGGGGAAAGGAACTAAAGAGAGACTGTCGAAATTTTTAGGCTTAACACGGCAATAGATAAAACGCAATTATATGGCACCTAGGTTTTTCTTAATCCCTTATTTTGATAATCAGATAATCATGTCAATCAAAGAGACCTAAAGCTTTAGGGACTTGAATTACAAACATATGGCAGCATTCAACCTCATCATGCATACCGCGTAACTCTTTACCTTGTAAACCCACACAAGGACACCACAGAAAATGAATGGAATTGAAGGATATAATATTTTTCCTTATAAAAGCATCATCAAAATCATCCCACGGTTTTGCAAAAAGAGAAAGAAAAGAAAGGCGTAGAATTACAAGAAAACGCATACATACAGGATTAGCCAGCACATGCAACTTTTTTTTGAAAACCACTATAAATTATATTGGCATGAAACAACTTCATTGTTATACAAATAAGTGTCCAGATTTTTTATGCATACAGAAGTTACAAACTAGAACAACTTAACCAAGAAAATGTTTCTCTTGAGTGCACTTATCAAGCTTTGTGTCTAACGTTCAGAGCGTATCATGCAGTTGAAGAAAGGTATATTTAATTCTCTTAGATTTCTAGAAAAGGTGACTTATATAGGTACTACATTAGCACAAAACCAGAGTCACAATGAACTTATAAGGTGATAATAAACGTCGACCACACCATTGTACTGTTCGACAGGAGCAGATTTGTATTATAAATACATAGAAACATTCCATAGGTTACAGCTTAACTTTCATGTTAAATAGAGCTTCATCCATTACTGCACCACCATTACATATCAACACATGCCATCTCCTTTGGACATAATAAATGATGGACATGGTCGTCATGACCATAATCCCAAACCTTTGGCGTTTACAATTCAAGTGAAATGTTGAGCTCGATTTGTCTCCGTTGTTCAATAACATGATTGTCCATTGTTCTATAACATGACTGTAGAGCTGGCATGTAGTGGAACGGGGTGAGGCCAGACCCAGCCCTGGGCCATGGCGACGAGTGCGACGGCCTAGAGCCCAACCCAAGAAGGGGCCCATACTCTGTGCATTTATATATTGTATATTTCCTAGGAAAAAAATCCATGCAAGAGAAGCAGCCCAGCCCATTAAAAAGTGAGCAGTCACTCACGGACAAGTCAATCCCTAAATCCTTTTATTCGCTCTCTTCCAGAACACGGCGCCAACTCATTATCTCCCTCCCTCTCGTTCTCATCTTCTCCCTCTTCCCCAAAATTAATTATTGCCACGAGTTCCTATGGGGCCAGGATTCCCAATCCCAAACAAATCAGTGAACTTTCCATTAGTATCACACTCCAATAAATTTCATTTAGTTTCTTTGCATCTTACAAAAAACCCCGGGCCCCGGTGAACGGAGCCACGGAGGTGTCGGCCAGCGGCGATACTGCCTGTGCCCTGGCTGGAAAACAGAGAGTAGCAGGCCACGACCTTGCCATCCATCGTTAGGGCCATGGTGAGGGTCCGACCATCCAAGGGTTGGCGGTGGAGACGTGAAGGCTAGGCACTTCCTTGTAATTCCTTGCTTCTAATTTTTTTTCCTTGTCTATTTTCTGTTATGACGAATTGATGTAATTATATTTGACGTGCTTGATTCCTTGTTATACGACACTCCAGTTAGGTAGATTTTGTGTTGTGGCGTTGCTTGAATTTGGAATATTGGATAGCTGGAGCATCGGATTTCTTCTAATTTACTTCAATAGACCAAGATCAAGATTGAAGAATTCAGGTGTTCTCTCTACTTCTTTTAACTATGCTACAAAAAAACATTTATCTAAATGTTAGAAAAGAAATAAATAATAAACTTGTAGATTAATTCATTGTATCTCGAAAGGATGGTATGTATAGTGCGGAAGTATTTTTGTATGGTATAGTGTATGGGCCCATTATATGATATTCGCACAAGGGCCTTTGGAATGCCAGGGCCGGCCGGGGTGAGGCGCATCAATTATTACAAATTCCACAAGGTATCAACTAATATTAATAAAGCTCGCCGGAATAAAAATGTGCAAATGACATTGGTGTATCAACCCACATGTAAAACATACAAGATTTATTCTGTCCTATAGAGATCAAACCAATGTGATATGTGTGTCGGGGAGCCCCCGGCTAGGCTCAAGAAGAGAAGACAACATTTCAAAATATTGGAGGAGTCACCAATGGTATGACACGTACCACGAATCGACAAGACGGTCAAATAAGTTAAAACATAAGATCAACTGCGGCTCGGTAGGTTGGAGACTGGACGACTGTTGGATGCTCCTTGCCGACTGCGGGCTCCTGGTTGTACCCGCCCGGCTGGAGCTTGGTTGGTTGCTGGCTGCTCCTGGCCTGCTGCGGGCTGCTGGCTGCCCCGGTCGGCTGGAGCCTGGCCGACGGCCCGACGAAGTCAACATCAGGCGTCCCATCGAACACGAGCAGAAGACACTATGATTGACAAACTGCAGAGTCAGCCACGCTGCTACAGTGAAGCACTATTAGCGAATAGTGCCACCCAGTACGTGACCTCATAGGAAAGGACCCGAACAGGCGGCGAGCCCCATAGCGACGGGTCATGGCAACCGGCGGGCCTCACGGTCGACAAGACCACACATCTAGAAGGTCCGATGACCGGCCAAAGAGGTTGGAAGCCAGCCACCCCCCCATTTTCTTTGCATATTGTAACCTGGGGGTTGCCCTATAAAATCCCACGAGCCCCCTGAGGTAGGGGTAGGATCATTCTGACCCCCACACACACATATACGATGCAAGAGGTAGAGCTAGTGTTGTTTTCTTCTTCCTCTTACACAGCTCAAGGTTCAACTATGTACCACCATATACGCTCTATATACATCAGAAATGCAGGACTAGGGGTGTTTCCTCCATACGAGGGCCCTGAACCTGGATAAATTATCGTGTGCTTTTGCGTAATCCCATCCCGGATCTCCGTCATGGCCTTGCTCTCACCTCGATAAGTCATCCCATGGCATCTACCATGACAAAACCATGAAATGTGTAACACAGAAGATAGTACACTTATTTTTACAAAACAAAGAGGCAACTCCTTAAATAAAAGTACGAAACACAAGCATTGAGCAGGGAATCAGCTGCATCATAATTCTTTAACGTGGAGCAAGGAGATATTAAGTCTGCATATTTTATCCTTTCTCAAAGCGCAACTTATGAGACTTGAAAATTATACTACTCCATCTGTCCGAAAATTCTTATCACTCGAATGGATGTATCTAGCATTAGAATATCTTTCGATACATCCATTTGAGCGATAAGTATTTTCGGACGAAGGTAGTACTATTTTTTTCTCAAATATGAACTCAACAGTATAATGTTTATTAGGTATCACACACATTTGTTTTTTAAACTAATGGTCAAAGTTAAATTTTAAAATGGGTGTCCGCCTTATTCATTTAAGTGGAGGGAGTAGCAAACGTATGTTAGACATCTTGAATTTCTCCATGTATTTGCATGATCGCGAGCCTCGAGCTGAATGCCCTATCAATGATTCCCATCGGCAAACAGCTAGCAATTCTGAGTTAGTATAAATGTCTGACACACTTTCACAATATTAGTCTTTCCATTGGACCCTTTTGCACACTATTCGTGTCTATTACTGTTGAGGATCGTAGTAATTTCAAAAAAAATCCTACGCCATACAAGAATCTATCTATGGAGAAACCAACAACGAGCAAAGGAGTAGAGCATCTTCATACCTTTGAAGATCGCTAAGCGGAAGCGTTGCTATAACGTGGTTGATGGAGTCGTACTCGCAGCTATTCAGATCGCGGTGGATTCCAATCTATGCACCGAACGTCGGTGCCTCCGCGTTCAACACAGGTGCAGCCCGATGACGTCTCCAACGCCTTGATCCAGCAAGGAGGGAGGAGAGGTTGAGGGAGAGCTTCAAAAGCACGACGGCGTGGTGACGGTGGAGCTACGTGATAACTTCGACAGGGCTTCGCCAAGCACTACGGAGGACGAGGAGGAGGAGGTGTAGGGCTGTGCCGAGAGAGAGAGAGAGAAGTTGTCTCAAATCAGCCCCAAACCCTCCACTATTTATAGGAGGAGAGGGAGGAGGGATCCAGCCCTTAGGGTTCCCCACCCTAAGGGGTGCGGCAGCCCATCTAGGGCAAGGGGCGGCGGCCAAGGGTGGAGAGGTGGTGGCCCCCTAGGGTGGGCTTGCCCACCACGCCTAGGGTTAGCCCACCACCCTCTCTCTTGCACCTTGGGCTGCTGGTGGTGGCGCACCAGCCCACATATGGGCTGGTTCCCATCCAACTTTTGACCCAAATACCCTTTCGTGGCTGTAGGCCCTTCCCGGTGGACCCCGGAACCCTTCCGGTGGTCCTCGTACATTACCGGTGTGGCCCAAAACAATACCGGTGAACAAATTATCACTTCCTATATATAATTATTTACCTCCGGACCATTCCGGAACTCCTCGTGACGTCCGGGATCTCATCCGGGACTCCGAACAACCTTCGATAACCACGTACACGATTCCCCTATAACCCTAGCATCATCGAACCTTAAGTGTGTAGACCCTACGGGTTCGGGAGACATGTAGACATGATCGAGACACCTCTCCGGTCAATAACCAACAACGGGGTATGGATATCCATGTTGGTTCCCGCATGTTCCTCGATGATCTCATTGGATGAACCACGATGTCGGGGATTCAATCAATCTCGTATGCAATTCCCTTTATCTACCGGTATGATACTTGCCCGAGATTCGATCGTCGGTATCCCTATACCTTGTTCAATCTCGTTACCGGCAAGTATCTTTACTCGTTCCGTAACACATCATCTCGTGGCTAACTCCTTAGTCACACTGATCTCAATATGATGACAGATTACCAAGTGGGCCCAGAGATACCTCTCTGTCACACGGAGTGACAAATCCCGGTCTCGATTCGTACAACCCAACAGACACTTTTGAAGATACCTGTAGTGAACCTTTATAATCACCCAGTTACGTTGGGAAGTTTGATACACCCAAAGCACCCCTACGGTATCTGGGAGTTGCACAATCTCATGGTCTAAGGAAATCATACTTGACATTAGAAAAACTTTAGCAGACGAACAACACGATCTAGTGCTATGCTTAGGATTGGGTCTTGTCCATCACATCATTCCCCAATGATGTGATCCCGTTATCAATGACATCCAATGTCCATGATCAAGAAACCATGATCATCTATTGATCAACGAGCTAGCCAACTAGAAGCTCACTAGGGACACATTGTGATCTATATATTCACACATGTATTATGGTTTCTGGTTAATACAATTATAGCATGAATAATAGACAATTATCATGAACTAGAAATATAATAATAGCAACTTTATTATTGCCTCTAGGGCATATTTCCAACAACAACAACTTAAACAACTGAGAACACAATCGACAAACTTACACAAATTGGACGGATGCAATTATGCACCGTATCAACAGGCCACGAGGCTCTCGCCTCCACACGCTAGCAACCATCGCTACAGCCGGTGAGCCTCCACCTAATGACCTGATCCCTTCAGGCACCCATTGTCTGCACCCCATGCTATCTTGTCCCAACTGTGTGTATTTTCTCCCTGAATCATGTAGTGTCATAAAATCATATCTCTATATAAAATGAAAGTTGCGACCTAGGAATGACAATAGTTTACCAAATGTGCACAATTCTGAAAGATAGTTATTCACCTTCAAATAGCACGGACAATATAAATAAGATGTGAATAGTTTGATAAGGAACCTCTTGTCAAGTCAATAGACATCATTGTAAGTCATTGCATTCAACCTAGGACTCCACGATCCTCATTATACGCTAGAATCTAGAATGAGACAATAACACTCCTGCGTCACGAGCTTTGAAGCGTGCTAATTGATTTCTTATAACATTTGTAAGTAAAAAAGAATGAACTAATACATGACTACGTATTACATACCCATCCTTCTTTATTGGAGTCTCTATACACACACAACGTGTGAATAGAAATTGACACGAACTATTCACCTAATTGGTTCAAACTGAATATTGGCAGAAGGAAATGCCACAATACATGCTTCTCATGCACTGAATAAGTGAATATTAATCTACAGACAGAAATCCGACAACACCAAATTTGACAATTGAATGCATTGATGACATACGATATTTATTAACAGTAAAAATCAAAAAATCAATAAACATTCTTCATATTGTAATCACTCAAGCAAATGTATAAATATCTACATCTAATACAATAAATTAACCACTCGATAAACCATAGAAATAAGAACAAAGCATCGGTGCTATCTATTGGAAATATGCCCTAGAGGCAATGATAAATAGTTATTATTATATTTCCTGTTTAAAGATAATCGTTTATTATCCATGCTATAATTGTATTGAATGAAAACATAGATACATGTGTGGATACATAGACACAACAATGTCCCTAGCAATCCTCTAGTTGGCTAGCCAGTTGATCAAGGATAGTCAAGGTTTTCTGACTATGTGCAAAGTGTTATTGCTTGATAACTGGATCACATCATTAGGAGAATCATGTGATGGACTAGACCCAAACTATGAACGTAGCATATTGATCGTGTCGTTTTATTGCTATAGTTTTCTGCGTGTCAAGTATTTGTTCCTATGACCATGAGATCATATAACTCACTGGCACCGGAGGAATACCTTGTGTGTATCAAATGTCACAATGTAACTGGGTGACTATAAAGGTGCTCTACAGGTATCTCCGAAGGTGTCCGTTGAGTTAGTATGGATCAAGACTGGGATTTGTCACTCCGTGTGACGGAGAGGTATCTCGGGGCCCACTCGGTAATACAACATCACACACAAGCCTTGCAAGCAATGTGACTAAGTGTAAGTCACGGGGTCTTGTATGACAGAATGAGTAAAGAGACTTGTCGATAACGAGATTGAAATAGGTATGCGGATACCGACGATCGAATCTTGGGCAAGTAACATACCAAAGGACAAAGGGAATGACATACGGGATTATATGAATCCTTGACACTGAGGTTCAACCGATAAGATCTTTGGAGAATATGTAGGATCCAATATGGGCATCCAGGTCCCGCTATTGGATATTGACCGAAGAGTACCTCGGGGCATGTCTACATAGTTCTCGAACCCGCAGGGTCTGCACACTTAAGGTTCGACGATGTTTTAGTACAGTTGAGTTATACGCGTGGTTAAGGAATGTTGTTTGGAGTCCCAGATGAGATCACGGACGTCATGAGGGTTTCCGAAATGGTCCGGAGATGAAGATTGATATATAGGATGACTTCATTTGGTTACCGGAAAGTTTTCGGGCATTACCGGGAATGTACCGGGAGTGACGAATGGGTTCCGGAAGTTCACCAGGAGGGGGGCAACCCTCCCGGGGGAAGCCCAAAGGACTTATGGGTGGCGCACCAGCCCTTAGTGGGCTGGTGGGACAGCCCAATAAGGCCTATGCTCCATAAGATAAAAACCAAAGAAAGAAAAAAAAGGAAATGTGGGAAGGAAGGGAAGGACTCCACTTTCCAATCCTAGTTGGACTAGGATTGGAGTAGGACTCCTCCTCCTCCTCTTGGCCGGTGCACCTTGGGGGCTTGGCCCTCAAGGCAAGTCCCCTCCCCCTCCCTCCTATATATACTGGTGATTTAGGGCTGATTTGGGACAACTTTGCCACGTGCAACTCAGATCTAGACACCATAGTTTTGCCTCTAGTTCGTATTTTTGCGGAGCTCGGGCGGAGCCCTGCAGGAGTAGATCCTTCACCACCACCGGAGCGCCGTCACGCTGCCGGAGAACTCGTATACTTCTCCGTCTTGCTTGCTGGATCAAGAAGGTCGAGATCATCGTCGAGTTGTACGTGTGCTGAACGCGGAGGTGTCGTCCGTTCGGCACTAGATCGGAGCGGATCGTGGGACGGTTCGTGGGACGGTTCGCGGGGCGGATCGAGGGACGTGAGGATGTTCCACTACATCAACCACGTTTCTTAACGCTTCCTGTTGTGCGGTCTACAAGGGTACGTAGATCCAAATCTCCTCTCATAGATGGACATCACCATGATAGGTCTTCGTGTGGGTAGGAAATTTTGTGTTTCCCATGCAACGTTCCCCAACAGTGGCATCATGAGCTAGGTTCATACGTAGATTTAATCTTGAGTGGAACACAAAGGGTTTTGTGGATGGTGATGTTCGATTTTCTGCCCTCCTTAGTCTTTTCTCGATTCGGCGGTATTGTTGAATTGAAGCGGCCCGGACCGACATTATTCGTACGCTTATGAAAGATTGGTTTCATCGCTTGACATGCAACCTCGTTGCATAAAGATGACTGGCAGGTGTCGGTTTCTTCAACTTTAGTTAAATTGGTTTTGACCGAGGCGGTCCTTGGAGAGGTTAAATAGCAATTTTCACATCTCCGTTGTGGTTTTTGCGTAAGTAAGATGCGATCTACTAGATACCCATAGCAGCCACGTAAAACATGCAACAACAATTAGAGGACGTCTAACTTGTTTTTGTAGGCTATGCTTGTGATATGATATGGCCAATGACGTGATGTGATATATTGGATGTATGAGATGATCATGTTGTAATAGTTAATATCGACTTGCACGTCGATGGTACGGCAACCGGCAGGAGACATAGGGTTGTCTTTAAACTAACGCTTGTGTTTGCAGATGTGTTTACTATATTTCTAGGACGTAGATTTAGTAGTAATAGCAGAAGTAGCACGGCAACTCCGATGGAGACACGTTGATGGAGATCATGATGATGGAGATCATGGTGTGGCGCCGGTGACAAGAAGATCATGCCGGTGCTTTGGTGATGGAGATCAAGAAGCACATGATGATGGCCATATCATGTCACTTATGAATTGCATGTGATGTTAATCCTTTTATGCACCTTATTTTTCTTAGAACGACAGTAGCATTATGAGGTTATCTCTCACTAAAATTTCAAGACGAAATTGTGTTCTCCCGACTGTGCACCGTTGCCACAGTTCGTCGTTTCGAGACACCACGTGATGATCGGGTGTGATAGACTCAACGTTCACATACAACGGGTGCAAAACAGTTGCACACGCGGAACACTCAGGTTAAGCTTGACGAGCCTAGCATGTGCAGACATGGCCTCAGAACACATGAGACCGAAAGATCGAGCATGAATCGTATAGTTGATATGATTAGCATAGAGATGCTTACCACTGAAACTATCCTCAACTCACGTGATGATCGGACTTGAGCTAGTGAAATTGGATCATGGACCACTCAAATGACTAGAGATATGTACTTTTAGTGTGGGAGTTTAGCAAGTAATTTGATTAGTTAAACTCTAATTATCTTGAACATAGTCTAAGTCCACTTTGAAAATATTTGTGTTGTAGATCAATGGCTCACGCGACAGTCACCCTGAATTTTAATACGTTCCTAGAGAAAGCTCAGTTGAAAGATGATGGAAGCAACGTTGTAGACTGGGCTCATAATCTTAAGTTGCTCCTGCAAGCTGGGAAGAAGGATTATGTCCTTAATGCTGCGCTAGGAGATGAACCACCCGCTGTGGCTGACCAAGATGCTAAGAACGCTTGGTTAGCACGCAAGGAGGACTACTCGGTAGTTCAATGTGTAGTCTTGTATGGCTTAGAGCCGGGACTTCAATGTCGCTTTGAGCGTCATGGAGCATATGAGATGTTCCAGGAGTTGAAGTTTATCTTTCAGAAGAACGCCCGGATTGAGAGGTATGAGACCTCCGATAAATTATATGCTTGCAAGATGGAGGAGAAATCGTCTGTCAGTGAACATGTGCTCAAAATGTCTGGGTACTCAAACCGTCTAGCTGAGGAGGGGATTGAACTCCCGCAAGAGGCTATCACTGACAGAATTCTTCAATCAGTGCCACCAAGCTATAAGAGCTTTGTGTTGAACTATAACATGCAAGGGATAAACAAGTCACCCCGCGAGTTATTCGCGATGTTGAAAGTTGCAGAGTCAGAACTCTGTAAAGAGCATCAAGTGTTGATGGTGAATAAGACCACTAGTTTCAAGAGAAACGACAAAGGAAAGAAGGGTAATTCAAAGAAGAGCGGCAAGCCTGTTGCCAATCTCAGGAAGAAACCCAAATCTAGACCTAAACCTAAAACGGAGTGCTATTATTGCAAGGGTATGGGTCACTGGAAGCGCAACTGCCCCAAGTATCTGGCTGATAAGAAGGCGGCCAAGGAAAAATCAGGTATATTCGATATACATGTTATTGATGTGTACTTAACCAGCTCTCGTAGTGGTGCCTGGGTATTCGATACCAGTTCTGTTGCTCATATTTGCAACTTGAAACAGGAACTGCGGAATAAGTGAAGGCTGGCGAAGGATGAAGTGACGATGCGCGTGGGAAATGGTGCCAAGGTTGATGCAATCGCCGTCTGCACAGTTTCACTTCAGTTACCATCAGGATTAGTTATGAACTTAAATAAATGTTATTTAGTGCATGCGTTAAGCATGAACATTATATCTGGATCTTGTTTATTACGAGACGGTTACTCGTTTAAGTCAGAGAATAATGGTTGTTCTATTTCTATGAGTAATATCTTTTATGGTCATGCACCCAATGTGAGAGGATTGTTCATATTGAATCTTGATAGCGATAATACACATGTACATAACATTGAGACCAAAAGAGTTAGAGTTAACAATGATAGCGCCATGTTTTTATGGCACTGTCGCTTAGGTCATATTGGTGTAAAGCGCATGAAAAAACTCCATACCGATGGACTTTTGGAGTCACTTGACTTTGATTTACTTGACACGTGCGAACCATGCCTCATGGGCAAGATGACTAAGACTCCATTCTTCAGAACAATGGAGCGTGCAAGTGACTTGTTGGAAATCATACATACCGATGTGTGTGGTCCGATGAGTGTGGAGGCGCGCGGTGGATATCGTTATTTTCTCACCTTCACTGACGATTTGAGTAGATATGGTTATGTCTACTTGATGAAGCACAAGTCTGAGACGTTTGAAAAGTTCTAGCAATTTCAGAGTGAAGTCGAAAATCATCGTAACAAGAAGATCAAGTTCCTACGGTCTGATCGTGGGGGTGAATATCTGAGTTTCGAGTTTGGTGCTCACTTAAGACAATGTAGAATTGTTTCACAGTTGACACCGCCTGGAACACCACAGCGTAATGGTGTGTCCGAACGTCGTAATCGTACTTTGTTAGAGATGGTGCGATCTATGATGTCTCTTACCGATTTTCCATTATCATTTTGGGGTTATGCATTAGAGAAAGCTGCATTCACTTTAAATAGGGCACCACCGAAATCTGTTGAGACGACACCATACGAAATGTGGTATGGCAAAAGACCAAAGTTGTCGTTTCTTAAAGTTTGGGGATGTGATGCTTATGTCAAAAAGCTTCAGCCTGAAAAGCTGGAACCCAAAGCGGAAAAGTGCGTCTTCATAGGTTACCCAAAAGAGACAGTTGGGTATACCTTCTATCACAAATCCGAGGACAAAGTGTTTGTTGCTAAAAACGGAGCTTTTCTTGAGAAGGAGTTTCTCTCGAAAGAATTGAGTGGGAGGAATATAGAACTTGATGAGGTTGTCGAACCTCTAATCCCTCTAGATGGTGGCGCAGGGCAAGCGGAAACCTCTGTCGAAGCGACGCCGGTTGAGGAAGGAGTTAATGATGATGATCATGAAACTTCGGATCAAGTTACTGTCAGACCTCGCTGGTCGACAAGATCACGTACTGCTCCTGAGTGGTACGGTAATCCTGTCTTAACGATTATGTTGTTGGACAACAATGAACCTGCGAATTATGAAGAAGCAATGGTGGGCCCGGATTCCAACAAATGGCTGGAGGCCATGAAGTCCGAGATAGGATCCATGTACGAGAACAAAGTGTGGACTTTAGAAGTACTGCCTGAAGGCCGCCAGGCTATTCAGAACAAATGGATCTATAAGAAGAAGACAGACGCAGACGGTAATGTGACCGTTTATAAAGCTCGACTTGTGGCAAAGGTTTTTTTCACAAGTTCAAGGAATTGACTACGATGAGACTTTCTCACCGGTAGCGATGCTTAAGTCTGTCCGAATCACGTTAGATGGCAGATGGATGTCAAAACGGCGTTCCTTAACGGTTTTCTTAAGGAAGAGTTGTATATGATGCAACCCGAAGGTTTTGTCGATCCAAAGAATGCTAACAAAGTATGCAAGCTCCAGCGATCCATTTATGGACTGGTGCAAGCATCTCAGAGTTGGAATAAGTGCTTTGATGAGGTGATCAAAGCATTTGGGTTTATACAAGTGGTTGGAGAATCTTGTATTTACAAGAAAGTGAGTGGGAGATCTGTGGCATTTCTAATATTATACGTGGATGCCATATTGCTGATTGGAAACAACGTAGAGCTTTTGGAGAGCATAAAGGATTACTTGAATAAAAGTTTCTCTACGAAGGACCTAGGAGAAGCTTCTTACATTCTAGGCATTAAGAACTATAGGGATAGATCGAAACGCCTGATAGGACTTTCACAAAGCACATACCTTGATAAAGTTTTGAAGAAGTTCAAAATGGATCAGCCCAAGAAGGGGTTCTTGCCAATATTACAAGGTATAAAATTGAGTAAGGCTCAGTGCCCAGCAACTGCGGAAGATAGAGAACAAATGAGTTCCGTCCCCTACGCTTCAGCCGTAGGTTCTATCATGTATGCAATGATGTGCACTAGACCATACGTCAGCTTGGCCATAAGTATGGCAGGCAGGTTTCAAAGTAATCCAGGAGTGGATCACTAGACAGCGGTCAAGAATATTCTAAAGTACGTGAAAAGGACTAAGGAAATGTTTCTCGTATATGGAGGTGACAAAGAGCTCGCCGTAAAAGGTTACGTCGACGCAAGTTTTGACACCGATCCGGATGACTCCAAGTCACAAACCAGATACGTATTTATTCTTAATGGGGGTGCGGTAAGCTGGTGCAGTTCCAAGCAGAGCGTCGTAGCAGATTCTACATGTGAAGGGGAGTACATGGCTGCCTCGAAGGCTGCAAAGGAAGGTGTCTGGATGAAGCAGTTCATGACAGATCTTGGAGTTGTGCCAAGCGCACTAGATCCATTGACTCTGTTATGTGACAACACTGGTGCCATTGCCTTAGCAAAGGAACCAAGGTTTCACAAGAAGACCAGACACATCATACAACGCTTCAACCTCATCCGCGACTACGTCGAAGGAGAGGATGTGAATATTTGCAAAGTGCACACGGATCTGAATGTAGCAGACCCGCTGACTAAACCTCTTCCACGGACAAAACATGATCAACACCAGAAATGTATGGGTGTTCGATTTATCACAATGTAAATCGCATGGCGATGTGAGGTCTAGATTATTGACTCTAGTGCAAGTGGGAGACTGTTGGAAATATGCCATAGAGGCAATGATGTTATTATTATATTTCCTGTTTAAAGATAATCGTTTATTATCCATGCTATAATTGTATTGAATGAAAACATAGATACATGTGTGGATACATAGACACAACAATGTCCCTAGCAAGCCTCTAGTTGGCTAGCCATTTGATCAATGATAGTCAAGGTTTTCTGACTATGTGCAAAGTGTTGTTGCTTGATAACTGGATCACATCATTAGGAGAATCATGTGATGGACTAGATCCAAACTATGAACGTAGCATATTGATCATGTCGTTTTATTGCTATAGTTTTCTGCGTGTCAAGTATTAATTCCTATGACCATAAGATCATATAACTCACTGGCACCGGAGGAATACCTTGTTTGTATCAAATGTCACAACGTAACTGGGTGACTATAAAGGTGCTCTACAGGTATCTCCGAAGCTGTCCTTTGACTAAGTATGGATCAAGACTGGGAATTGTCACTCCGTGTGGCAGAGAGGTATATCGGAGCCCACTCGGTAATACAACATCACACACAAGCCTTGCAAGCAATATGACTAATTGTAAGTCATGGGATCTTGTATTATGGAACGAGTAAAGAGACTTGCCGGTAACGAGATTGAAATAGGTATGCGGATACCGACGATCCAATCTCAGGCAAGTAACATACCGAAGGACAAAGGGAATGACATACGGGATTATATGAATCCTTGACACTGAGGTTCAACCAATAAGATATTCGGAGAATATGTAGGATCCAATATGGGCATCCAGGTCCCGCTATTGGATATTGACCGAGGAGTACCTCCGGGCATGTCTACATAGTTCTCGAACCCGCACGGTCTGCACACTTAAGGTTCGGTGATGTTTTATTATAGTTGAGTTATATGTGTGGTTACCGAATGTTGTTCGGAGTCCCAGATGAGATCACGAATGTCACGAGGGTTTTCGGAATGGTCCGGAGACGAAGATTGATATATAGGATGACTTCATTTGGTTACAGGAAAATTTTCGGGCATTATCGGGAATGTACCGGGAATGACGAATGGGTTCCGGAAGTTCACCGGGAGGGGGGCAACCCTCCCGGGGGAAGCCCAAAGGACTTATGGGTGGCGCACCAGGCCTTAGTGGTCTAGTGGGACAGCCCAATAAGGCCTATGCGCCATAAGAGAAAAACCAAAGAAAGAAAAAAAGTAAAGGTGGGAAGGAAGGGAAGGACTCCACTTTCCAATCCTAGTTGGACTAGGATTGGAGTAGGACTCCTCCTCCTCCTCTTGGCCGACGCACCTTGGGGTCTTGGCCCTCAAGGGAAGTCCCTCCCCCTCCCTCCTATATATACTGGTGATTTAGGGCTGATTTGAGACAACTTTGCCACGTGCAACTCAGATATAGACACCATAGTTTTGCCTCTAGATCGTATTTCTGCAGAGCTCGGGCGGAGCCCTGCAGGAGTAGATCCTTCACCACCACCGGAGCATCGTCACGCTGCTGGAGAACTCATCTACTTCTCCGTCTTGCTTGTTGGATCACGAAGGCCGAGATCATCGTCGAGTTGTACGTGTGTTGAACGCGGAGGTGCCGTCCGTTTGGCACTAGATCGGAGCGGATCGTGGGACGGATCGCGGGATGGTTCGTGGGACGGTTCGCGGGGCGGATCGAGGGACATGAGGACGTTCCACTACATCAACCACGTCTCTTAACGCTTCCTGATGTGCGATCTACAAGGGTACGTAGATCCAAATCGCCTCTCGTAGATGGACATCACCATGATAGGTCTTCGTGTGCGTAGAATTTTTTTTGTTTCCCATGCAACGTTCCCCAACACTATCTCACGTCTGACAAATATACAAATGAAGAAGCCAACTTCAGTTAGATGACTCGTAGATAACTGATTATCCTTGTAGTGGCGAGGAAGTTGGGAATGTTAACTGAAGCCTCACCAATAGTGGTTGTGATTTGATTACGAGGGGGGACGGGAGCCCAAGAGATTTTGGCACGCCGATGCCCTATCTTTCCGCTCCTCATGTGGTGCCTCACACCGTGGCTAGGACCTCGTGACATCCCCAAGGTTGATGAAGTGTGGTCACCATTGGGTAGAGAGGGACGGATCCGGTGTAAGCAAGGGCGGGGGGAGGCCAGATCGGCACCATGGCGATTGCCACAGCTCGACTTCCTCCTTTTCTTGTCTAGTTCAGCCGCTGGGCAGGCATGGCACGAGAGAGGCGGCAAGGCCATGCGGTCCAAGCAAGCTGCAAGCCCGGTGGTGAGGGGCGTCATGGAGATGGGTCATGGGGGCGGGAGGAAGAGGGGGCGACAAGGTGATGTCTTCTACACAACTTTATTCATGCAGACTATGTTGGGCTTCCAAGCGCAGAGTTTTGTAGGACACTAGCAACTTTTCCTCAAGTAGATGACCTAAGGTTTATCAATCCATGGGAGGTGTAGGATGAAGATGGTCTCTCTCAAACAATCCTGCAATCAAATACAAAAAATCTCTTGTGTCCCCAACGCACCCAGTATAATGGCAAAATGTATAGGTGCACTAGTTTGGTAAAGAGATGGTGATACAAGTGTAGTATGGATAGTAGATATAGGATTTTGGAATATGAAAATATCCAAACAGCAAGGTAGAAAGTGCAAAGCAGCGAGCAAAACGTTTTATAAATGCTTGGTAATAAGGCATAGGGGTCATACTTTCACTAGTGCAATCCCTCAACAATGTTAACATACTAGAATCATATGATCATCCCTCAACGTGCAACAAAGAATCAATCCAAAGTTCCTATCTAGCGGAAAACAATAAGATAAAATTGGTGAAGGTAGTAGAACCACCTCAAATTTATTCTTTATGATCTATCTTTTGAGCTATTCCTATAAGTATCACAAACATCCCTAGAGTTCATACTAGAATAACACCCATGATACATATCAATCAACCCTAATGTCACCTAGATACTCCAATGTCACCTCAAGTATCCATGGGTAAATTCTGCGACATGCATCAAATAATTTCAGATCTATCATATTCAACCCAACACAAAGAACTTCAAGGAGCACGCCAAGATCTCTATCGGAGAACATAGTATGAAAATGTGCACTCAACCCCTATGCATAGATCCCCAATGTCACCGGAATCCGCAAGTTGATGCCATAACATATATCAAGTGAATCACCTGGATACCCCAATGTCAGTACGGGCATCCGCATGCAAGACATACATCAAGTGTTCTCAAACCAAAATATTGAATCCAACATAATGAGATCTTAAAGGGAAAGATTCAATTCATCACAACAAGGTAGCAAGGGAATAACATCATATGATCCAACTAGATTAACAAGGCCTGTGATACATCAAGATCGTGCCATCTCAAGAACGAGAGAGAGAGAGAGAGAGAGAGAGATTGAACACATAGCTATTGGTACATACCCTAAGCCCCGAGGGTGAACTACTCCCTCCTCGTCACGGCCTCCCCCGGGATGATGAAGATAGCCACCGAAGATGATTTCCCCTCTTCTATAGGGTACTGGAAAGGCTCCAATGGTTTTTGTCAATACAGTGAGTTGTGGCGCCGGAGCGGAAGTTCTCTCTTTATTTCTAGGGTTTCTGATATATATAGGATTTTGCAGTGTTGGAATCACGCCAAACGGAGCCACGTGGGCTCGACAAGCCATCAGGGCGCGACCTAGGGGGCGCCTTGTTGGCTTGTGACCCACATGTGGCTCCCCTCCGGTGATTCTTCGCACCAGTATAGCTTATTTCATTCAGAAAAAAAATATAAAAAGTTTCAGGCGATTCCGAGAACTTTCATTTTCTGCACAAAAATAACACCATGGTAATTCTACTAAAAACAGCGTCAGTCCGGATTTGTTCTAAATAAATCATATAAAATGCATCAAAATCATATAAAAGTATTGTAAACATAGGCAAACATGACATGCATACTTCATAAATTGTCGATACGTTGGAGACGTATCACATGGTTGTGCGGTTTTAGGAGCGAGTGTGTGTATGACTGGGAGAGAGATGAGTCGAGGGGTGCAGGGCGTGGCGTGCGGAGCGGTTTTTTCTTTGAAGCGACAGATAGAAGTAGTCGTCGATTGTGCGGGCATGACTTAATTGTGTGTCTTGTTGTGTTAAACAACGGTGGATTAGGGGCCTCTGGATGTTGTACATGAACGGAGCAAATTGTTTGGATCTGCCATGTCTCGTGTTTTTATAGGGGTGGTAGATGTGGTGCAACTTTCTAGGGGTTTTGGGGCCTCGGATGTCTTCGAATCCACTCCTCAGATGTCTTCTATACATGTGAATTATTCCTTCATCCGCTCCACATTTACCTTTTCTCTAGATTTATTAATCTCAACTACCTGACCTGAAGCAGGTGACCATAATGCTTAGCTATTAGAATTTCTTTGCGTGTTACCATGAATTTGCACTTTGCTTTGCTAATACAAGTTTCTACTTTGAGATTGCAATCAAACATAGATTGTGTTTTAGTTGTACGAACTTTCAAGAATGTCTTATTTTAGATAAACATAACTTGCATTTGTATGCTTGAGTGTATATAACTATTGCGTGCTATATTGAGAGATAGATTCTTTCGGTGTACTAAACTTATATGCTTGCATGTACTCCCTCCGTTCCTAAATATAAGTCTTTTAAGAGATTTTGCTAAGTGTCTGCATACGAAGTAAAATGGGTGAATCAATACTTTAAAGTATCTCTATATACATCCGTATATAGTCTCCTAGTGAAACCTCTAAAAATACTCATATTTAGGAACGGAGGGAGTACAAAACTATTGCTTGATGAGAACTTGGATATGAATGATCCACGTGTAATAGTGATTAACCAACTGGACCTAATGTGGCAGGGATTAGAAGGAAATGGAATAATGGGGATTGGGTGACGGGGTGGGGGTTACCCAACCCGCGCGTGGATTTAATCACGAGCAACTAGGCCTCATGGTAGCAGGTTGTGCTATCGCCTTTGCTTATGTGTTGATATGTGTTCGCAAGTTTGAAAGTCGTATAAAAATGGCAAAGCGCCTTTGTTTGTGCATGTAATTGTAGTTTTCTCTTGTTGACAAATCCTTGTTGTGATATATCTAGTTTCTTCTTGCAATCTTTGGTGCTATGATTCCATATGCACTGACTCTCCATTTCGTATACTGTGACTAATGATGGAGGGGCGCCTCATCAAATGAGTTGATATGATGGTTGGTTAAGAAGGTTCGTTGGACCGTATTTCCCTCGTTTTCAACCTAGGAGGATAGGGAGGACTTGAAGTTGAACTTTCCAGACCTGGTTGTACCAAACAGTGAATGAGGAGCAAATACTAGGGTCGGGCCTACAAAATGAAAGTACCAGTTATCAGTAAAGTGTCGTTTAGGTCTTGTAATTTGTTGACCTTTAATCTTATTTAGTCATGCCACTTGACATGCTTATTAATGGCCTAATTGTTCGTATGATGACTCGATAAAACTTGGCTTTTTCATGTGCCGCCTGATAAATCCTATTCTTTGAAGGAATATTAATTCATAACAATTAATAAACCTACATACTATGATGCTATTGCTCACTTGATCGCTTCCAATCCAACCAATAACATGTGTACATTAATCATAGAGACTGCACCGATTTAGGGCCATTGTAGGGGATTTTGTATCTCTAGTGTGTCTCCAAGTTCCACTTTGCATGACATAAGAGTTAGATTGAAAACCCAGGGCTATCTTGTTGGAGTGTAAGACAACAGAAGACTGGAGCAGTAGGTGCTTAGAGTAATTGTCAACTCAGAAAATACCGCTTGCCTATCACATCATCTATTGGTGGAAAACATACTACCTCCTTCGATCCAAAATAAATGTCGTGGTTTTAGTTCAAAATTATTTTGGGTCGGAGGGAGTAGTATCTATCCTTATTAATTATCAAGAAGCAACATCTTGATAAGAAACAAAAAAGACATGATTTAGCGTATAATTGCCTAAATTTATTCTTCTGGATCAGTAGTCATGCCCCAACTAAAATACAAAAGCACTAGACGGAACAATTTCACATCCCCTTAACAAAACAATCTTATGATCAATTCTTAGAACTCTCCACTCTAGTTGCAAATAATCCTTAACACGACAAATATTGCTAGCATAGTCATCGAAACTCAAGCGAGTACTCTTTCATGCATATGTATAAAACTCTCATGAGTTCTTGAGCCCCCCCCCCTCGGCACGCTCTTTGATACCATTTAACAGTCATACTTATTTATATTGAGGGCAACAACACAAGGAAAATCTATGTATCCACACATGACCTTATGATCCACCCTATTCCAAGTAGTTCATTGGTTCAGCAACCGATTCCCCCAGTGAAGGTAATCCCCCTCATCCAAGAGCAACCAGTGGTGGCCTCCATCACCTCACGATGTCGCCTACTATTTTTGGGGAGAATGGCGGAGCTCCCATGAGAGTGGCCAAGAGAAAGGAAGAGTAAAACTCGCAGCTAGGGTGTGTCAAGGGAGGAGAGACCAGAGAAGGAGAGCATACCATGACATAGGAGGACATGAGGCTAGATGGTTTGGTTGTGGAAACACTAGGACGTGAAGAAAAGGGAATTCGTACAGGGAGCCCAGGAAGCAAGGATAAAGGGTTAATTTTGTAGTTAACTTTCGTTTCTATGAAGATCCAATGACTAATACTTGGTTGGGCAAGATCACTCGAAGTAGCCAGCGGCGTTCACTGTTTAATCATATCATATCACAAAAATGTATCGCAATTAATTGTAATGTGTTTCTGATTTTTGCGGGATTTTATAAGATAATTCTCATTTTTCTAGGTACTCAATCATGTGTTTCTATGGTGTTGTCGTTTATTTTAAAATATTATCCCCTCTTACCAAATTATAATGCATATAATATTTTACACAATTCAAACTTTGTAAACTTGGACCAAGTTTAAAGAATACATTTCAGTATGCATCCGGTGTCGTGAATGTTCATATTTATCTTTAAATTTGGTTAAGTCTTAAAGGTTTGACTTTTGGAAAAGCGTAATATGCGCTATAGTTTGCAAAGAGAAAATAATAGATAAGATTCCTCCGTAGAATTATGTGCCAGATAACATTCACTTCGACTTCCTCCCTGCTGCCCTTCTTCTACATAGACTTGGGTACATACACGCCAAGTCATATGCGACGCGGATAATCTCTCTTTTGCTTTGCTCTAGGATGATCGTAAGAAGATGATTTTATTGAAACTCGGCAAAACAGTATTGGTTTGGCTTGGTCAGAATCGTCTCAGCGGGCTGGATTGGGCTGGGTTGGGTTCTGAAAGGCCATCGGCAGGCCTAAGAAGGCTCGAGGGAAGTAACCCTTACCTTTTTATAAGCCCTCTGCTGCAATTAAGAAAAGGTAAGGGATGATTTTATATGCCTATGAGTGTTTACACTTTATGAAAAAGAGAAAATCTAAAGCAAATAGTTTATGTGTTTTAAAGTTGGATATGATGAAAGCCTATGACAGATTGGAGTGGCCATACCTACGGGCGATGATGGAAAGGTTGGGTTTTGCATAGCCATGGATCACAATAGTTATGAGCACGGTGCAGTCAGTTTCATTCTCAGTTTTATTCAATGGCGAGAAGCTGGATCCGTTCATGCCTACACGAGGTATCCGACAGTGAGATCCAATCTCCCCTTACCTTTTCTTAATTGCAACAGAGGGCCTCTCATGCGTCTTAAAGTCTTGTTCTCAGTCGTGAGGTTTGGAAGGGATAAAGGTGGCGCCGTCAGCTCCTACTGTCAACCATCACCTTTTTGCTGATGGTAGCCTGCTGCTTTTCAATTCAAGTGCGCAGGAAGCTCTTATGGTTTCAAACCTATTGGAAAAATATTGTGCTGCATCGGGATAGAGAAACAATCATGATAAATCTTCCATCTTCTTCAGTAGGGGATGTCCCCAAGGTGTGAGAGAGAACATAAAACATAATCTTCAGGTGCAGAATGTGTCTCTAAGTGATCAGTATTTGGGGAGCCTACTATCGTGGGGCAGTCTAAGATGGGAACTTTCAAATATCCGAGGGATAGAGTTTGGGAAAAAGTAAGAGGATGGATGGAAAAGCTTCTTTCGGCAGCATGCAAGGACGTACTAATCAAGTCAGTTGCCCAGGCTATTCCCGTTTACTCGATGGCTTGTTTCAGATTACCAAGAGGCTTATATGAAAATATTACCTCTATTGTTCGACAATTCTGGTGGGGATCGAAACAAGGTAGGATAAAATTGGCATGGGTCTCGTGGGATGTTATGACACAACCTAAATATATGGGGGCATGGGGTTAAGAGATATGGAGGTCTTTAATCTCGCATTACTAACTCGGCAAGCGTGGAGGGTTCTGGTGTATTCAGAATCTTTCAGTGCTCGAATCCTGAAGTCAGTTTACTTCCCAAGCAGCAGTTTTGTAGAGGCAGAACTGGGCAACCATCCCTCGCAAATTTGAAGGGCAATCCTATATGGAAGGGAGGTTATTAAAAAGGGGGCTATCAAGAGGATCGGGACTGGTCAAAGCACAGACAAATGGCGATCAAATTGGCTTCCCAAAACAGGGAATATGTGCTCGATCGAAGCGCTCGTAAATGACCCCCCAAACCGGGTTTCAGACCTGATTGATGCCACGACGGCGATATAGAAGGAGGAGTTGATCTGTTCGGTTTTCCTACTGGCTGACGCTGATACAATTCTAGCAATTCCACTGTGCTCGAGACCGATAGCTGATTTCTGGGCTTGGTCGTATGAGAGAACTGGCCTCTTCTCGGTCATTCAGCATACAAGATGGTGATCGATACCAGGGAGAACAGTGTGAATGGAAACGTTGATACAGCTGGAGCTCCCGAGACTCCAGAAGGAAAAGAATGGACAGCTCCGTGGCACACCAAAGTCCCTTCGAAAATCAAGGTTTTCCTGTGGAGGTTGTCTAGGAATTCAATGCCATCAATGGATGTGCTACACCATCGCAACATGGCGGCGACACGCCTTTGTGCTCTATGGGGTCACACACTATACAACAGACCGGGGGGTGGAAGGGCCCTCCGGAGTCTTACCTGAAGATCAATGTAGACGATGTTGTATCATACGACTGCAGAAAGGGAGTGGCAGCCGCTATATGTCGTGACCGTGACGGTCTTTTCCAAGGAGCTTCAGCGATGGTTTTCAAGGGTATAGGGGATGCACCCACACTCAAAGCTCTGGCGATACGGGAGGCTTTTGCCCTAGCAAATGATCTATACATACAGCGTATACATATTGCTTCGGATTGTAACACTAGTAGAAATAAGGGCTTTCGTCCCGGCTCGAAAAACACATTAGTCCCGGTTCCTTTACGAACCGGGACTAATGTTAGTATTATTCCCGGTTCGAGCGGCAAAGGTGCCGGTCGGGCATTAGTCCCGGTTCAAATGGGACCTTTAGTCCCGGTTCGTGTCTCGAACCGGGACTAAAGGGTTTGGAGGATTTAGTCCCGGTTCGTGTCTTGGACCTTTAGTCCCGGTTCGTGTCTCGAACCGGGACTAAAGGGTTTGCAGGATTTAGTCCCGGTTGGTGTCTTGAACCGGGACTAAAGGGTAGACCTTTAGTCTCGATTCGTGACACGAACCGAGACTAAAGGTGTTCAGATTTTTTTTTTCTGTTTTAAAATTCTTGTTTGTAGTTTCTGTTTTAAATTGCTTATATCTTTTAGGATATTTGATGTTTTTGATTGATTCTTTTTGCATTAGATTCAAAATTTTGTCTAGTTTCTATTTGTGCCATTAGTTTTCAAATTTGAATGGTTTAAATTTAAATTTGTTTAAATTTGCTTCAAACCCAGTTTTTGAATAACTTGAGTTTACAAATAGTTTTTAATTTAATTTAATTTAATACTTTGAGTTTTGTAGAAAATAAACAAAAATGATAAAATCTTCAAAAAATAAACAAAAATGATAAAATCTTCAAAAATAAAATCCTTTGAGATGTTGTTAGGTTTTAGTGTCTAGTCGGTATAGAAATTTTGAGATATGAATTTTGACCGTTTTTGCAAAATAAGAAAAAAAAATAAACGGTCATAACTTTTGCATACGACGTCCAAAAAAAATTAATATATAAAAAAACTAGAAAAAATTGGTACTTGATTTCACCCGGGCTTGCCCGGTGAAGTTTTCTCACATGCTCAAAATTCCAAATGGAAAAAAAGTTATTTCAAAAAGAAGTTTTTTCCAAAAAAAAGAAAAATAATTTTATTTAAAAATATTAGGTTGTTTTTTATTGAAATTCACTATTATTGTTACTTATTAAGTTTATTTTAATAATTGTTTGTAATTCAAAAAATTAAATCATGTGACATGACATCAAGGCCCAAGTTGTTTAGGATTGATAGCTTACTATTGTCAGGAAAACAACAAGTGCACACTTGGCAACTAAGGGCGATAGAACCAGAAAGTTAAGCGTGCTCGGGCTGAAGCAGTGAAAGGATGGGTGATCGGTCGGGAAGTTAGACGATTTGAAATGAGTGATCCACGCTATAGCAGTGAGGATGGGTGATTAGAGATTAAATTGTCAAATAATTCAAAGATTAGAAAATTAGAATAAAACATAAAAAATATTCAAAAATAAAATTTGAAAAAAATTAAAAAAAATCTACCTTTTCGGATAAAAAAACAAAAAAAAACAGACGGATCCTTTAGTCCCGGTTCGTAAAGGTTGGTCCCGGCTTGGAACAGGGCCGGGACTAAAGGTTAGGCCTTTAGTCCCGCCCCTTTAGTCCCGGTTGGTGAATCGGGACTAAAGCCCCTTACGGACCGGGACTAAAGGCCATGTCCCCACTAGTGTAAGGTGGTGGTCGACGATATCAAGGACAAGCAGTCTACAACATACGACGCTATTTTACATGAAATTCTAGAACACAAAGCATCTTTTTTCACGCATGCAATGTAGTACATGAATATAGAAGCTCGAATGTCGAGCCTCGCAATTTAGGAAAACATGTTACGAGGTTAGGGGAAGGCCCGGGAGATTTATCTTTTATACCTTTGAACATTGATCAATAAAGTTTCCCGAGATTGTTTTATAAAAAAAATAACACTCGCGTCTGATTGTGGTCCCTCCCTCTCGTCCACTCCCCGCGCGCCACAAGCAAACCAAACGCCGCGAGTCTCTCCGCCCGCCGCACGCAGCGCCCAGCGTGAGCGTCGGCGCGCGAGCTGGCCCAGAGCTCGCACCCACCTCCCCGTCTACCCGGCGGAGCGGCCGCCGCGTGTGCGCATCCTCCCCACGTAGCTAGCAGTAGGTCCTGTCGGAGGTACGAACGCGGCCGTGCCCCGATCCATCCGTGATCCGTCTGTGGGCGCTGGTCTGGTTGGGTATTGAATCCGGCTGCAGCTGCATGCAGCCTGACAGGAGATGAACCGAATCTCGGGGCTGTGGCCGCCCACTGGAGTGGGTCTGAGAAACCAGCGAGGGGGCAAGCACACGCGCGCGGGATGTCGATCGACGCCCGCGCGCACCGACGGCGACAGCCAGCGGCATGGCTCCGCCTCCGCCGCATGCAGCTTCCATTCTACTCCCTCCTTTCCTAAATATATAAGTCTTTCTAAATATTCTACTAGAGGACTACATACGAATGTATATAGACATACTTTAGAGTGTATATTCACTCATTTTATTTCGTATGTAGTCATCTAGTGAAATCTATGACTACTCCGCCGCATGCAGCTTCTATTCTATGTAGTACTTGATCTGCTTCTCTTATCCTCCTGCACGATCGCCTTCAATGCCATCCGTCTGTCTCTCTTTCATTTTCCGTTGCGACACTTTCCGATCACACGCTGGCCGGCTTAGCTTAAAGCAAGTACAATAGTATAGCCAGTTGCTGGCTATAAGTCATTGTCATGTCATCTATAGCTCACTTTATAGCCAACATGTATAATAATTCATTACAAAAGTGTACTACCTCTTTATTATATGATCCACCTTTTATAATCACAAAATGCCTAGGAGCACGTGCTAGAGCTGGCTCTTAGTTAAGAGTTCGCTTACCTTCTCTTTCCTCTAACTAAATAAAAATATATTAATTTATTCTTTATAGCCAGCTGACTCAGTCCTATTGTACTTGCTCTTAGCTGAAAACGACGTTGAGAAAGTGCGAGCGCCGTGACCGTGAACTGAGCCATCTTCCCTGCACTCTTTTGCCTCAACGTTAACATTATCAAATCGAGCCTTCATCTACCCCTGCTACGTACCAACCCCCCGCCCTCTATAAAATGCGTGTGATCCCTGCAACAGCACCACATCAAGGTGCCATATCAACGTCGGGGCAAGCATTATTTCCATCTTCATTTGCTACATACGGTCGGCCGTCGCAGCCTTTTTAGAACAAGTATAATAAGGTACAGTCAGCAGTTTGTAAGAATTAAAATACTATATTTTTATTGAGTTGGATGAGAGAGAAGAGGAGAAAGAAAGGAAGCGGGTTCTTCGTGAAGAACCAGCTCTAGCACGTGCTCCTAGATTCTTTGTGAGAATGAAACATGGACCATATATGATAAAAGTAGTACTCTTTTATAATTAATTATTGTATAAGTTAGCTATAAGATGACCTATAAGACTGCTTATAGCCAGCAGTTGGTTATACTATTAACCATGCTCTTAGAAATGATTGAACACGCTACGCTGTGACATAGGGCCTTGGTAGCCCAATTATATAATTGACGACGTCTTATCTCCTTTCGGTTCTTTCTTTAAGCTCAGTTATTATTATAAAATAATGTTATCCATATCCATGCTTCCTATTTGATCAAACACGCTCTCGCCATGAGCTTGGGCTTGGCTGTTGGCTCGCCACGCACACTTCACTGGTCCCATCAAAGATTCATGTGAATTATTGTGCTACTCTCTCTGTCAACTAATATAAAAGTGTTTAGATAACTAAAGTAGTAGTTTAAACGTTCTTATATAAGTTTACGAAGGAAGTACTTCTTATATATATTTGATGGTATGGCGCCACATGTTTCGAAATAATCAGTAAACTGGATTGATCTAAGATAGACGACGTACTAAATCATCAGGTTGTTGGCAAGTGTTCCGGGCATGGCGTGTCGGCCTTGGTTTTTTCTTATTGGTTTATATATAGGTGAACTGGTTGAGTCACTCCCTTCGATTGGATGGACATGGGAGCCACTACTGCTGCTAGGAGAGCTTATCTCCAATTCTTTCATCTGGTCTGGCTATAGCTGGTCGAGTGTTCACAATTCTCGAGGCACTAGTATACGTTATCTCGTTTTACAAGAAAAATATACGTTATCCCGTCGGTGTCACGTATGAAAAAAAAAATAACGAATACACAAAGTTTGCATACCATTCATTGACAGATAGAAGTAAAAAATTATAAGGACAGTACTCGGCGTTGGCGTGCCCTTCAAAAGTTTCGGCCAATCGGCTCCCAGACGCCCGATACAGGCGCGCATAGACGTCATATAGATGTATGATTGGACTCGGCGTTATCTTCTTCCTTCCCTCCTCGTCTTCAATCTAGGTCATCGCGTTCATCACCAGATGCAATTTTCTGTAGCCCCTCGTCGCCTCCTCCTCCCCCGGCATCTTGCTTGCATCTCTGTGTGCCCGGCTCGCCATCATTGTCGCCGCTCTCCGGCGAAGCTCGCCTCCGCTCCATTCTCACTCTCGGGGCAGCCGCGGTTCCTAGAAAAAGGCATCTCTCGGGGGCAGCTGCGGTTCCTAGAAAAAGGCATCTCTCGGGGGCAGCCGCGGTTCCTAGAAGAAGGCATCTCTCGGGGGCAGTCGCGCGCCGTCGCCGCTGGACAGAGCCGAGCGCCATGGATGCATGTGTGATGTCCGCGCTCGCCACGGATGGATCCCGCACACGCCATGGATGCAGCTCCGCCTCGCCGACGCATGGTGGATGTAGCAACAAATATGTCGATAGTAGCAAAATCAAAGGAAAGTTGCAGCAAAACCATCTCACCGCCGTCGCCGGTCTCAGCTTCGGCGTGATTGATGTAGCAAAAAAATTTGTCGGTGATAGCAAAATCAAAGAAGGTTTGCATCAAAACATCTCCCCATTTGTAGCAAAGCAGTGGTTGTAGCAAAACTGTCCGCTCGTTGTAGCTTTTTTGTTGCCGGTCGTAGCAAAAATCAACAATGGTTGCAACAAAAATCATCGTCCCCGCTGTGATGGGTCGTAACTCCGTCGTGAATGGATGTAGAAAAAAGTTAACCAAACGTAGCAAAAACATAACGCTTGCAACAACAAAATTTGTCACCGTCGTTGCACCATTTGTAGCCTTGATCTTCCATGGCTGCGGCGGCCATGGAGGCATCCAGTTGTTATAGGACAAGGCGACGAGCACACCCCTACTGTGGACGGCCATGGAGAGGGGTGCATCTAGCACCTGCGGTCCATGCACGACACAAACAAGGCCTATTAGGCGACGATGACGGCGACTACCAGCTACCGGCCATGGTGACGAGCACCACCTCCCAGCTTTGGATGGGGCAGGGAGAAAAATGCAGTAGAATATGAATGGAGATGAGCAAGAAAGAGATAATGAAACTGGTCACGAACGGTGCGTGGACCTCCAACAGCCATGTGTGGGAGATGAGGCTAATCAAGGCTTCAATTAGCCAATAGATTAACCGAGCCACACACGACCAACAGAAGACTAGGCAAGCGCGCCGGTTATAAACATGTACCAAATTATAATGGGGAGGAGGCTAGAGAGCTACGTACATAAGGATAGCAAAGACACTACGTATGAAATCTCTCTCTTGTTTTTCTTTCTGTCATAACTAAGACTAAGAACATCTACACCCGAACATAATAAATATGATCCTTAAACGTCTGCGGACGTCAGTCACCGGGCGTGTCCCATATTTATCCGTCCGTGCAACAACACTCTTCATTTTTTTTCATATGTCCGGTCACTCTCACACCGTTCACGCACGCGAGCAAGCGGCGACGCACACGAGCGGACGGCGGTGCAGGTGGGCAGAGGCGCAGGCGAACGGTGGCGGTGCAAGTGGGCGGTGGGGAAAAGGAGGAAGAAGGAGAGGGGGTAAATAGAATTAGGTTTAAAATTAAAGTTTTTTTTATTTACCGACGGTGGGACCCACTTGTGTTGACGGTCAACACAAAAAAATACAGAGCTATACGACGTTCAGTGACCGTATAATCACCTAGACCTGTATATAGTGACCATATTGAACAACTTATTATGTACGATGACTAAAATGAGCTTATGATGCAAGTTCGAGTACCGCGAATGCATTTTACTTAATATGTAAATACAGGAATGACGCCATGGTGCCTCTGGGTCTGGGCTTTAGGAGAAATCCCGAGCTCCGGGTTGGTAGAGCTGGCCGCGGCGTCACAGCTTTCTCCTTGAAGGTTTCATCTTGGAGAGTCAACTGTTGGAGCTTGCATGGACCTTTTGGTCGTCGAGGATCATTACTGGAAAAGTCTTATAGGCGAACCTTTATTATTGACGAGCGATGGAAGGCATCCGTCACTGCTAATTTTGAAATCAAGCAATGGCGAGCGCTAAAACCTGCTCGTCAGTGCTACACAAGTAGTTGTGGCGGGCGCCAAGATAAACTGTCATAGCTATACGTTTTCTAATTCGTTCCCGGCTAGCAAGCTACTGTGGCGGGTGTGGATCGGTGCCCGCCACATTTCACCTCCACATCTGTGGCAGGTGGCATTTTGGACCCACCACAACAATATTTGGGCACCCACGTGCAAAACATTTTCAAATATTTTTAGGTAGCGGGTGGCGGGTACTGGCAGTCGCTCGTTATAGCTGATATCTGGTCACATTGCTGCCTCCCATGTTTACACTCGAGAGGAGGTGCTCCTTGCGCCTGTCACTGCTATAAAACACCTTACCTACCCTACGTATCCCCGCGGTAGTCAGATCTAATTCAATGCACACTTTTTCTCCTTCCTTTCTCGTCGTCGACAGCGTCATGGCATCGTCCATCATCACCGATGAGGTCGCGGTCCGCCGCCTCGAACGGTGTAGAGGAGCTAATCCTTCCCCATCGCCCGTATTGTTTGTCCCCGCCTCAAAGTTCCTCGGTGTCGTCGTGCAACGCTACCTCGAACTACTTCCTCGTGACCGTCACCCGTGCCTTCCTCCGCATCCAACATCGACTCCGTCTCCGTCGAACTTGCCATCCCCCGATGCCACCGCCATCGACCTCCGCCTCCGCCTCTGTTGGAAATATGCCCTAGAGGCAATGATAAAATAGTTATTATTATATTTCCTGTTTCAAGATAATCGTTTATTATCCATGCTATAATTGTATTGAATGAAAGTATAGATACGTGTGTGGATATATATAGACAAAACAATATCCCTAGTAAGCGTCTAGTTGACTAGCCAGTTGATCAAGGATGGTCAAGGTTTTCTGACCACATGAAAAGTGTTGTCACTTCATAACTGGATCACATCATTAGGAAAATGATGTGATGGACAAGACCCAAACTATGAACGTAGCATGTGATCGTGTCATTTTGTTGCTATTGTTTTCTGCTTGTCAAGTATTCATTCCTATGACCATGAGATCATGTAACTCACTGACACCGGAGGAATACCTTGTGTGTATCAAACGTCACAACGTTACTGGGTGACTATAAAGGTGCTCTACAGGTATCTCCGAAGGTGTCCGTTGAGTTAGCATGGATCAAGACTGGGATCTGTCACTCCGTGTAACGGAGAGGTATCTCAAGGCCCACTCGGTAATACAACATCACATACAAGACTTGCAAGCAATGTGACTCAAGTGTAAGTCACGGGATCTTGTATTACGGAACGAGTAAAGAGACTTGCTGGTAACGAGATTGAAATAGGTATAGAGATACTGACGATCAAATCTCGGGCAAGTAACATACCGAAGGACAAAGGGAATGTTATACAGGATTATATGAATCCTTGGCACAGAGGTTCAACTGATAAGATCTTCGTAAAATATGTAGGATCCAATATGGACATCCAGGTCCCGCTATTGGATATTGACCGAGGAGTGTATCGGGTCATGTCTGCATAGTTCTCGAACCCGCAGGGTCTGCACACTTAAGGTTCGATGATGTTTTAGTATAGTTCAGTTATAGGTGTTGGTGACCGAAGGTTGTTCGGAGTCCCGGATGAGATCACAGACGTCACGAGGGTTTCTGGAATGGTCCAGAAATGAAGATTGATATATAGTATGGTTTCATTTGGTCACCGAAAAGATTTCGAGCATTACCGGCAGTGTACCGGGAGTGACGAATGGGTTCCTCGTATTCACCGGGAGGGGGCCACCCACCCGGGAGTGAGCCTAATAGTCCTAGGGTAGCGCACCAGCCTTTATTGGGCTGGTCGCCAGCCCAAGTGGGCTATGGCGCCACAAGGAGAAAACCAAAGAAAAAAAGGAAGGTGGGAAGGAAGGAGTGGACTCCTCCTCCTCCAAACCGAATTGGAGTGGGAGTCCATCTCCTCCTTCGGCCGGCGCCCTTGGGGCTCCCTTGAGCCCCAAGGCTAGCCCCTCCCCTCCTCTTATATACACTAGAGGTTTTAGGGTTTTTGAGACATAACTTTGCCACGTGCAACTCAAACCTATACCTCATAGTTCTATCTCTAGATCGGATTTCTGCGGAGCTCGGGCGGAGCCCTACAGGAATAGGTCATCACCATCACCGGCTTGCCGTCACGCTGTCGGAGAACTCATCTACTTCCCCGTCTCTCTTGCTGGATCAAGAAGACGGAGATCGTCATCGAGCTGTACGTGTGTTGAACATGGAGGTGCCGTCCGTTCGGTGCTAGATCAGGACGGATCGTGGGACGACGGTGATTTGAATCACGAAGTTGTACCACTACATCAACTGCGTTTCTTAACGCTTCCCGCTTAGCGATCTACAAGGGTATGTGGATCCGACCTCCCTCTCGTAGATGAACATCATCATGATAGGTCTTGGTGCGCGTAGGAAAATTTTTGTTTCCCATGCAACGTTCCCCAACAGCCTCGTCCAGCCCGACGTCCGACTCCGGCCCAGTAAGCACACCTATCTTCTCTCTGTTAATGGTTACTTGTGGTATGGGCTTCATATGGATAGAAATATGCATACAACATTTTATTAGTGTATTTGAAATGTATAACATATCGATAATAATCTCGTATAACATTTTATTAATGTAGCTAAATTTTGTTGTATGATGTACCATTAAATCTTCATAAGTGGATGTCTTAAAATTGAATGTGTGTGTTACACAAAATGTACTATGTATGGATGAGCATATGGTACATTAGTTTTTTCATGATGCATGTGTATTCATAGTGAGTGCCAATGTTTTTGCAAAGCATGGATTAAGTTCCGTTTCGCTTAATTTCAAGTACTCAATATGCTCAATTTCTATCAAAGGTCATGTTTTTTTCTAAATGTCAAATCTTTTAATGTGATTTAGATGAAGAAGTCAAGACACCTCATTAGGACTCCTACAGTCATAGATGGAATTTCTACTACCGTAGACATCGTCACGAGGGTGGCTCGGTATACCAAGGTCGTGCTCGCCTATGTCGAGAGTGCTCAAGCAGACACCAAGAGCGCCCAATGATATTTGAAGAGCACTAGAGTAGTCGGTGCAGTGCGCAAGCAGCTTTCGGAGAGTGCGCCGCCGTCAAAGCTGCCATTGAGCTGAACAACTAGTGCATTGTTTTCATGTGATCTATATGATTGATACTTGTTAACTTAATTTCTAACTTTTATGATGGAGCTAACTTTTGCTTCCGAACTACTCGCCCCGTCTCAGAATAACTGTCTCAAGCTTAGTACAATTTTATACTAACAAAATTGAGACATTTATTTTGGGACGGAGGGGGTACTAATGAAGTGTGCAACGTGGTGATTTATATTGTCTTCGCCTTTGTTGGTCATTTGGCGTCCGCCAGCATTTCTATAGTCGTGGATGCTGGACATCGAGGCGGTGGCTTGAGATGATTACTATTTGCACCGAGATGATCATGGACTCGAGAACAATGTGGCTCTATGCGGAGGGACTTCGACTCGGCATTGCTTGGGTGTCAATCTTATTCCGTTGGGGTGACGGGGTGTCGGCTCGCTGGACATGTTCCAGGGGAGCGGCCTGACTTTACATCGTTGCCCTAGACGTGCTTGTGTGACGGACTGACGGTCATGATCTGATTGCCTTGTGCAACTTAAGCTTTGGGCATGCTAGGTTTTTTGGCGGTGCGGCTCAACGGCGAGTGGTGGCAATGTCGGTTCGGCGACCCCACAAGGTGGTGTCGACGGACCATGCTGGGCACGGTAGAGCAGATGTATGTCACAGTGACGACCCATGGGTTTTGCCAACATTGATTCCGTGTGATGATCTGATATCGTGCGAGCGATCAAGTTGGCATCCGTGTTGGCATGTCGGAGTTTGTCGGCGTTGCGATCCGACGCAAAGTTGTGTGGTGTGCATGCATCTTTACATCTGTGGTAGAGGAGTTAATTACAGCTGGGTACAAAAACTTTCGCTGCGGTAATGTAGTCATACATAAACAAAAAAAACCCATAAAAGTGATACATTAACTCTAATGCGGACTCGTTTAGGTACAAAATTATCCAAAACGTGCCAACTAGGCTGCCATGTGGGAAGAAGGCACGGGCCTCTTCTGTGCATTTTTGCACAATCCTCCCTGAGTGGTGAAGTGATATGTAGATGCGGTCCCTGAGTCCAGATAAGTACAAGATGCCCGGCCGGTGCTCAGAAACCCCTCCTTAACCCCTCGCCTTCTTTCCTGATGATGAGTAGTCATTGCAAGCTCAAGTTCCGAAGTGTTCAGGTTCAAGTTGTCAGATTGTAAGCTCAATGCTTTTGGACCACACTCGAGCGCTCGCGCTGCACACTCTCCTCTCCGCCTCCTACGCCCCGCGCGCGCCGGCGCCGGTGAACTGCACCCATGACGCACGCGCCGGCACCCCGCTCACCCCACTGTACAGTCGCGACCCCTCCCCCCCCCCCCCCCCCGCCGCCGCCGCCGGAAAACCTAGTGCGGGGAGCGGTGGCCTCGCCACCGCCGGAGCTCTGCCGAGCATCGGCCTCGCGCGCAGCCTCTTCTTGCCGACGCGGTGGCCTTGGCGGCATGGGTGGCGGTGGCCTTGGCGTCATGGGTGGCATGGGTGGCTTCGGAGGTACCATGAGCGGTTTAGGTGCCATGTGAGGCATGGGTGCACCTCCGGCCGCCATGGGAGGCATGGGTGGCTTTGGAGCACCCCCCGACGCTATGGCCGCCATGGGAGGCATGAGTTTTGCTTCTCTCATGGGAGGCATGGGTGCACCTCCGGCCGCCATGGGCGGAATGTCTTTCGATGTGCCTCCTCACACACATTCCCATGAAGATGCCGTTGAAGATTTTGCCAACACCGTCAGAGCTTCACGTGATGCGGTGTGTGATGAGGTGAGGGAGGAAGATTCATCTTCGGAGGCGGAAGAATCGTCTACGGAAGATGAGGACGAAGACGAGGAAGAGGATTGATGTGTCTTTCATTTGTGTCTTGAACTTTAGTTCGCATTTTGAACTTGGTTGGATGAACTTGTGGGCATGAACTTTTATTCATCAACTTGTTTGTGTCAAATTTCACATGTTCATTGCATTTTGATGAATGTTTCAAACTCATTTTGTGTCCAACATGCCATATATGTGAAATGCCCGGCGAGTCGCGTGCGCTGCATTTTTTGCGCGCTGCTGGAGCGGCGCGCGCGCTGCATTTTAGCGCAGCTGTTGGAGCCAGCGCTGGCGGCCGCGCTAAACCAGCCGAAGCACGCGCGACAAACAAGTTTTTTACGCGCGACGCGAAGCGCGCTGTTGGAGATGCTCTCAGTTAGTCAGTGCTGACTGTTATGTTAACAAGTGCTTGTGCAAAAATTGGCAAAATTGGCAACATAACATAGAGTAAAAACTTCATATAATTTGGCAGCATATCATTCATTTTTCTCTATATTACAATCGTAGAGACTCCCTAATAAGCAATGCATACGTAACAACACTAGCAAGAACCACCAACACTAAAACCAAATCTATTTTCTCCCTTCTTTTCCTACGCTCATTCTGTTTAATCCTATCTTGCTACATCCTCTGAATGTGATGCTCCTTCTCTTTAGCGTCTTGTTGTCCTCTGCCAGCTTTTGAATTACCAGCCTTGACCTTTCCTGCCATTCATCATCCATCCACATCAAGTACCCACAGGAGTTTAGCCCCTACAAATTTCAAATGGCACAAAGAAATTCAGTCAATTTTCAAAAAAATGCAAAATTCAATACAACAAAATAACCTAATCCAGTACGTACCTCATATGGGCAGCTCACAAATCGTGGGCCTGCATCAAATCCTTGATCGGAGACTCTAATAACCGGCTTCAATTTGCAACCACATTTAGACCTACCATCCTCTCTGAAAGGACTCCTCTCGCAAATGCCATCCGCCTGAAATTCATCACTGTCATGAGAAACAAGATACTGGAGAAGCAAGGAAGAAGTCACTCACCTTCATGTATTTTTTGGAGCCAAATTTTATTTCTCAGGTTATTCTCCACTCCCCGTCCAAGTCACCGGTCGTAACATGGTCTTGGTTGATGCCGTCGTTCCTGCCGCCAACTTGGTTAACGCTATCGTCCCTGCCGCCGACTTGGTTCACGCGACCGTCCCTGTCGTCGCCTCTAATGGGTGCTTTCGGCTTGGTGCACGGCTTGGTCCTTGACGAGAAATCCATGCCATGGCCGCCGCGTCGCCTTTGCTGTCGCACGACCTAGGGATTTAGAGAAGAGACGGGGAATTGGGGATGGGGAATTTTGATTAGGCCGTGGCTAAGTTCACGTAAAGCTTAGGAGGCTTCCTACAAAATACCACATGCATAGCTACCACACCCTTGCATATGTGGCAGGCGACGTGTCTACTTTAAAGGTTTTTTGTGCTAAACGAGTTTGCATCAGAGGTATTGTACCATTTTTGGTTCATGTATGAATCCGTTATCGCAGCGAAAGTTTTTGTACCTCAACTGTAATTAACTCGTGGTAGAGCCACGGGTCTATTCCTCCTATAGTTTTCTCGGCTATTAGAACATCTACATAAAGAGTCCTTAAATCCTTCTCAAACGTTTGCTCGCGCGGTCGATCAGTGATCAGACAGAAGAGAGAGAAAAACTGATCCAACCGAATTCATCATATCATCTTTATTCGTTCGGTCCATCCTCAAACCCTCGTATTGAGGAGAAAACTGAGAAGATAAAAAAAGTGAGAAGGATATTAGGGCTTGCGAACGTGCCCGGTCAATCCGTCATATAGGACACAGCTCCACCTCGAATCACTTTTTCTCTTTTTTTATTAATTTTTTTCTCTTTCTTCATCGTCATCTATCATATGTGAGTAAATGGACATATGAGAAATAAAATAAGGAATATATAGGGACTTAAAACAAACACATTCAGTTATTAGTTGGACGTGTAGGAGTCGAATTAGATGTACGCGGGTGTAGATGCTCCGATATGATGATGATACTAATTTGTGTTTCTGCTGTTGGCGTTTCTTATTGTATGCGCTGCATTGTCGTATTGTTTTCCATGACTAACTACACAACAATCATAACTTTTGGCTCACGTCAAAAAGAACTCACACGACGAATGAATCCTTCTAGTAGCACCGACACTTTATGCAACTAAGTAGGGCTTTTTAATACAAAGTCGAACCAAACACATGATGATTATTAAGTGAACAAACGCACACGAAACCAAGGAAGCACCCGAAGACAGCGTATCCCCATCCAACGGTGACCACATCACCCAGGAAAGTATCCGGTGATACCAACCTTAAAATGTTCCCATGATCCCAGCTTTCAAAGTGTAAATTTAGAAATTTCAAAAGATCTAATCTTTTTTGTGAGGGTTTACAATAGACGAGTTTTTCAGATCTAAATTCAAAATACCCATGGAAAAACAAAATAGAGAAATCTAGCATGAGTAGTATCACAACGATAAAAGAAAAAATGACACTATTCACGTCTGGATTCTCTTCGCATCATGTCCACGGACAACATCCGAACATAAGAACAAACATATATCTAAGACATTTACAGGTGAATGTTAGAGATACCCCCTTAGCTGGAAACAACAAGGGGCTATCTCTAACAAGGGCCTCAAACAAGGAGATCCCATTTCCCCACTGTTATTCAACCTGGTTGCTGACGTATTTTCTAAAATGCTTATTAAAGCTTCTCATCACGGACTGATTTCGGGGCTGCTAACAAATATTATTCCTGAAGGAGTGATTAGTCTTCAATATGCGGATGATACTCTCCTCTTCCTAGAGGATTCCTACGAGAAAGCAAGAAATTTCAAATGGATTTTATCTTGTTTTGAAAACCTCTCGGGTATGAAAATTAATTTTCATAAAAGTGAACTCATCACTATTAACATGGATGAGGATAGAGCAAGGGTATGTGCCCAGATCTTCTATTGCAATCTAAGTTCTTTCCCTATTAAGTATTTGGGAGTTCCCTTGCACTATGATAATCTGAGAAGAGAAGATCTTCAACCTTTAATTGACAGAATTATTAAAGGAACTTCTGGTTGGTTAGGGAGATATTTAACCTATAGAGGCAAAATTATTTTACTGTGTGCTTGTGTGGTGAGTATCCGTGCTTATCTGATGGCAGTGGTGAAGTTCCCAAAATGGGCTATAAAAGCTATTAATTCTCAGATGGCTCACTTCTTATGGGGATACATGGGTGAACAACATAAGTATCATTAGCCCATTGGGGCCTTGTTTCTAGGAAAAAAGAGTTTGGTGGTTTGGGGATTCCCAACATTAGAGAGTTTAATATGGCACTGCTAGCTTCATGGAGTAAGAGATTTTTTAATAATGTTGATAGCGATTGAAAGAAGGTTTTGACCTATAAATATAATGTTTCTAATCCAAATCTGCTCTGGTCCAGGCAGCAGGGGGCTCCCCCTTTGGAAGAGTGTTACTTGGGCTTTAAGTGCTGCAAAAACTTTTTATCAATGGGAAATTGGTAGTGGTGACAATGTTAGTTTCTGGCATGATATTTGGGTTGGGGATTGTTCCCTGAAAGTGAGGTTTTGGAAATTTTTTGAAATGTGTAACCAACAAGATTGTGCGGTGTCCCAAGTTTGGGATGGAACAACACTTAGGTTGTCCTTTAGAAGATGTGTGGACAGTAGAACTATGTCTAGCTGGAATAATCTCATTGAACACATTAAAAGTTTCCCCATGTCTAGATCGCCTGATAGGCCTATTTGGCGATTGGAGTCTAATGGCATCTACTCTGTGAGCTCTTTTTACAAAAAACATCAATTTTGGTGGAGTGGTTTCTCCTTTTGGAGACAGCCTACGGAAAACTTTATGCCCTCAAAATATTCATGTGTTCTTATGGTTATGCCTTTATAACAAGATCCTAACTAGGGACAATGTAGCTAAGAGAAAACAGTTAGATGATTTAACATGCATGTTTTATAAAGAGGAGGAATCTGTGCAACATATTTTCTTTGATTGTATCAATGCTGGTAGCATTTGGTCTGTTATAGCTGAGTTTTTTGATAGCAATATAATTCAATGCTTTAATGATGTATCTTCTTTGTGGAAATTGAACAAGAAAAAACCTATGCTTAATTTGATTGTTGCTACCTCCTTATGGAGCATTTGGACATTACAGAATGAATTTTGCTTTCAGGGGCACACTTGGAGAAGCCTGGGTTGCGTTCTTGTCAAACTAAGAGGGATTTTGCAACCATGGCGGGTTCTCTGCGATGTTGTTCAAGTGGAAGTACTGAGGAGATTCGTTTTTCTGTTGGACAAACATCGGGGAGAGCTGCTGAGGATCGCATGGAGCCAGGACCCTGATTAACTTTCTCTTCATGTGGTATGTAATAGAAGTTTAATCCAGATGCTAGGTTTTTGGTGCTGGTTTTTTTAGTGATGTTTTTAGCCTGGTTTCAGGACATGTCCGCTTTTATTTTGTCATGCCTGGGTGGTTGTACTTTCGGTTTGCTTCATTTTAATAAAATGAGGCAGGGGAAACCCCTTTCTTTAAAAAAAAGAACACTCACTCCACCACGTAGGTGCACCGTAGACGATCGTGGGAGCACCGTGAGCTGAGCCTTCTCCTTTGCACCTTCTTCACAGAAACAACATGAAACCCAACAGCTATATATCTACCCTGCTAGGCACCAACCCTCTGCCCTCGCTGATGTTGGCATGTTGTTGTTGGTCCTGTCGATTTTGGTGGGAAAAAGGGGCAGATGAAAGGTCGATCACTGCTAAGTACGTGCAACCAAACAACCAAAAGTGAAACGAGATTGATATGTAAATAAAAGCCTGTTTATGCAAGAGTCGCCGTCGAAGCGTGTTGGTTTGATTCGGCTGCCGTGTATTCTTAACCACTAATGGCAAGCAAAGCACGGTTTGAGGAAACATGGGTCGTCTCCATCAACACTCTTTCCATAACACAAACAAACACACTGTTACAGCATCATAATGAACGTCTCCCTCCCTCCCTCCCAACCCTAGCCGCCTCCCCCTCCCCCTCCCTTCCTCGCCGCCGTCTGAGGCAGCCGCCGGGCAAGCCCGGGGCGTCAAGGATGGTGGTGGCGGGGCCTAGGATGCCCTGCCTCTGCATGGGGAGCTCCGGATCTGAAGCGGCGGGATCCGGTGGTCGTTGGCGTCCGACGACGACTTTTGCGGTGGCCGGTGCACGTGATCTGGTGCTTTCCCTCCTCCCCTGTTCGGCGTGCGGGCCAGCCTGGTCGGGCCGCGCTTCCTTGGATCGTCGATTTTGTACAGGAGACGCTGTTGGTGGCGGTTATCTAATTCGGGTGAAATCCCTGGTCGACCATGGCCGGCCGCGTCGACGGCGACGCCTGAGGGCACCGTTCCCTTCTTTGGAGGCGACGCCTGAGGGCACCGTTCCCCTCACTTTCCCTTCCCCTAGGTCTCCCGGGCGAAAGCCTTAACTTTGTTGGGCGGCGGCGGCGCTCACGGCGCCGTTCCCTTCTTGAAGGCGCCGCTTTGGGAACCTTGGGGCTGGGTGGCGCTTGTGGGTGGTGGGCGACGGCGGTGATGCGGCCCTATCCTAGCATGGATCTCTGTCCGTTGCTTGGAGATGGACTCGCGTAGGTGGAGGTCGTCGTTTGGCGTCATGATGGCGTCGATGGCGGAGGCACCTGTCAAGGCTGGTACCTCAATCTGATCTGAAGATGGACCAGTGAAAGATGGCGACGACGACACATGTGAGTGCATCGGACCAGTTTGTGCCCCGAACCCGGTATGTGGCTCGGTCAGGGTCTCCGGTTTTAGGTGTTAGACTTAAGTGAGAGGTCTGGGTATTTGGTCCAGTTTACACCCTTCATCATATGGATAAGAGTAGCGGCAGATGTTGCCAAGATGACGGATTCAGATATATTGTTGTACTGTTTTGAAAGGTCCTCGAGAATAATCAATAATATGACCGCATGCATCTCCCAAATGCAGAGGCCGGGGTCATCCTCCTTCTAATCACAGCATCATAATGAACCCCTGTCTTTGGGATTACGTGATGCGTTTCAAGAGTATATATGTCAATACATGGGATGCACACAATCAAGCGGCAGAGGATCTGTGGCACGCACGGCAGGTCTCACGACATGCAATCCTCCGGGCGTGCTCTGATTTTTTACTTTCGATTTTCAAACTTTAATACTCCTTCCAATTCATAATAAATGTCCTGGTTTTGACCTAAGGAGGGAGTGTCTTTTAAACAAAAAAAAAAATCTAAATTAAGTTTTGTTTTCATATTTGTGTTTCTCGTGACGAGGGCTTTCAAATAAGATTCATTTTAAATACGTTTTGATGAATTTTGAAAATAAATAATAGGTTTCAACTCTTAAAACAATACATGGTTTTTTTTCCTACGACCAACAAAAGGAATATCTTAAAATTCTATCTATGAAACTTGTTAAAAGTGAGTGAGAAAATCACAAATTTCAAATAAAAAATTGTAAGTTTCAATGACTAAAACTTATAACTTACTATGCCCTCACGCGGGATCCAACTACTCCATGAAATGAGAGGCGAATGAGTGACTGGGCAGGGCTTGGGCACGCCCCCGTGTGCCCCTACAAATTTACGACAGCCAAGTCTCTATCCACACACCCTGTCAAAACTCAAATAATCATTTCTGTCTTCATTTTTCCTTTTTAGAAAATGATTGGAAACCCTATGACATAGGGGGGGCTGTCCAATGATTGACGACGACTTCTTATCTCCTTTCCACTTTTTTCTTTAACATTACTTAGGACGCGTTCGGAACCTCTCCAATCCTGAAACTCCGCTCCACGTGAGGAGCTAGATCTGAACGACTCCTTAAAATTGTGTTGCCGCTCCCTTCGCTCCAGGAGCTGCGGTTGCAG
Source organism: Hordeum vulgare subsp. vulgare (assembly GCF_904849725.1). Lineage (NCBI taxonomy): Eukaryota > Viridiplantae > Streptophyta > Magnoliopsida > Poales > Poaceae > Hordeum > Hordeum vulgare. Next base: position 35,419,512 of record NC_058520.1, on the reverse strand, counting down.
AGCGGAGAGGAGCCGAACAGGGGCTTAATCGTATCCATATCCATGTTCCACATCTGATCAACCACATTCTGGCCATGAGCTTGGGCTTGGCTAGCCACACAACTCTTTCATCCATCAAGGACTCTCGTGAATTATTGTACTGTTACTATATAGCAATCCCCCCATGCCGCAAATTAGTGCATACTTTATTTTATTTTCAAAGTCGAACATGTTTACGTTTGTTCAAGTTTATAAAACAAACTACCGCCATCTTAAATACAAAATAAATAAATTACAAGAGTACACTTCATGACGAGATAGATCTAGTGATACTAAATATGCATTGTTGATGTCGATTTATTTATTTATTTAAACCTGGAAACATGGACATTTTTAATATTAAAAGACAAAATATGCATTACAGGGAGTATAGGGAGTATGTGAGACAAAGCTACTAAACTGAACTAGTCTTAGAAAGATAGCGTACTAAATAATCAGGTTGTTAAACTTGTGTTTCCGGTTCCCCCACAAGGAAAAAAAACATGCGTTTCCGGCATGGTGTATTGGGCTTGGTTTGTTTATAGATGGACTGACGAGTCACTCCCTCCATTGGTTCGACATGGGAGCTACTGCTGCTGCTAGATCTTGTTCTTATTATTTTTCTACAAAAGTGACTCGGATCTACTCCCTCCTTACCTAAATATAAATCTTTTAAAATGTTTTATTAGATGTCTACATACGAAGCAAAATGAGTGAATCTATACTCTAAAATATATCTATATACATCCGTATGTAGTTCATTAGTGAAACCTCTAGAAAGACTTATATTTAGGAACGGTGAAAGTAGCACGTATTATAAAAGTTTATCAAAGAGTATGAATCATGACAAACATAATACTGCGAGAAATCAATTCACGGTAAGAGTATGAACCACCGAGCGACTATTTTGTGCTCAATGCCTGAGCTGACCCAGCGGTGGTACGGGCAAGAAAAGACCCGCACAACCAACCCTCCCTCCTTCCTCCTTCTTACTTGTATAGTACTCCTAGTAGCGACGCCGACAGATTATGCACCTTAATCTTAATTAGGCAGACGGCGTATCCCCATCCATCCCCGATAGAAGTCAAGAGAAGAAGCGAAGCGAAGCGAGAGAACAAAGGAAAAAAGAGAGAAGAGGAGAAGGATCGGAAAGGCGTGGCGTACGGGGCAGAGGAAAATATCCCTCCCCCGAACCAAAAGCCTGCAGCAATTCCTCGCGACCGCGACAACCAACCGACGCCCACCACCACCACCAGCCCCCTCCACCGCCTCGCCGCCTGCCTCCTCCGCGCGCCCCCGCCCCCGCCGCCTCCCCAGCCCTGCGAGGCCGCGGACCCGCCCGCGCTCCTCCGCCGCAGGCGCCTCTGGAAGCCGCCATCGCGGCCCGGCGCCCCGATGATGGACGCGCCGACGACGACGACGCCGCCGGCGTCGCCGCGGACGCAGCCACAGCCGCAGGCACCCGCGGCCGTGCCGTCGAGGCGCTACGGCGTGCATTTCTCGGCCTCCAGCTTCATCCAGGCGCCGCTGTCCGCGCTGCTCGAGTACTCGGGCATCCTCCGCGCCGAGCCCGGCCCGCACCGCCCGCCCGCCGGGGCAGGCGAGGTGTCCATCCGGATCGTCGGCCCGGCGCCGACCGACGGGGACGTGCAGGAGGAGGGGGACGACGCCGCGGGATCCTCCGCGCCCCCCGCGCCGGCCGACCCCTCCTCCTCATCATCATCATACCAGAGGTACGACGTACAGCAGGTGGCCAGGTGGGTGGAGCAGATACTCCCATTCTCCCTCCTGCTGCTCGTCGTCTTCATCAGACAGCACCTGCAAGGTCGTCGTTCCCCCCCCCCCCCCCCCCCCCTCTCTCTCTCTCTCTCTTTCTTTTCATGGTCCACCAGTGCAAAATTCATATCTTGTCCTCTGTTTCTGTTTGGTGCATAGATGGCTGCATTCGTTTATGTTGCCAAAATGGGATTTATGGTTGCATTCGCTGTTCGTGATTGTCAGAATCACTGAGAAACCATGGACTGATTTGGATTCTTTTTTTTTCATGCAGGTTTCTTTGTGACCATCTGGATTGCGGCCGTCATGTTCAAGTCCAATGACATCTTGCGCAAGCAGACTGCTCTCAAGGTAGCTTTGTGCCCCTTTTGTTAATGTTTTTTTTTGGGTCTGGTGTAGTTTACCCGGACTAGCTTGGTGTGTCAAAACTAAGGACCAAAGAGTATCAATTAATGAAATAAGTCCAATTCATTGTATGCGATCATGTCGCTTAGTGTTATATTGATCTAGTTAAAATGTTCAAGTTCAGAAAATCATTGAACAAATGTGATGGTGATTTTTTTTTACGTGCTTACATGGTAACATTATTGTTCCATTGAGCACTTTATAAATTAACAAGGCAAAAGCCCCTGTTCCATTTTCATGGAAAACGAATTACACCATGCCATCCACCTTTGAGTTCAGGAAGTGTTAAACACACCAAAACCTGGGCAGCCACCACTATGAAATCCATCACAGACATACATAAGCCAGATTGCGTCGAGCATTTTCATGAATTTTCTGTATTCACTCGTTACCTTTACATCCGTGTATATGCCATGTTCTACTTTGCATGAGTTGTATTGTCCTGTTGACTGTAAGGTAAATTAATTCAATATTTTTTGTTGATTTATGCCCTTACCCTACACCAAAGAAAATCCAAATGGAAATGGTTACATGTAGTCCATTAGTTTGATCATTACTGCACCAATTAATTGGTTCCCCTGGAATTGCGGGAGTTCTATTTGTATAGGTAGTTGTAGCCTGTAAGCATCTTTCATGCCCCTGCCTTTCTCTTCATCTTCTGAAGTTACGAAAACCTATTAGCTTATGTATGTTCCTTGTGTGAGGATGCTTACTGTTGTTATCATTTGTGCCTAAGCGCTTAACTATGATCCTGTTACCACCTGGCTAACTTCGCCTCTTTTCTTCTGCTTGATGCAGGGGGAGAGAAAAATGTTAATTCTTGTTGGGATTACAATATTATTTATCGTTCATGTATCTGGAGTGTACTGGTGTTACAAGAATGGTGATCTCATCAGACCTCTGGTCATGCTTCCTCCAAAGGAGATACCACCATTTTGGCATGCAATATTCGTAATCCTGGTGAATGGTATGTTATTTTCACCTATGATGCTTGCACATATTTAGTTTTTGCCACTTGCATTGCTTCTAAATTCATTCAGTCGGCGCCATACTACCTGGAAAAGTTTAATTGCTGGTACTAGGGTCCTTTTAAATTTTAGTTGTGTTGAATGGCTCAAAAGTTCACCAGATTTGTTTCATGTGGATATGTACAAATAAAGTGGGTTGTTTTCTATAGATAAGTGGTGATGTATCGCTATACTTCCAAGCATGAACAGCTATATGTTCAGTGGATAACATAGACCAAATTAACCGCACTAGAACTGATACTTTCTTCGTGAAGTTTGTAATCGTTTCGGTTTTCTTCCAAAATTTGTTCAGATACAATGGTGCGCCAAACTGCTATGATCGTGAAGTGCATACTGCTAATGTACTACAGGAACACCAAGGGCCGTAGCTATCGTAGGCAGGTAACGCATCATCCTACATTTGTAATCCTAGATTTCTGTGATGTATCTTGGGTGATTTTCGTGATAGCTCCAGGTGCAGTGCTATGTTTCTGTATAATCAGGGAACTATAACCGATTTTCCGTTTTTGTTCAGGGGCAAATGTTAACACTAGTGGAATACTTTCTACTTCTGTACCGTGCCTTATTGCCTGCTCCTGTATGGTACCGTTTTTTCCTGAACAAGGAGTATGGGAGCCTATTTTCCTCTCTAACCACTGGACTGTATCTTACTTTCAAGCTGACGTCTGTTGTGGAAAAGGTGATATACCTTCCATTATACAATTTCAGCAGTGATACTGAGAGGATGCATTCTAACACTGGCCTTTTTTGCTTGGCAGATTCAATCATTTTTGACATCACTGAGAGCATTGTCCCATAAAGACTTCCATTATGGCTCATATGCAACGAGTGAACAGGTAATTTTGTATGCTTTAAACGCTAAGAATTTGTTGGCTGTCACTTGTTACTGAATGCCCAGAAGTGACGATGACATGTTAAAATATGCATCGAGTAGTGGAACTTTCGGCATGTATCTTTCATGAACTTGACTACCGATATTGTGTGTGTGCACTCAGGTTGCTGCCGCTGGAGATATGTGTGCTATATGCCAAGAGAAGATGCACGTCCCCATTCTTTTGCGCTGTAAACATGTCTTCTGCGAAGATTGTGTCTCTGAATGGTAACGCACAGACATTCCGTCCCCTCCCCTCTAGTTTACAGTTTTTGTTTTATAGTCTCAACATTCAGATTGTCTGATAGCATTTCCTTTGTAACATTTTTATCTGGATGATGGCAGGTTTGAGAGGGAGCGCACCTGCCCGCTGTGCAGGGCACTGGTGAAGCCAGCAGACCTCCGGTCATTCGGCGACGGTTCGACAAGCCTCTTTTTCCAGCTTTTCTAGGCCGCAAACAGCAAGCGAGGAACTTGGCTTGCGCTTGCTTTTACGCTGTGCAGATAAGAAAGCAGGTGTTATAGGTGTGAGTGCGTGCGTTGTGTTTGTTCGTGTTTCGCGAGCAGAGCGGCCCGGTGAGGTGCTGAAATGGGTGCATTTGTTGCCGAGTGTGCATATTATCCGGTGTATAGGCTGTAAGAGATTTTACCTGACCCTACTACATTTACATAAATAGAAATGAGTACATATATACAGGTACCTGGATTCGGAGCTTTGCACAGGCGTTACGGCAGATTGGTGAAGTCTCTGAACCCTGGTTGAGTTGAGGATGATGAGTTCATTTGGATAGCTCCAGAAGGTAAGGCGTACTGGGAGTCTTGGAACAGCTATCTCTGGGCGTGCCTTGTTTTTTCTCGCAGTGTAAATATGGCAGTATCTGAGCCTCTCAGAAATAAACTCTAGTCCCTGCCTAGTGTATGTGGTATGTGAATCCCTAACAGATCGACCAACATGAACACCAGTGACATATTCCTAGGCTTGTTGTTTCAGTTTTCAGCAAAATGTGCAGATATTTTCCCCATTATGTGAAGTTACTTTGAAGCAATTGTCCAGTTCGAAAGCTACTTGTGGGAACTTTGACTTGGGGCTGTAAATACCTGCACTTTGCTTCGAAACCCCTCTGCTTTGAAGAAACCAAGAGAAGCATGGCCGAGGCAGCACACACACATTGACAGGGTAATGGCTCATGTGTATATCAAAGCGGAGGAAACCCCACTCCAAGACATTTGGGGGCTGACTGACGACACGCGGCCCGTCTGGCCGTCGAGTTGCTGGTCGGCTGGCGACAGCCAGCCCACTCGGCTGGCCTCGACGGCAGCTGACGGGTCAGCGTCCGTCCCATCCATCTGTACCAACGTATGATGATAAGACCAGACCCATGACACGGGAGCACGCGTGGCTGACAGGCCTGATGAGGCTACAAGGCGTCATGATGCGAGCGGGGCAAGGCTACAGGGCCACCGCTCACTCCCGAGGTTGACCGGCGAGGCAACCCTGTAGCAAAGACTGCGCCTACCCACTCCCTGACGATCGGCGTCCTGACCACCGGCGGGCCCCGTACCAGACAAGACTCGACAGCTGGCGGGCCTCGTGGCTAGCCGAAGAGGCTGGCAACCGGGTCCCGCCCCTTCCTTTCCCCCATTACTATACACCTTCGGCTATCCTATAAAGCCGAACCCCACCCCCAGAGAGAGGGGCTGGCTAGCACTTGAATACAAAAACACCCCACGTAACACACCCCACAAAGGCAACGAGACCGGCATCGAGTGCTCCATCTCCTTCATCACGAACAGCTCGAGGAGCACCCTTGTATTGTGATCACCTATAGTCACACCGGCAGGACTAGGGTTTACCTCACCGGAGGGCCATGAACCTAGATAGATCGACGTCATGTCTCTTGCGCCTTTACCTGTTCCCAGACGGCGCCGACGCCCGTTGGCCGCAAACCACGATCTAAGCCATTCCCTAGCATCTGCCGCGAAAATACCACGACACGCATCATCGTCGTCTTTTCTCATAAAGCAAGCAACTCTGACTTTGCCATTGACAAGCATCAATAAAAATCCAACAATTACGTGAAACCACAGGAAGGACGGACAAGCAATCGGCCTTACTCTGTGTTGATAGGGCAACTTTGAATCTATAAGATCGAAAGTAAATTGACCCGGGGGGCAGGGGGTGGTGAATGGGAGATTTAAAATCTCATTTGAAAATGAAATCTCTTACTACAGCACAACAGATAAACTCTTAGCAACACAGAACAAAACGAATACAGATACTCGAAGATAAAATGGATGAACAAGACAGGTTAAGCAAAACTTTCAATGAAAGAGGTGATAATCTTTCCGGTATAGTGACACGATATTTTTAGAATAATAACGATGAAACATAATGGGAACAGAACAAACAACACGAGGAATAAAATCCAATAGTTACGTGAAACCATAGGAAGACCGGACAAGCAATCCGCCACACTCCATGTTGACATGCGAGCTATGAATCTACAAGATCGAAGAGTAAATCGACCAGAGGGTGAGGGGGAGAAGGTGAATGGGAGACTTTAAATTTCTTTCAAAACATGAAATCTCTCAGTACAACACAACAGAGAAATTCTAAGCAACACAGAAACAAAACTAAGACAAACACTCGAAGATAAAATGGATGAACCAGATATGTGAAGCAAAACTTTCAATGAAAGAGATGATAATCTTTTCAGTATAGTAACACAATATTTTCAGAATAATAATGCTGAAACATAATGAGAACAGAACATACATCATGAGGAATAATATCCAACAGTTACGTGAAACCATAAGAAGACCGGACAAGCAATCGGCCACACTCTATGTCAACAAAGCAGCTTTGAATCTATAAGATCGAGAGTAAATCGGCCATATGGGGGAGGTGAATGAGAGATTTAAAATTTCTTTTTAAACATGAAATCTATCAGTACAACATGGCGGAGAAGCTCTAAGCAACATAGGAAAAAAAACTAAGCCACACACTCAAAGATAAAATGGATGAACCAGATATGTTAAGCAAAACTTTCAATGAAAAGGATGATACTCTTTCCAATATAGTGACACAATATTTTTTGGAATAATAACGACGAACCATGATAAGAACAGAACAAATAACATGAGGAATACAAGATGAACGAAACATAACACGAAATATATGAACACCACTGAGGTATGTTCACCAGAGAAAGACTCATCGGAACAACTAGGTAACACCATATGAACATCAAACGGACATACGTACAAACGACTTTAAGACAACAAATATAAATATAGTACACAACATGATTACTGAACTAAAATGATCAGGGAGATATCCATATATAAGTTCACAAGCACCGAAAATAAACTACCGAAGGAATCGCAATAGGAAAGGAATAAAAAGAGGTGTTCGATGTCGACAAATAATTTGGTAGACCAGTTCACTCTTGTGCAAAAGAGCTATGTATATATAGTTGAAAGTACTCGTTGATGACAAATAGTTTGGTAGGCTAGTTCACTCTTCTGCAAAAGAGTTACGTGCAATTGGAGAGACTGGTGATTGAACATTTGAGCAAACATCTCTCATCCTATTCTCCTCAACGTGAAGTTGACCAAACCTCGATTCATTTTACTCTTGGTAGATTCTTCTCCATGGAGAACAACCACTAGCCAGCGGTTCCTACAGCTTCGTCCGACTCCAAGATGATGCCCCCACTCTTGGAGGGAACACGACATTGGCGCTATCACCGTCTAAGAAATGTAAACTTGAAGCCACATGCGTCACCGTCGTTGGCTCCGACTTCACCGATAACCTAACTTTCGCTGGCATCCCCCCCCCAACTCAAACCAGACTGCTCCAACATGTCCGCCATCATCTTCAATGGGACCACCAATGAATGTGATATTGCAGGCCCGTCAGCCCGCGGCGACCAAATCCGGGCGCTGATCTGTGGTCGTGGAGCTCCACAACTTGATGCAAGAGATCCCGGTTCCCACCAAAGTCGACACATGAGGTTGAAGTAGACCACACCGTCGCCCCACCTCTCGTGGACCCGGACTTGTCACACAGAGGAACGGCCACCGCGTACATTCCACAGTGTCACATTGCAGAATGCTACACCGAGCTCTCGCAACGCCAGGGGAGGGGGATGCCACAACTACGGCGCGGCACCGCCTAAACAACTACGTTAGGAGGAAGGAAAGAGTCGCAGCGCTGTTGGATATGAGGATGAGTTACCGTTCGAGGAGCCCATTGTCCTGCGACAGTGGCGTGAGCGAGGGAGGGGGATTGCGGGCAGCTCCTCGAATCAGTTTTCGACTTTCAAAAAGCTTGATGTTGCAATGTACTACATGTTGACCGGCGAGCGGTTCAATAAAATTGGATCAAAGGGCGACTAAGTTTTTTCTAAAGGGAAAAGGATCAAGGCCGATTAAGCTTAAATTACACTTGGTGATGACATGACACTACAATAACATCCTTTCCGTGGAAGAAGCTGCGTTTCCATCCATCCATTAATTTAACTCGGATCTCTTTTCTCTCTCTCCCGTAGAGAAAAATCCTCACCCCTTCCCCAGAATCCCAAAAGGAGAGGAAAAATAAAAAAGGAGAAAGAAGTCGGAAAGAAAGCGCCTTTCCTTGCCGACTCGGCCTTCCTCCTCCGTCCCCCTCGCGTGCCGTCTCCTCCCCTCCACCGCGCGCACCCGTCGCGGCCGCCCTCGTCGTCTCCTCCCCTCCACCGCGCGCACCCGTCGCGGCCGCCCTCGTCGTCTCCTCCCCTCTCCCCGCCGCGGCGCCGCAACCCGCGCCGGCAAGAGGTACCGTACCGCCATCCGCCCCCTTCCCTCCATCTCTATCTCTAGGAGCGTCCTCTCCGGAACCCGCGGGGCCTGGATCTCCCTTGCCTGGCGCGCCGCGCCGTGCCGTGCCGATTTGGTTCTCCGCCCTTCCGGGACACCGCAAAGATGTCGATTTGGGGGTTGGGATGTGATCTTCCCTTGCGCGGGCGGCTTGATTGATCCGGGGAGGGGGTGCCATCGATTGGCTCCGCCCACACCGACGGGACGAATCTCGGCGATTTTAGCCGGGATTCGATGTTCCCATCAGAGGGAATTGGGGCGGTTGCTGGAGCCGGAGCTGATTTGGTTGTAGTCGATAGTCATAGACTCATAGGTGGGGCGACGGCGCCCCTTCTGGGTAGGATTGAGCGGTCGAATGATATTAATCTCTTATATAGCAAATCAATGCCGATCTCACACTCTAGTGACAGGTCGACGCACGGAAACGTTTGAATCCCACGTGTGTTTGAGATGAGGTTTTTATCATTTAGAATGTATTAATGAGACAATTCATGGCGAGAGGGTACTCGTCGGTCGTAGCGTTGATTCGGGGTCCTAGGTTGTTTTAGGCGGGGCGGCCCTGCTCGCCAGCACAATTGTCCGGTAATACTCCCTCCGTCCCATAATAACTGTCGCTCAAACGGACATCCGTTGTACACATCCAGCAATTCAGTCTCTTATTTTGTAGCAAACGTTTAAGCGCCATGGTGGAGTTTTTGACACCCCTAGACAACCCTAGGATAATATTAGACTCTCGTACACATCGAGCTCCACTGTCGTCTCGTCCTGCAATACACGTCCTCGACAGTGTTAAATGCTGAAATTATACCTAGATTTGTATCACTTGTTTGAATGATTACTGTTTTTGTTTGGAAGGTAGTTTGAATGTTTTGTTTACTGCATTCAGTGCAAGATGTTTTTGTTTTAGTTACCTTTTGCTGATGTTTTCTCTTTGTTGTAGGATCTCTGAAAACTTAACCTGTGCGCGTTGTTTCTGTACACATCGACAACCTTTGGGGTAGCTGAGCTCTTTCCATTTGGAATCGATTCATCCGGTGTGTCTGGCTTGTATATGAGCTCACAAGTCTCCACATCGCGGGGTTTACATCCCCCAGAGAAAATTATGACGTATGAGTCCCCTCACACATGGCCACTGTCGGTGCCTACGAGCAAGGCCGAGGCAGGTAGCAGCGATGACCAGGAGGTTAGGCTGCTGTCGGTTTCTTGGAATCAGGATTGTGGTTGCTTCGCTGCTGGCACAAGCAATGGCTTTAGAATCTTTAACTGCGACCCTTTTAAGGAGACTTTCAGGAGGGATCTGAAGAGTGGTGGGTTTGGGATAGTTGAGATGCTGTTCCGCTGCAACATCCTTGCTCTTGTAGGTGGCGGCTCCAATATGCATTATCCGCCCAACAAGGTGATGATCTGGGATGATCACCAGAGCCGTTGTATTGGGGAGTTTACCTTCCGATCTGATGTACGGGCTGTAAAATTGGGGAAAGATAACATTGTGATTGTCCTTGAGACAAAGATATATGTTTATAACTTTACGGATTTGAAGATGCTCCATCAGATAGAGACCCTGCCAAATCCTAAAGGACTGTGCTGCCTCTCTCATCATTCCAATACTTCAGTGCTGGCCTGTCCTGGACTGAGCCAGGGACATGTTCGGGTAGAGCATTTTGGGCTAAAGGTGACAAAGATGATTACAGCCCATGATTCACACATTTCTTGCATGGCCTTGACTATGGATGGTCTCTTACTGGCAACAGCAAGTATGAAGGGTACTCTGATCAGAATATTTAACACAATGGATGGCACTCGCCTGCAAGAGGTGAGTAATAATTAAGTCACTCTTTGATGATATCCCTTCCTTTTGCGAATAAGTAGCAGACATATTTATCTCCATACCTCACAGATCTTCTTTTTTAACTCCACAAGTCTTTTTGCAGTATATGTAATTCGTTGATGGTTAGCATGGGGATGTAACTATCTTTATGTTTAAACGGTATGCAGGTGCGCAGAGGTCTTGATAAAGCCGAGATATATAGCATTGCACTGTCACCAAATGTGCAGTGGTTGGCAGTGTCTAGCGACAAAGGGACGGTTCATATATTCAGTCTAAAAGTCAGGGTTGCGGGTGAAGATTCAAGTAATGATCAGCGTACCCTTGAAGCTCCACGGATGGATCACCAGAATTCTTCTAGCTCTATGGATCCTCTTATTCAAACAAACACTGGATCCAATGCAAGCTCATCACTGTCTTTCATGAAAGGTTAGAATGGTACTTCTACTCGCACTATTTGATTGCTCATCTGGTCTTGAGAGTTATGTGTACCTTTTGGTATAATGAAGGGCTAACTTAACAAAAACTTACATATGGTGTACTCCATTTGCCTAATGCTCATTACAATTAGCAATCCACAGAGGACTAACGATGCATGATATTCGGCAATTTTGCATGCTGCTTATGAATGACGTGATGAATAGTCTAACTTTTGTGGAAAAGATAGCTCAAGATAGAATAATTAACATCATTGCTGATTTTGTAAAATGATGTAAAGTAAGTGGTGATCCCGAAACATAAAACAGGCACACTGCTGCTCTGCTATTGCTATGAGAGAAAAAAAAATTTAAACAAAACACAGTTCTAGCAGCAAGGGGCCAGGATCACATGTTTCACTTATCATTTGTTATGTATTTGTGATTCTCTTCAAAACCAGTTGTATCAGTTTGTATGCATAATTATATTGAGAATATTGGATTGGCATCCCAGAGAATTTTGTTAGTCAAGGCATTAACATATTGTTGCTGCATTTCTCTAGGGATTCTGCCGAAGTACTTCAGCTCAGAGTGGTCATTTGCTCAGTTCCATTTACCAGAAATCACACGTTACATCGTAGCTTTCGGCGCTCAAAACACTGTAATGATGGTTGGCCTGGATGGCAGGTACTCATCAGTCGCCTTGATGGATTAAATATTCATTGCAAGATTTATCATTTAGCAAATGTATACATACACGTAGGGTGTTTTTTGTTTGCCATATACCTGTAGCACCTATAATTCAGTCAACCTTTGCTGTAAATATATCTTCAATTGTCACTTCTGAATGTTCGAGCAATTGTTTATAATGTTCTAGCTAGAGAAAATTAGTCTATCCAGTATTTGCCTTTGCAGATTTTTGTTCTTCTCTAGCAAGCAATGACTGTCTTGGCAGGGATGTATCTGTTGCACCGGTGCACTGGATGCCCATAGCGGGGAATGTATCTGGTGCACCGTTGCACCATACTAGCGTATTTTAAAATGTTTGAAATTTTTTGAGAAAAAAATAGCAGTCACACAACATAAGTATATGCTATCGCAAAATTTCAAATCAAAATTCAAAACATTGCTCAGGGTACAAAAATAACAAATTCAACGCTGAATAGTATTCCCTCCGTCCCACAATATAAGATGTTTTTGCAAGCTGAGCTATTTAGCTTGCAAAAACATCTTATATTGTGGGACGGAGGGAGTACATAACATGAGCTGGGCTTTAGATTTGGCCCATTATCACATTGGTGTTAAAATTTTCATCTTTGCATCTCGTGCAATGTGTCGAATTTTGATATGAAATTTTGTGACGACATACATTGATGTTGTGTGACTTGTGTCTATGTGCTAGGACTTTTTTCAGATTTTTTGAAATATGTTAAAATGCGCTGCGGCCTCCGGTGCACCGGTGCGCCAGATACATTCCCCTGTCTCGGCATCTCCCTCCTGCATTCGTGGAAACTCATGCATTAACCACGTTGGCTTTTGTCATTTGCAGCTTCTACAGGTGCATCTTTGACCAAGTAAACGGCGGGCAGATGACGCAGAAGGAATACTCGCGGTTTCTCAAGACGGACTACCCTCCCCTGAGGACACTGACGGCGTGAACCGCGTGCTGCCGCGCTGCACCGCCTTGACTACATGTACATACATAGAAGGTCGTGCTCTCTCCATTGTACATAATCATCCTCCTCACCGGCAAAGCTCTAGGCCGGTCGCCGGAATAAGGAGCGTCGGCTGGGGATGCCCGGCCGCAACCTGTCTGTCTGCCCATTTTGCTGCAGCTGTCCTTGTCCCGTCCGAATCGCATTGTTTATATTCGACATACTATGTATGTATAACAAACAGCTCAGGAAGGAACACAAATATGACACCTTGTCTGCAACCAAGCAGAGCTGAAACCGTTGTTGCCATCACACATTCTGTCGCCAATAGATTATCAAGTGTGAGTGCTAACCTTGGCGTGCAATGCACTGATGATCTGGTGTCTATGTTGATCCTGCCATCTTCTAGAGGAAGCTCAGACGACTAGACGCCAATAGCATACATGTGTATGTATTTGGTTTATTTATATTTATATATATAGTATGAATTTGTTGGGTGCTTGGCCTGTCTGGTCAAGTATACATAGTATAAACTTTGGTTGAAAGCAACATCTGACCAGGTGCCCTTTGTCGCTCTCGTCGTCGCCCTTGATTTTGATTATGAAAAGGCATCCAGGACCGCAGGGCAGTCCGTCTCTGTCGTGTCCATTCCCAGTGCCGTGGTTGCGCGTCTCTGATCTCGCGTCGTCCTCTCAAAACTAATTATTCCAGCGCGGATGACGCGGCAACGGATAATGGTTGTGGCTTGGGGTGATGCAGCTTCTCAGTAGTCGCTGTGAAGTGTGATCGAAGGAGGCGAAGATTTGATCAACACGCAGCACGTGGTTTTTAGGGCCATTTTGTCATGCAATTGTCGCGCCCTAATTATTTGGGCGAGCCGTGAGTTTCAGGGTCTGATTGGATTGCCGTTTTCCACATTTTTATACAGTTGTAAAAGATACATACCTCAATCGGTCGTTTTATTTCCAGTTTCCACATTTTTATACAGTTGTAAAAGATACATATCTCAATCGGTCGTTTTATTTCCAGTTGAAAATCACACATGACTGATGATGTACACTTGTAAAAGTAATATGAATGTACTCCCTCCGTTCTTAAATATAAGACATTTTAGAGATTGTACTATTAACTACATACGCATGTACATAGACATATTTTAGAGTATAGATTCACTCATTTTGCTCCGTATATAGTCTTCTAGTGAAATCCTTAAAGTATCTTATATTTCAGAACGGAAGGAGTATAAATTTACCCCTATTCTAAACGGGGCCTCCGCGCGCAAAAAAGGACCCTGCTTGGAAGGCACGATCGGAGGACGGAGCGCAAGAACCTATTGTTAGGAGTGATTGGCGGGAAACATTTGCGGCATGTTTGGGTTGATGTTTTGTTTTTGCAAAGTTGCCATCGATTTGCTGCGCCGTTCGACATGAATTCACCAGTTTCGTTTAGTTGGAAAAGATGAATTTAGTTTTGTTCGGACGGGTTCCACAGAAGGAATCGGAGTCCCCGGGATTTCTCATGTTTTTCCTAGAGCCAAAACGTGCCTACAAATGGCAGCCGGACGCAGCCTAGTCACACTTGTTCGATTCGCTGACTTCTTCGGCTCCACACGAGGCAATCAGCCATGGGTGTGATTCGTGACGTACAAGCACAACCGACACAAAAGAGGATATTATCTTCAAATAATAATGACCATGATGGGGATGATGATAAGGGCATTAATTTGGTCTAGGCTAGTATTCAATACCGTTCTGGTCTCTTTGTGTAGTAATATACGGGATTTTAAAGGTGTGCACGAATTTATGTGTATTAGGCCATCCGTCCCAAAATTCTTGTCTTAGGATGGTTGTAATGGGTAGCATCATATAGTAGTATCATGCATATGATACTAGTGTATGATACCACATCCGTAATGCATAATATCATATATTAGTATCATAAGGTAGTTCATTTATTGTCATGCAAGACACATAGTAGCACATCATTTAATATGATACAATATCATAATACTCCCTTCGTTTCAGTTTATAAGTCCGGCACATGTATCTAGGTCGTCAATTTGATCCATTTAATGAAAGACATATATTACAAAAATATATCATTAAAAACTTTAGATGTACTATTTTCTAATGATATAATTTTTATGTTAAATAATATATTTTATATAAGTCAAATTGATGACCTAAGTACACGTGCATGCCTTATAAATTGTGATGGAGGGAGTATGATACTTAACACTCTCTTTCTTCATTTAATTCTATGACACCTCATCGAAATTACTTAGTTGGCATGCATGATACTATCTATGATACTCCCATTACGAGTAGCCTTAGTTTTGTCTAGAAATGGATGTATCAAAATACTAAAACATGACTAGATACATTCATATCCAAACAAATATAAGACAATAATTTTGGGACGGAGGGAGTATTAAAGAGAAACTAATATCGTCGCCTCCATGTCTCATCTGGTTTTATCCTTCCATGTGTTCCCGCTCTCTTTGATTTTCTGTTGGTTTCTTTGATAAAACTATCATAGTAAGTAATATAAAGAGTAACATAGATGACATCTAAATAAAAATAATAATGTGACAACTAATTAATAAAGAGAGAGATAAATTGAATAACATAGCTATTTACTCATGCTGGTCATAGTGGGAGTAACATAAGAGTAAGTATAATAGTGGGCTTATACTTGCCTATGTGAAGGAGAGAGATGTGAAAAAATAAGAGGGGTAGACTCTTAGAGCATGGTTAATAGTATAGCCAGCTGGTGGCTAAGTCATTGACATGTCATCTATAGCTCATCTTATAGTCAACATGTACAATAATTGATTAGAAAAATGTATTTTTTATTATATGACTCACCTTTCATTCTCATAAAGTGACTAGGAGCACGTGTTAGAGCTCACTCTTAAGAGCAAGTATAATAAGGTGACATAAGCAGACTATAAGGATTAAAATATTATATCCTTGATTAGGTGGAAGAGAAAGGAGAGGAGAAGCGGACTCTTGATTAGTAGCCAGCTGCAGCACGAGCCCCAAGACACTTTGTGAGGTTGTAAGGTGGACCAACTATTAATAAAGTAGTACATATTTAAAACTTACTATTGGACATGCCACTATTAGGTTGGCTCTAGACGACATGACAACTCCTTATAGCCGATTGTTGGCTATATTATTAACCATGCTCTAATTAAGAGCCCGCTTACCTTCTATCTCCTCTTTTTTTTCTCCAACTAAGCAAAAATATATTATTTTATTTCTTATAGCCTGCTAACTCAGCTTTATTGTACTTGCTCTTATGCAAGAGCTTAGCTATATACGCATTTCTAGGCAAATACAATTAATGTGAAAAAAGAGATAGTGAGAAGATTGAAAAAAGTACTAATGTAATAGCCAATTTTATAGCCCACATTGTTGTATGAGTGTCTATAGATGATGATTATAGATGACATGTCAAATTCATATAACCATCAACTGGCTATATTATTAACCATGCTCTAAGTAGTAACATACTTCCTCCGTTCCTAAATATTTGACTTTTTAGAGATTTCACTACAGACAACATACGAATGTATATAGACATAATTTGGAGTGTAGATTCACTCATTTTTCTTCGTATATAGTCTGTAGTTGAATCTTTAAAAAGATAAATATTTAGGAACGAAGGGAGTAGATGTCAACTGAGCAAAAATGATGTTGTGGCAGGTAGTTAATGATGAGAGAGGCAAATAGAGCAACATATTATGTTACCATCACATAGCGCTTTCCAATGCAGAATGATTCTATAAAGCAATAAATGAACTCATCTATGTTTTTTTGAGCTGATGAACTCATCTATGTTACTACCACATGATAATACCCACTATGAAGGTAGTAACATAGACTAGTAACATGCATATGTTACTCTCCACTATGACTAGCCTTATGTTACTCTTCACTATAACATAGACTAGTAACATGCATATGTTACTAGTCTAAGTTACTCTTCACTATGACTAGCCTCACGTTATGCGTACCATCACACATACCAAGACAAGACGAGTCTATAACCTAATAAATAAAGTGTTGCATGACACCACATGTATGCGACTCCCACTATAAAGGTAGTAACATAGACTAGAAACATATGCATGTTACTAGTCTAAGTTATTCCCCACTATGACTAGTCTAACACCAACCGATGCCGCATAAAATAAAAACCAAAATAGATCGATACTAAAATTTGAACCAAATCAGAACTTTCCTTGTTTTTCTGTACACACACACTAGTGGAAAACGGGCCTTTGGCCGGGACCATTTAGTCCCGGCCTGCCTCTGGGCCGGGACTAAAGGCCCGACCACGTCGCCCCAATTCTCAATGCCTCCCTCGAGGCTTTAGTCCCGGCCCGTAAGGAGCCTTTAGTCCCGGTTCGTGTCCCAAACCGGGACTAAAGGGCTACGCGGTGGGCAGTGGTGGCGGCAACCGTTCATATCCCCCTTTAGTCCCGGTTGGTGGCTCAACCCGGGACTAAAGGACTAACACGTGGCCTGCCGTAGTGGTGGCGACCGTTGGTATACCTCTTTAGTCCCGGTTGGTGGCTCAACCCGGGACTAAAGACCCAAACGGTTTGCATCCCGCGTCGTTTTGGGCGATGAAAAGCACGAACCGAAGCGTACAGTCGCCATTTCTCTGTTTCTTCTTCTCTCTCGCTCTCCCTCTCTGTTCTTCTCCTCTCTTCTTCCCTTCTCTTCTTCCACCATGCCAACTAGCTTTCATGAGGTGCTCGCACATGGCACGACCAAGCTCCATGTCGTGTACACGAACCTGAGCAGGGAGGTGCCATTTTTTCTTCAACAGTTGAAGGAACGATGGTTTGACAACGCAGTGGATCATGAGAAGTTCTTGGGGCTTGATCTGGAGTACACGGCCGATCAACGCGGTGTTGCCGTCATCCAACTATGCTTCGCACGCCATGTCTTGATCTTCCAATGGGCGAGGTAAGTTTTGAGGCTTTCTTTGATCCAAGATAATGACATTGTAAGTTTATTTGTTTCAATCATAGTTGGTTCCCTTCAAATAGTTGTAGTGAAACAATTTTGATTAGTTGAAGGGGAGCACAATCTAATTGGAATATTGTTCCATAATCTGAAAAATCGTATTAGAATCAACTAGTGTTTAATATGTTCCATTGGAATCATAGTTGGTTCCCTTCAAATAGTTGTAGTGAAACAATTTTGATTAGTTGAAGGGGAACACAATCTGATTGGAATAGTGTTCCATAATCTGAAAAATCGTATTAGAATCAACTAGTGTTTAATATGTTCCATTGGAATCATAGTTGGTTCGCTTCAAATAGTTGTAGTGAAACAATTTTGATTAGTTGAAGGGAACACAATCTGATTGGAATAGTGTTCCACAATCTGAAAAATCTGATTGGTTCAATATGTTCCATTGAAATCATAGTTGTAGTGATACAATTTTATGCGGTGTTCTTTGATCCAAGGTTATGAAAATTGAATATAGCTAGTGATCTCTCTAGGTTCCATTGGATAGCAATATGATATGTCATAGTCATGAAAATTGCATATAGCTAGTGATCTCTCTAGGTTCCATTGGATAGCTATAGTGATCTCTCTAGGTTCCATTGCATATGTTCTATTTGAATCCTAAAGATAATTTTCTCTTTAGTTGTAGTGAAACATGTTTCCTTATTGCAGCAGTATGTAACATTTGTTCCATTTTAATTTGTTTCTGTTGCAGGAGTGACAAGCATTGTCCAGAACTCATGGACTTCCTTCGCAGCGGCATCACTTTTGCTTCCGTTGACATAAGGAACGACAAGCTGAAGATGAGGCACAGCTTCAGTATTGAGATACCAGCTGGTTGCCTCGTTGATCTCCAAACGATATTCAGGCTTCGACATGACAGGACTTCGATGGCTCATATGGCAGTTGCCTTGATCGACGATTCATATGCTGATATGAAGACCAGTTTCCCAAAGTCTCAGCACAAACTTTGGGAGAAGGGCCCACTTGATGATATCAACATTGAGTATGCAGCAAAAGATGCATACGTTTCATACGAGTTGTACCGCAAGATTCGAGTCATCCACTATGGCCAGCGTCACCTCGAGGAAGGTGGACATTCTGATTTAGATGATTCAGACGAGTAGTGTTCTGAACGTCGAACACTTGTATATATATCTATGGTAGCTATTATTATGTACTGTTTGGACTAGTATCATGTACTTCTTGGACCAATTTATATATGTCTAGTTTCTGTTTGTGCCATTATAGTTTCCAAATTTGAATGGTTTAGTCCTTTCTAACTTCATTTGCTACTTTTGAATGGTTTAGCCCTTTCTAACTTCATGGTATCATGCATTTCGACCACATATATATACAAAAAGTCTTCAGTTCAAATAAGTTCAAAAAATGAAATCCCTTTTGTAACAGATCTGTTTTTGATTAAAACAGTCATTTAAAAATGAAAGACCATTAGTCCCACGTGGCGTGCAGCGGAACCACGTGGCGTGCCGCGGAACCACTTTTGTTGTGGGGGTCACTTCTCCTTCTTCTCCTTGTGCTAGATATTGGTTATGCACTAGGGGAAGTAGGAGTAGCGACCATCATCGACGGTTGAAAAATCAGGTGAGCTAGTGTCCACCATATATGAGAGAAGAAGAATGTCGTCTCTTATTGTGGGGGTCGCTTCTACTTCGAGAGAGATTGTCCATTTTGTGATGTGCCTTTGAATGGTGCATTTTCAACACACAAAAAGTATGGAGTTCAAATAAGTTCAAAAAAATGAAATCCCTTTGTAAGAGATGAGTTTTCGTTCGAAACCCTGCTACTTCGAGAGAGATTGTCTGTTTTGTACAGGAACTGCATCCAGTTTTTGTCGTAGCCCTCTCAACTTTTTAACACATGCTATGTGGGTGAAATGATGATAGCATGCCAACTTTCAACATTTTCAGAGTTCATTTGTAGTGCTTTTCAATTTCAGGGTCAACTAGCTCAAAAAAAAAGTAAATGCACGAAGAATACCAAATGAAGTCAGAAATTGTTGAAATTTTGTGATGTGCCTTAGAATGGTGCATTTTGAACACACAAAAAGTATGGAGTTCAAATAAGTTCAAAAAATGAAATCCCTTTGTAAGAGATGAGCTCTCGTTCGAAACCCTGCTACTTCGAGAGAAATTGTCCATTTTGTACACGAACTGCATCCAATTTTTGTCGTAGCCCTCTCAACTTTTTAACACATGCTATGTGGGTGAAATGATGATAGCATGCCAACTTTCAACATTTTCAGAGTTCATTTGTATTGCTTTTCAATTTCAGGGTCAACTAGCTCAAAAAAAATAAGTAAATGCACGAAATATACCAAATGAAGTCAGAAATTGTTGAAATTTTGTGATGTGCCTTTGAATGGTGCATTTTGAACACACAAAAAGTATGGAGTTCAAATAAGTTCAAAAAAATGAAATCCCTTTGTAAGAGATGAGTTCTCGTTCGAAACGCTGCTATTTCGAGAGAGATTGTCCGTTTTGTACACGAACTGCATCCAGTTTTTGTCGTAGCCCTCTCAACTTTTTAACAAATGCTATGTGGGTGAAATGATGATAGCATGCCAACTTTCAACATTTTCAGAGTTCATTTGTAGTGCTTTTCATTATCATTCAATTTGAAACACTTTTCATTATCATAGTTTTGTCAAATTCTCAAATATGCAAAAAGAATTTTTAATAAACATAGTTTTTAATTGAAAATAACAAAATAGATAATAGCTTGGATAGTCAAAATTATTAATTATGAAAATAAAAAATAGTTTTGCATTATTTATTCAATTTGAAACACTTTTCATTATCATAGTTTTGTCAAATTCTCAAATATGCAAAAAGAATTTTTAATAAACATAGTTTTTAATTGAAAATAACAAAATAGATAATAGTTTGGATAGTCAAAATTGTTAATTATGAAAATAAAAAATAGTTTTGCATTATTTATTCTATTTGAAACACTTTTCATTATCATAGTTTTGTCAAATTCTCAAATATGCAAAAAGAATTTTTAATAAGCATAGTTTTTAATTGAAAATAACAAAATAGATAATAGTTTGGATAGTAAAAATTATTAATTATGAAAATAAAAAATAGTTTTGCATTATTTATTCAATTTGAAACACTTTTCATTATCATAGTTTTGTCAAATTCTTAAATATGCAAAAAGAATTTTTAATAAACATAGTTTTTAATTGAAAATAACAAAATAGATAATAGTTTTGATAGTCAAAATTATTAATTATGAAAATAAAAAATAGTTTTGCATTATTTATTCAATCTGAAACACTTTTCATTATCATAGTTTTTGTCAAATTCTCAAATATGCAAAAAGAATTTTTAATAAACATAGTTTTAAATTGAAAATAAGAAAATAGATAATAGTTTGGATAGTCAAAATTATTAATTATGAAAATAGAAAAAATTGAAACTATATTCGAAATCATAGAGAAAATTCAATCTAAATTCTCATTTGAATTTAGATTGAATTTTTCCTATAATTTCTAATATAGTTACAATTTTCAGTGAGTTTAGGCCCGTAAGCCTGCTTTAGAGAGGAGCTCGATGGAGAAGCTGCGACGGGGCTTATAAACAAGTGTTAGTCCCCCTCGCTGGGCGAGGTGGGACTAAACTTATCGTACAGCCGATGAGGGGCTTTAGTCCCGGGTGGAGCCACGCCCCGGGACTACAGACCCCCTTTAGTCTCGGTTGGAGCCAACCCCCGGGATTAAAGACCCCTTTTCGGCAGGCGAGGAGGCGGGAAACGAGGGGCTTTAGTCCCGGGCCGTGGCTCCAACCGGGACTAAAGGGGGTCTTTAGTCCCGGTTCGAGCCACGCACCGGGACTAAAGATCCACCTATATAAGCGGGACTTCAAAAAATTCCAACCCAAATCGTCCATTTCTCTTCTTCTTCCTCTCGTTCTCCTGCCCGGCGTGGCACAATGACGAACTCGACGACGCCGTCAGGCTGCCCGATGTCCTGCTCGACGCCGCCTGCCGTCCTCCTCGCCGTCGCCGTCCTCCTCGCCGCGCGCCGCCGTCCTCCTCGCCGCGCGCCGCGCCGTCCTCCTCGCCGCGCGCCGTCGACACCTCCCGCCGATAAGCCCCCCGCCCCCTCCTCCCCAACACTCCGGCCAGTAGAAGAAAAGAATAAAAAGGAGAAGAGAAGAAGAAAAAGGAGAAGAAAGGAAGAAAAAGAGAAGAAAAGAAGAAAAAGGAGAAGAAAAGAAGAAAAAGAAAAAGATTTTTTTGTCATTTAATTCCTATTGTTATTAGGTTTGTGCTAGATTATTAGGGTTAGTAATATTTAGAATTAGGTTAGGGTTACAAGAAGAAGAAATATGAACAAAAATAAGAAAATAAGATTAGGAAAAATGAAAATAAGAAGAGGAGGAGAAGAAAAGAAGAAAAAGGAGAATAAGAAGAGGAGGAGAGGAGAAGAAGAGGAAAAATAGAAGAAGAGGAGAAGTAGAAGAAGAGAAAAAATTAGAAGAGGAGGAGAGGAGAAGTAGAAGAAGAGAAGAGGAGAAGTACTACAAGAAGAGGAGAAGTAGAAGTAGAAGAAGAAGTAGAAGAAGAGGAGAAATAGAAGAAGAGGAAAAAATAGTTTAGGGTTACAAGAAGAAGAAATATTTTTTTTATCATTTAATTTTGCTATTGTATAGTGTATATGCTTAAGTGTTAATAGTGTTTCTTAGATTATTGCTTAATTTTGCTATTGTATATGCTTAAGTGTTAATAGTTTAATTTTGCTATTGTATATGCTTAAGTGTTAATAGTTTATTTTTAGCAAGAAAATTAATAGAACTAGTTTATTTTTTTAGTTCATTTTACGATGCCTATCCCACATCCTCGTCGTCGACTCGGCGGACGATACCTGCTTGATCAGAGGGGCCCTGTCCGGGACTGGGCTCCGCCCGGCTGGTATTGGGAGGTGCTACCTTCCGGGGGGCGTAGGTTGGTGAGGAGCCAGCCCGTCGTTGACCCGATCCTTGTTTGGTGGCGGTCGCGTGGGCCAGTGAGGGTGCCGAGGCTTCCGGACACCGCGGAGGTGGTACGTCACCGTGTCAGCGAGGAGGATGAGCACGTCCGTCGCTACATGCTTGCGTTGGAGGGCAGGTTCGAGCATACCTGGCAGGTTCTTCGGGGATCTCATTGGAGCTATGATACTGTGATGGTTCCTTCTCTTTCGGTGTCCACCGCCCGCGCCGATACCCGTCAGGCGCTACGGTTCTAGATGTATCAGTGATGCTATATGTATGATAGTATTCGAGGAGTATTAGTGATAATATTCGACGATGTACGGACAAAAGTGATGATGTATTAGCTTATAATTGAATGCATGCTAATTTGAATACTACTTTATTTTACGATTTGGTTTTGCTTATTGAATGCTCAAATTGGAAAAGTACTCCTACTTTGAATACTATGTAGAAATCTAGGAGTCCCGGGTGGAGCCACGACCCGGGACTTAAGTTGTTTTGGAACGGAGTTCCTGATAGAATAATTCTTTTTTGGTACAAAGGTTAAGAGAATCCGTTTTTTGCAGAACTATGGATCCACATATCAGGTACCTCGAAGAGGAAGAACTTCTCGAAGATATAATCAAAGATGGCCCTGACGTTGTGTCGGAAATATGCCCTAGAGGCAATAATAAATTAGTTATTATTATATTTCTTAGTTCATGATAATCGTTTATTATCCATGCTATAATTGTAATGATTGGAAACACAATACTTGTGTGGATACATAGACAAAACACTGTCCCTAGTAAGCCTCTAGTTGACTAGCTCATTGATCAAAGATGGTCAAGGTTTCCTGGCCATAGGCAAGTGTTGTCACTTGATAACGGGATCACATCATTAGGAGAATCATGTGATGGACTAGACCCAAACTAATAGACGTAGCATGTTGATCGTGTCATTTTGTTGCTACTGTTTTCTGCGTGTCAAGTATTTGTTCCTATGACCATGAGATCATATAACTCACGGACACCGGAGGAATGCTTTGTGTGTATCAAACGTCGCAACGTAACTGGGTGACTATAAAGATGCTCTACAGGTATCTCCGAAGGTGTTCGTTGAGTTAGTATGGATCGAGACTGGGATTTGTCACTCCGTGTGACGGAGAGGTATCTCGGGGCCCACTCGGTAATACAACATCACACACAAGCCTTGCAAGCAATGTGACTTAGTGTAAGTTGCGGGATCTTGTATTATGGAACGAGTAAATAGACTTGCCGGTGAACGAGATTGAAATAGGTATGCGGATACTGACGATCGAATCTCGGGCAAGTAACATACCGAAGGACAAAGGGAGTGACATCCGGGATTATATGAATCCTTGGCACTGAGGTTCAAACGATAAGATCTTCGTAGAATATGTAGGATCCAATATGGGCATCCAGGTCCCGCTATTGGATATTGACCGAGGAGTCTCTCAGGTCATGTCTACATAGTTCTCGAACCCGCAGGGTCTGCACACTTAAGGTTCGACGTTGTTTTATGCGTATTTGAGTTATATGGTTGGTTACCGAATGTTATTCGGAGTCCCGGATGAGATCACGGACATCACGAGGGTTTCCGGAATGGTCCGGAAACGAAGATTGGTATATAGGATGACCTCATTTGATTACCGGAAGGTTTTCGGAGTTACCGGGAATGTACCGGGAATGACGAATGGGTTCCGGGAGTTCACCGAGGGGGGGGGCAACCCACCCTGGGGAAGCCCATAGGCCTTGAGGGTGGCACACCAGCCCTTAGTGGGCTGGTGGGACAGCCCAAAAGGGCCCTATGCGCCTAGGAAAGAAAATCAAAGAGAAAAAAAAGAGGAGGTGGGAAGGGAAGGAAGGACTCCCACCCACCAAACCAAGTCCAACTCAGTTTGGGGGGGGAGCCTTCCCCCTTGGACTCGGCCGACCCCCTTGGGGCTCCTTGAGCCCCAAGGCAAGGTCCCCTCCCTCCCACCTATATATACGGAGGTTTTAGGGCTGATTTGAGATGACTTTTCCACGGCAGCCCGACCACATACCTCCACGGGTTTTCCTCTAGACCGCGTTTCTGCGGAGCTCGGGCGGAGCCCTGCTGAGACAAGGTCATCACCAACCTCCGGAGCGTCGTCACGCTGCCGGAGAACTTTTCTACCTCTCCGTCTCTCTTGCTGGATCAAGAAGGCCGAGATCATCGTCGAGCTGTACGTGTGCTGAACGCGGAGGTGCCGTCCGTTCGGTACTAGATCGTGGGACTGATCGCGGGATTGTTCGAGTGGCGGATCGAGGGACGTGAGGACGTTCCACTACATCAACCGCGTTCACTAAACGCTTTTGCTGTACGATCTACAAGGGTACGTAGATCACACATCCCCTCTCGTAGATGGACATCACCATGATAGGTCTTCGTGCGCGTAGGAAATTTTTTGTTTCCCATGCGACGTTCTCCAACAGTGGTATCAGAGCTAGGTTCATGCGTAGATGTCTTCTCGAGTAGAACACAAAAGTTTTTGTGGGCGGTGATGTGCATTTTGCTGCCCTCCTTAGTCTTTTCTTGATTCCGCGGTATTGTTGGATTGAAGCGGCTTGGACCGACATTACTCGTACGCTTACGAGAGACTGGTTTCATCGCTACGAGTAACCCCGTTGCTCAAAGATGACTGGCAAGTGTCGGTTTCTCCAACTTTAGTTGAATCGGATTTGACCGAGGAGGTCCTTGGATGAGGTTAAATAGCAACTCATATATCTCCGTTGTGGTGTTTGCGTAAGTAAGATGCGATCCTAGTAGATACCCATGGTCACCACGTAAAACATGCAACAACAAAATTAGAGGACGTCTAACTTGTTTTTGCAGGGTATGCTTGTGATGTGATATGGCCAACGATGTGATGTGATATATTGGATGTATGAGATGATCATGTTGTAATAGAAAATATCGACTTGCACGTCGATGGTACGGCAACCGGCAGGAGCCATAGGGTTGTCTTTATACTAACGTTTGTGCTTGCAGATGCGTTTACTATTTTGCTAGGATGTAGCTTTAGTAGTAATAGCATGAGTAGCACGACAACCCCGATGGCAACACGTTGATGGAGATCATGGTGTGGCGCCGGTGACAAGAAGATCGTGCCGGTGCTTTGGTGATGGAGATCAAGAAGCACGTGATGATGGCCATATCATGTCACTTATGAATTGCATGTGATGTTAATCCTTTTATGCACCTTATTTTGCTTAGAACGACAGTATCATTATGAGGTGATCTCTCACTAAAATTTCAAGACGAAATTGTGTTCTCCCCGACTGTGCACCGTTGCTACAGTTCGTCGTTTCGAGACACCACGTGATGATCGGGTGTGATAGACTCAACGTTCACATACAACGGGTGCAAAACAGTTGCGCATGCGGAACACTCGGGTTAAGCTTGACGAGCCTAGCATGTGCAGACATGGCCTCGGAACACATGAGACCGAAAGGTCGAGCATGAATCGTATAGTTGATATGATTAGCATAGAGATGCTTACCACTGAAACTATTCTCGACTCACGTGATGATCGGACTTGAGATAGTGGATTTGGATCATGTACCACTCAAATGACTAGAGAGATGTACTTTTTGAGTGGGAGTTCTTAAGTAATATGATTAATTGAACTAATTGTCATGAACATAGTCTAATGGTCTTTGCGAATTACGATGTAGCTTGCGCTATAGCTCTATTGTTTTTTATATGTTCCTAGAGAAAATTTAGTTGAAAGTTGATAGTAGCAAACTTTGCAGACTAAGTCTGTAAAACCGAGGATTGTCCTCGTTGCTGCGCAGAAGGCTTATGTCCTTAATGCACCACTCGGTGTGCTGCACCTCGAGCGTCGTCTGTGGATGCTGTGAACATCCGACATACACGTTTCTGATGACTACACGATAGTTCAGTGCAAGAATACTTAATGGCTTAGAAGCAAGGCGCCGAAAACGTTTTGAAACGTCACGGAACATAAGTGATGTTCTAAAGAGATGAAATTGTGATTTCATGCTTGTGCCCTTGTTGAGAGGTACGAGACCTCCGACAAGATTCTTTGTCCACGAAGTAAAGGAGAAAAGCTCAATCGTTGAGCGTGTGCTCAGATTGTCTGAGTACGACAATCACTTGAATCAAGTGGGAGTTAATCTTCCAGATGAGATAGTGATGGTTCTCCAAAGTCACTGCCACCAAGCTATGAGAGCTTCGTGATGAACTATAACATATCAAGGATAGATACAATGATCCTTGAGCGATTCACGATGTTTTGACACTGCGAAAGTAGAAATCAAGAAGGAGCATCAATAGTTGATGGTTTGTAAAACCACTAAGTTTCAAGAAAGGCAAGGGCTAGAAGGGATACTTCGTGAAACGGCAAAACAGTTGCTGCACTAATGAAGAGACCCAAGATTAAACCCAAACCCGAGACTAAGTGCTTCTGTAATGAGGGGAACAGTCACTGAGGCGGAGCAACTCTAGATACTTGGTAGATAAGAAGCTGGCAAAAGTCGGAAGAAGTATATTTGATATACATGATGTTAATGCATACTTTACTAGTACTCCTAGTAGCATGAGGGTATTGGATACCGGTTCGGTTGCTAAGTGATTAGTAACACGAAATGAAAGCTACGACATAAATGGAGACTAGCTAAAGGCGAGGTGACGATACGTGTTGGAAGTGTTTCCAAGGTTGATATGATCAAACGTCGCACGCTCCCTCTACCATCGGGATTGGTGATAAACCTAAATAATTGTTATTTGGTGCTTGCGTTAAGCATGAACATGATTGGATCGTGTTTATTGCAATACGATTATTCATTTAAAGAGAATAATGGTTACTCTATTTTCTTGAATAATCACCTTCAATGGTTTATTGAATCTCGATCGTAGTGTTACACATGTTCATGATATTGGTGCCAAAAGATACGAGATAATGATGATAGTACCACTTACTTGTGGCACTGCCGCTTGAGTCATGTTGGTATAAATTGCATGAAGAGGCTCCATGCTGATGGATCTTTATACTCACTTGATTTTGAATCGCTAGTGACATGCAAATCATACTACATGAGCAAGGCCTTGTTTTCATTGAGATGAAACAAGATAGTAACTTGTTGGAAGTGATACATTTTGATGTATGCAGTCCAATGGGTGTTGAGGCACGCAGTGAATATCCTTATGTTCTTACTTCACTGACGATTTGAGTAGATACAGGAGTATTTACTTAATGAATCACAAGTCTGAAATATTGAAAAGTTCAATTCAGTTTCAGAGTGAAGTTCGTCATAACAAGAGGATAAACTGTCTAAGATATGATCATAGAAATGAATATCTGAGTTACGAGTTTTGGTACGCAGTTAAGACAATGTGGAAATTGTTTCGCAGTTCATGCCACCTGGAACATCATAGTGTGATGATGTGTCTGAACGTCATAGCCACACACTATTTGGTATGGTGCATGCTATGATGTCTCTTATCGAAATACCACTATCGTTTATGGGTTAAGCATTAGGGACAACCGGATTCACTTTAAATAGGGCACCACGTATTTCCGTTGAGATGACACAGTATAGACTGAGGTTTAGAGAAATCTAAACTGTCGTTTCTTGAAAGTTTGGGGCTTCGACACTTATGTGAAAAAGTTTCAGTCTGATAAGCTCGAACCCAAAGCGGATAAATGCATCTTCATAGGATATCCAAAACAGTTGGGTACATCTCCTATCTCAGATCCGAAAGCAAAGTGTTTGTTTCTAGAAACGGATCCTTTCTCGAGGAAAGGTTTCTCTCGAAAGAATTGAGTGGGAGGGTAGTAGAACTTGATGAGGTTATTGAACCATCACTTCAACCAGTGTGTAGCAGGGCGCAGGAAGTTGTTCCTGTGGCGCGTACACCAATTGAAGTGGAAGCTGATGATGGTGATCATCAAGCATCGGATCAAGTTACTACAAGCCTCGTAGGTTGACAAGGTCGCATACCACTACAGAGTGGTACGGTAACCCTGTCTTGGAGGTCATGTTGTTGAGCAACAGTGAACCTACGAGTTATGGTGGGCCCAGATTCTGACAAATGGCTAGAAGCCATGAAATCCGAGAGAGGATCCATGTATAAAAACAAAGTGTAGACTTTGAAAGAACTACTTGATGGTCATAAGACTATTGAGTAAAGATGGATCTTTAAAAGAAGACAGACGATGATGGTGATAAGTCACTATTAAGAAAAGCTCGACTTGTCGCAAAGATGTTTTCGACAAGATCAAACAAGTTGACTATGATGAGACTTTCTCACTCGTAGCGATGCTAAAGGTCTGTTAGAATTATGTTAGTTGTTGATGCATTATTTATGAAATATTGCACGTAGGATGTCAAAACATTGTTTTCTCAACGGTTTCCTTGAGCAAACATTGTATGTGATACAACCAGAAGGTTTTGTCGATCCTAAAGATACTAGCAAGTGTGCAAACTCCAGTGATCCTTCAATGGACTGGTGCAAGCATCTCGGAGTTGGAGTATACACTTTGATGAGATGATCAAAGATTTTGGGTTTGTACAAGGTTTATGAGAAACTTGCATTTCCAAAGAAGTGAGTGGGAGCACTATAGAATTTCTGATAAGTATATGTGGTTGACATATTGTGGATCAGAAGTAATGTAGAATTTCTGTAAAGCATACAAGGTTGTTTGAAAGGAGTTTTCAAAGGAATACCTGGATTGAGCTACTTGAACGTTGAGTATGAAAGATCTATGGAGATAGATCGAAAGCGCTTAATGGAAGTTTCAACTAGATGCATGCCTTGACAAGTTTTTGAAGGAGTTCAAAATAGATCAGCAAAGAAGGAGTTCTTGGTTGCGTTGTAAGGTGTGAATTTGAGTAAGACTCAAAACCCGACCACGGCAGAATAAAGAGAATAGACGAAGGTCGTCTTCTATGCCTTAGCCGTAGACTCTAAAGTATGCCATGCTGAGTACTGCACCTGATGTGTGCCTTGACTCAAAGTCTGTTGAGAGGTACAAAAAGTGATCCATGATTGAATCACTGATCAGCGGTCAAAGTTATCCTTAGTAACTAAATAGACTAAGGAATTTTTCTCAATTATGGAGGTGGTTAAAGAGTTCGTCGTAAAGGGTTACGTCGATGCAAGCTTTGACACTAATCCGAATAACTATGAGTAGTGAAACGGATTCGTATAGTAGAGTAGATATTTGGAGCATTTCCGAATAGCACGTAGTAGCAGCATCTATAAGATGACATAAAGATTTGTAAAGAACGCACGGATCTGAAAGTTTCAGAACCGTTGACTAAAACCTCTCTCACGAGCAAGACGTGATCAGACCCCATAACTATATGGGTGTTGGATTCGTTGGAATCACATGGTGATGTAAACTAGATTATTGACTCTAGTGCAAGTGGGAGACTGTAGGAAATATGCCCTAGAGGCAATAATAAATTATTTATTATTATATTTCTTAGTTCATGATAATCGTTTATTATCCATGCTATAATTGTATTGATTGGAAATACAATACTTGTGTGGATACATAGACAAAACACTGTCCCTAGTAAGCCTCTAGTTGACTAGCTCGTTGATCAAAGATGGTCAAGGTTTCCTGGCCATAGGCAAGTGTTGTCACGTGATAACGGGATCACATCATTAGGAGAATCATGTGATGGACTAGACCCAAACTAATAGACGTAGCATGTTGATCGTGTCATTTTGTTGCTACTGTTTTCTGCGTGTCAAGTATTTGTTCCTATGACCATGAGATCATATAACTCACGGACACCAGAGGAATGCTTTGTGTGTATCAAACGTCGCAACGTAACTGGGTGACTATAAAGATGCTCTACAGGTATCTCCGAAGGTGTTCGTTGAGTTAGTATGGATCGAGACTGGGATTTGTCACTCCGTGTGACGGAGAGGTATCTCGGGGCCCACTCGGTAATACAACATCACACACAAGCCTTGCAAGCAATGTGACTTAGTGTAAGTTGCGGGATCTCGTATTACGGAACGAGTAAAGAGACTTGCCGGTGAACGAGATTGAAATAGGTATGCGAACACTGACGATCGAATCTCGGGCAAGTAACATACCGAAGGACAAAGGGAATGACATCCGGGATTATATGAATCCTTGGCACTGAGGTTCAAACGATAAGATCTTCGTAGAATATGTAGGATCCAATATGGGCATCCAGGTCCCGCTATTGGATATTGACCGAGGAGTCTCTCAGGTCATGTCTACATAGTTCTCGAACCCGCAGGGTCTGCACACTTAAGGTTCGACGTTGTTTTATGCGTATTTGAGTTATATGGTTGGTTACCGAATGTTGTTCGGAGTCCCGGATGAGATCACGGACATCACGAGGGTTTCCGGAATGGTCCGGAAACGAATATTGATATATAGGATGACCTCATTTGATTACCGGAAGGTTTTCAGAGTTACCGGGAATGTACCGGGAATGACGAATGGGTTCCGGGAGTTCACCGGGGGGGGGGGGGGGCAACCCACCCTGGGGAAGCCCATAGGCCTTGAGGGTGGCACACCAGCCCTTAGTGGGCTGGTGGGACGGCCCAAAAGGGCCCTATGCACCTAGGAAAGAAAATCAAAGAGAAAAGAAAAAAAAGAGGAGGTGGGAAGGGAAGGAAGGACTCCCACCCACCAAACCAAGTCCAACTCGGTTTGGGGGGGGGAGCCTTCCCCCTTGGACTCGGCCGACCCCCTTGGGGCTCCTTGAGCCCCAAGGCAAGGTCCCCTCCCTCCCACCTATATATACGGAGGTTTTAGGGCTGATTTGAGACGACTTTTCCACGGCAGCCCGACCACATACCTCCACGATTTTTCCTCTAGACCGCGTTTCTGCGGAGCTCGGGCGGAGCCCTGCTGAGACAAGGTCATCACCAACCTCCGGAGCGTCGTCACGCTGCCGGAGAACTCTTCTACCTCTCCGTCTCTCTTGCTGGATCAAGAAGGCCGAGATCATCGTCGAGCTGTACGTGGGCTGAACGCGGAGGTGCCGTCCGTTCGATACTAGATCGTGGGACTTATCGCGGGATTGTTCGCGGGGCGGATCGAGGGACGTGAGGACGTTCCACTACATCAACCGCGTTCACTAAACGCTTCTGCTGTACGATCTACAAGGGTACGTAGATCACACATCCCCTCTCGTAGATGGACATCACCATGATAGGTCTTCGTGCGCGTAGGAAATTTTTTATTTCCCATGCGACGTTCTCCAACACGTTGAACCAGCTGAATCTCCGTCGTCATATCTAAACCAAGACGTTGGAATGGAGGTCGAGCGACACGAAGATGAAGCCGATGGGGCAGGAGATAGGTCAAATGACGTAGAAGGTGATAGCTCCACTGATGGAGAAGCCGGTGAAGAGGAGAAGTCCGGTGAGTTATACATATGAAGTTCGACAATCACTTGTAATATGTGAAAAATATTGGAGATAGCTCTATATTGTATACATATACATTCATTTGACGAATGTTTCTCCCTCTTAGGCCTCCACATCGAGCAAAACTAGGAAACGAGGCCCGACTAGAAAGTTGGATGCACGGACGCATTACACATTTGAGGTGATATTTCCTACGGGAGAACCCAAGCTTCCTAAGAATGCTGCTGACACATTCAAGAAGCAATGCGGAGTTCTCGTTAGGGATCACGTCCCGCTCAGCGTTCGGGAGTGGAACAAGCGCAAAGGGGCAGCCGATAGTGACTATGTCGCCGAAAGGTACAAAGATAATCTTTGGAATGATCTCATGTCACATTTCAACCTGCCAGAATGTGAGAATGAAGACGCCGTAGACAAACTGAGGGCCAAAGTCAAGAAGTGGACTCTGAAGAAGATGGCTGAACTGTTCCGTAGCTGGAAGAAGAAGCTATGGAAAAACTATATGAAGACAAAGAAAGTGCGAGTATTCGAGGGGTATCTAGCCAAGCAGGCGAATCACTGGAAGGCATTTCAAGAGTACAAGGAGTCAGAAGATGCCCAGGCATTATCAGAAAAGAACAAGATAAATGCCGACAAGAAGAAATATCACCACAAGCTGGGGCCAGGGGGCTATGAGACTGCCATCCCAAAGTGGGATAAGAAAGAGCAAGATCTGATAGATAAAGGCATCGTACCTGAACCACTCCGTGATGAGTGGGAATTGAGAGCAAGAAATTGGTTCCTTGCGCATGGTGGGTCGTACGACGAAACAACAGGGGACCTCATCTGCAATGACGATCTTAGGATACCCAGGGAGAATTGGAAAAGGATAGTGAAAGAAATTAAGGAGGGACAAAGAAAGTTCACTGCAGATAGAGATAAAGATTTGCTCACACTGGTCCTCGGCAATGACGAACATGGAGGACGAACGCGAGGCTTCGGTCCTTCTTACCCGTGGTGGCTTGGGTTTGCCAGAGACCAAGACACTTACAGAAGCCGAGAGAGAGCAAAGAAGCGACAGCAGGATGAGGAGAATGACAAGTTCAACCAGTTGCTTGCCAGGATTAACGAGCAACAGAAGCAGATTGATGAGCTTAGAGGAGTACCGCGCCAGGAAGATCCTGCACTTGATATTACCGGCGCCCCATCTAAGCGGAAAAGCAGCGTGGCTGAATCTGAGGCCCCGCCCGACGATGAACGAAGAATGACAGAGGGCGGTCCCGGCTACCCCGTGGATGGAATCAAGGAGTCAACATCATGTGAACTCCATCAGAAATTCAAGAACATATCCATGAAGGTGGCCGTCGGACAAGCTTTACCTTCTAGCCCTGATGCACGCTGGCATGGCCGTGAGATTCCAGCTGGCTTTGCTAAAGTCGGGGTGGATGAAATCATGACGGGGTTTAATGATATGGAGCTCGACATAGCTGGACCCGAAGATGAGAGGACACTCGGAGAAGTACTGGGTGGAGTCATCCTATGGGACAAGAACTACATCAAGCTTCCAGGCTCGGCCCCAAGGACAACACCGCCTCCGAGTCGTCGCAGGTCACCTACACCTCCATTACCTCCAAGCCCTCCACATGACGTCGGCCAGCACAACACGAGTCCATCTCGATCACCGCCGCCGGACTTGGGTCGTCCGTCTCCGCCGCCGCCCGCACATGATACTAAGCGGAAGCGTGCCAGCAAGAACCCTCCGTCGATGATTTCTAAGCGACGGAGCTCCCCAAAGCGCAAACCGTCGCCCCTCCCAAAGGTACCTCATGCTAATCTTCCTATCAGACCTTATGATCGTACCCCCGAGGAAAACGCCAGGATAGCAAAGGAACAACATGATGCGCAGATGAAAAAGAAGGAACCCGAGCCCCGCCCGGAATACACCGAGAAGCAAATAGCATGGGCAAAAGACTTCATAACCCTTCCATCACAGTATGACTTACACTATAAGCCTGATGACTATACACACACATTGCAGAAGGAAGTGAAAAAGAGCAGCTCACGTGCAAGTGCAAGTGGGAGCAAATCAAGTTCAACTACAAGCAAGAAAAAATCAGACGTTCCTCAGCTTGGACAACAGGCCAAACAGTCGATCCCACCCCTCAAGGTGTTAACCGAGAATGTTCCCCCTCCGGTGTAGGGGCAAGCTTTTGAAAGAGCAAAGGAGTTGGCGGCTGAATGTGGTATCTTGGTTGAAGATTTGCTGGCTTCCCAAGACGACAGGATACCCAAGGCTGTGGTAGCCCCTAAGCCACAGTTTGTCATGGGAGAGCCTTTGGTCAGCAAAGATGATCTCCCAACAAATATGCGTTACTTGCATAAATGGTACTTAAGTGAATCAAAGAATGGGAGAACGATGATCGTGCTGAGTGTCCCACGGGAGTACTACGGCCGCTCTGAAGAAATCCATATCGACTTTGATGAACTCTTCCAGATGTACAATGGCGACGCCCTCGACAAATCGCTTATGAGTTGCTATTGTCTGTAAGTTTTTCAATTCGTTGTCTACATATAACTTGTTTAGTTATTTCAATTCATTGTCTATATATAACTTGTACTCTATTATGCAGAATGAAGATTCTGGATTGTAAAAGTAAGACCATCCTAAATATTGGGTTTATTGACCGAGATAAAATACATATAACGACGCTAACTGACAAACCCAAGGAGACGGAGGAAAACCTTCTAAGGTTTCTAATAGATCAAAATTTCTGTGACCACATACTGTTTCCATACAACTTCAGGTGAGGGTCTTTACTCTGTTGTGTCCATTCACTTATAAGTGTAATTGATAAGTTACTGACATATATATATATATATATATATATATATATATATATATATATATATATATATATATATATATATACATGTGCAGCTTCCATTGGATTCTGTTGGACATTCAAATTGATAAGGGAAGAGTTGATGCCTTCGACCCATTATCGAGACCCTTGGAACAGTTCCAAAGCCTGCAGGACATGCTCCAAGGGTAATTTTAATCATTCTTGCGCTCTATCGGTCTCTTTCGATGATTTTCTGATATATATAAATTAATGAAAAACTTAGCAAATCATTATCCTTGTCGGGCACGGTTTGAAAGCGGTTCAAGTGCGTGACTCCCGGTAACTTTCCTGAGAAGCTGACCTTTAGAGCGGCTCAGGTAAGTAGTAGTATGATATACTTCTATTAATTTTCAATACATTTATAATGCTAGATTATTATTTTGATTATATATATTCTATTCTCGTAACGTGCGACCAACAGCCACGGGGAACGCATCTATGCGGATACTATGTTTGTGAGACCATTCGCACGTTTACCTCTGAGTTCAAGGATCACAGATTCAACGTAAGCAATGAACATTCACACCTCTATTTTTACCCGTCATTCTTTGTTATCATGATTGATATTCATATTCATCTCCTCTTCTTATATAGCACACGACCATGAGGACGAAGGTCCTACCAGAGCAACGCGCGATTGCTGTTGCAGAGGAGCTTGCGGGATTTCTGAGGACGGAAGCTATAGAAGACAAAGGACGATTTAGTGTAGCTAAGGGCCATTACTGATGTTTGTCCATGTAATCGAATAGACGGGCTCTTGTCCCGATAATTCAGATCTCCATATAATTGTATATATATGATCGCTTGTAAGATAAGTTAATCTTATATATATATATATATATGCATAATTATTTCTATTTAAATTATATGAAAACTAATTCCCGAACACCAAACGAGGCATCACGTTAATCTCCCGAACACCTAAACCCTAAAACCCTAAAACCCAAAAATAATTCCATTAAAAAAAACCCCAAAACCAGCAAAATCTGAAAATCTTTAGTCCCGGTCCGTGTAACGAACCGGGACTAAAGGGCCTGCCCCTGGGACGCTACGAGGCGCCCACGTGGAGCACCTTTAGTCCCGGCTTGTAAGAGGGCCGGGACGAAAGGTTAGGCCTTTAGTCCCGCCCCTTTAGTCCCGGTTGGTGAACCGGGACTAAAGCCCCTTACGGGCTAGGGCTAAAGGCCCCGTCCCCACTAGTGACACTCTCATCAAATTAAATGTTATCAAAACTAGCGTAAGGTATATGTTGGACAAGATTGATGTTAGAACAACTAAAGCACACACACATTCCAACGCACTCACACAATTATCTAGTAAAGAGTAATTGTTTGGATGCTTCGGAATAATTATGTATAAGGGCATCTCCACCACAGAGCGCTAAAATGAACATGATCTTTGTCCGCGAACACGAGTGACGGGGTAATGGTATGTGGGTATGCCAAAGCGGAGGAAAGCCTTCTCCAAGATATTTGGGGGCGACTGGTGGCAGCCGGCCCGTCCGGTCATCACACCGTCGTCCAGCTGGCGGCAGTCGGCCTGTCCAGCTGGCGGCAGTCGGCCTGTCCAGCTGGCCCGACGGTAGCCGACTGGTCAGTCCCCATCCCATCCATTCGTACTAGCGTATGATGACAAGACCCGACACATGATGCGAAGGTTCTCGTGGCCACAGTGCACGCTAAAAAGGGTCGGCGTGGCCATGGGCATAATGATGCAAGGGACAGCGAGGCTACAAGGCCACCCGTCGGTCCTGAGGCTGATCGAGCGAGACGACCCTATAGCCATGCTTACCCCTACCTACTCACTGACGACTACTGATCTGACCATTGTCGCACTCGATCGACGGGCCCCGCGATGAAGAAGGCACGACAACCAGCGGGCCCCTCGGCTAACCAGAGAGGCTGACAGCACGGCCCCGCCCCCTCTTTCCCCCTACTATTGTACACTTTCGGCTAGACTATAAAGCCAAACCCCAGCCCTCCGAGAGAGGGGCTGGCGAACACTTGATCCACATACCCTCCTACATAGAACACCAGAGAGGCAGCGAGTCCGGTAGTGAGAGCTCCATCTCCTCCCTCACGAACAGCTCGAGGAGTACCATTGTATTATGACCACCTATAGTCGCACCGGCAGGACTATGGGTTTTACCTCATCAGAGGGCCCTGAACCTGTGTAGATCGGCGTCATGTGTCTTGCGCCTACACCCGTTCCCAGACGCCGCCGGCGCCCGTCGGCCTCAAACCACGATCTAAGCCACACCGTGGCATGTGCTACGGAAATACCACGACAACGACACAAAAGTCCGGTCATCCAACCCCTTTTCTCAAATGGGCAATAAATCCGTACAATACGGATGGAGCAGACAGGACCAGAGGACAAAGCACATGGGTTGTTCAAACATGTGGTCCAATTGACAATGGGCCAAATGGACCTTCGCATGGTGTCCGCACTCCCACACCCCCCAAGTTCGCTTCTGGTTTGGGAGAAAATGAACACATGGGTTGTTCCACAGACATTTAGGAGACCGCGTTGAATGGCAAAAAGTGTCTGAACTTGCGTGACCTCAACCTTTACCGGCACTTTCAGGGACTGCGCTGGAGATGCCCTAAAACATCAACATGGTGAGAGAATTTTCATGCAAATCCTCCAAAATAAAATGGATCGAACCATTTCACACAATTTCTATAAGCTGGCTAGACTAAAACTTCAACGCTCCTTGATGATTGATGCACACACAATTTTTATCGTGTCAATTGTAATGATGATTTATCAGAATTATTTCCAGTGTTTGTGTTTCCCATTCACTCAACATGTAATTGGATTCACAAACCATTGGGATGGAGTTTCTCGTGTCAAATGTTATGGTAATTTATTAAAAAATATTTTCACAAACATATAATCAAGGGAGGCACATTATCTTCTCGCATCCATTGGGCATATAAAAATTAAATTATGTTAAAGATAGTTGAAAGCATTTCTAATAATTAAATTTGCATTTTGATTAATAAAAAAGGATAGAAGAGAGTTGCCAGGTTAATTTGCTAGTGATACATACTCCCTCCGTCCGGAAATACTTGTCCTAGAAATGTACAAAATGGATGTATCTATAACTAAAATAAGTCTAGATACATCTATTTCTAGGACAAGTATTTCCGGACGGAGGGAGTAGTTGTTAAGCAACAAGGAAATAGGGAATTTTTTGTGTACTAGCATCATCATAAGTATCCACATTAGATAATCAATGTTAAATGGCTAAATTTGACTTGAAAAATAATTCTATATGATAAAGAATTTATATTTTTTTGGTCTAATAGGAATTTTTTGTGTGTAATAACATCATTATAAGCATCCAATAATTTATTAGAATCTATAAATTTTTACTAAGAGTAATGTTCTCCTTCGTTTGGGTTTTTGATGCCCTCTCGTATTTTGAGCCAGAATTTGACCATCCATAATAATAACTAAAATACAAAGCATATGCTACAAAAAATATATTGTTGGATTATTGTATTTCAAAAAGGATTCCTGTGATATTTTTTGTCACATATAATTTATATTTTATAACTCAATTTTATAGGTCAAACTTTAGCCCAAAATATGTTGTGTGTGTGTGTGTGTGTGTGTGCGTGTGTGCGTGCGTGCGTAAACCTGGATGGAGGAAGTACTACAGATCAATGACCAGAGTTTAATCTTAGGTGTATTCAGATTAGACACTTGTAAATTAACTAGGTGAGTTTATCTTGAGAGGTACTTATATCCAATATGTAGTTTTATTAGATTTCAACATTTGAAAGTTATAAGGGTTAACACTCACTAGATCACTACCAAAATGGGGTTGCAGCCATCACCATTGTCGAAAGGCCCGAAGCAACAAACAACGAAGGCATACCTAAAATTCCCAAACAAGAGATACCACATATCCATTCGATAGATGGGGACCTCCTCGCACTCCCACGCCGCAGGGTAGACAGAGGAGGAAGAGGGGTGGGGCGTGGGGGTACTACCAGCGTAATCATCGGAGATGTGTGGTTGGGAGACGAACTATTTAACTCCTGCATTTGTTTTCAAACACAACGTTCTTTGAAGATTGATGTAGATACGGTTCCTCGTGTCAAGTGTTATGACAGTTTTTAACAATGCTTTTAGACTTGATTATAGGTCATATTTTATTTTCCATTGATATGCAGATCAAAAAGTAGCGACCAAATGTGTAGACTGAAGATGTCGTTAGTGTTGAGAAAACTATACATAAAAGGGCACTAGTACCGAACTTGACATACTAGCAACCATGGACATGCAAAATGGACATGCAAAGCGTGTTGAACTAATATAACTGAAACATGTTTTTTTTCCTATCTACATGTTTTTGCCATCTACAATATTGTTAGTCTTTACCTAATAATAAAGCGGCTATCGCTTCTGTCGTAAAACCCGTCGCGTACGTTTTGCAAAAAAGCCCCTGTCGTTTATGGAAACCAACCTGCGGTCCATATGAATTAAAAAACGATTCCAGAGGCGTGCAAATCGAGCGGCCACGCAGCAGGACGACGGTGGCGGCGGCGAGCACATGAAGGGTGGGGCACGCTGCCCGGGCGCGAGGAGGAGCAGGAGGGGAGGTGTGGAGGCAGGGTTGTATGCGCGTGCTCGTCCGCCGTCGACGCGGACGCAGTGGCTGTCCATGGCGGATCGGGTCGATGCAAGAGGACGAGGGGAGGGCTCGCAAGGGCCGGCACCGGGAATGGAGCGGGGCAAAGATTGGATGCTTGAGGAAGGAGGGCCGACCTTGCCTTGCTGCGGCTCGGGACGCACTACCCATGGACCTTCCTCCTTTCTATATTCACGTGAGTTGACCCCATCCTCTTTCTGCTCTTGTTCGTAGCCATTAAGGCATTGCTCTGGGTTAGGATTTATAACTGTTTGGGCTCAATTGAATACTGTTTGAGGTTAATTTTTTTATATACTATTAAGTGTTGATTGTTCCTTGAATTTAACAGAAAGGTTAATCCTGAATTTTTTAGTTTAATTGATGCCTGACTGAACTGCTGTTTTTAGTTCAATTGTTCAATCTTGAATTTAAGGAGCTGCTACTGAAAGATGAAAACGTTGTTGGTACCGTTTGAGGAAGTAGTGGTGGACTCTTTAAGATCGAAAAGAGTGAAGAGCTCATGCACCAACTCCTTCATCATAATACCGTCTTCATCAAGATTGGACCCACCATATATATATATCTTCAAGTTTAGTCCAAACTTCATGAGCTGACTTGCAAGTCGAGATAGACTTAAACACTTCAGGACTTATGGTTCGATGAATGGCAAGAAAGGCCTCACAATCAAGATACATTTCATTAGTAGATGAAGATGCATCATCCTTTTCGTCGGCAATCCCTACAAGAACAATTCGTAAAGTATTTGGGCCCATGGCCCGAAAGTGATGAAGCATACGAATTCTCCATAGGGTATAATTTGTGCCATCAAAGTCAAAGATGCCATTGTGCACTAATCCAATAGTCGACATCGATACTCTCTAGGTCGTGAAACCTAATTAAAGAGAGACCTAGCTCTGATACCAATTGAAAAGACCTCGATGACGCCTAGAGGGGGGGTGAATAGGCTATTTAAAAAACTTCTTCGGATTTGGCTTGAAACTAATGCAGAAATAAACTAAGAGGGTACTTGTCAAGCACAAATCCTAAATGCACTAGGCACTGCAACGTGTATCAACAACACGATCTACCAAGATGGACACAATACAGTTACTAACAAGCACAAGTAAGTTACACAAACTCTAGAGTCACGAGATGCGCCGCAGCCACCGCCAGAACGGTCCCAATGGCCGAGTCTCCTCGGTTGACGTCACCGTCCGTCTGTGCTCCGAGCTCAACGGTTCTCCGGCCGACAAGTGTTCATTCGTGTCGCGGCCAGCATTGGGTGTTGCTCGCCACTGCCCCAGACTGTCGCCATACACAGCGCCCCAGCGTGCCCCCCACCGAATCCCCTTCCTCCTGGTCATGCCATATTGTTGTGCATCATCGCCACCCCAAGCTCCATGAGCTACATGATGATGAAGAGGGAGTGCTTGGCCTATTTCATTTATTGTCTGAAAACAACTAGCCGTGCCATAGTGTCGTGCTTCAGGTATTGTCTGAAAACTTCAGTGTTTCAAGGATCCCAAATATTCCAAAGGATGAGCAAAGTCATGAAACACTTCCAGCTGATGATTTCCTGGCAGTTTGGAGTATTCCAGTAGCACACCAAACAACTTTTGCTGCAGGACACTGAATGAATAGATGAGAGCAAGTTACCGTGGCTTGGAGACACATGGGGCAGCTGTCTAAATCAGGTATGGTCTTTTTGTGTAAATTTTGACATGTGTTTAGTCTTCCGTTATGCAGTAGTGAAAAGACCTCGATGACGCCTAGAGGGGGGGGGGGTGAATAGGCTATTTAAAAAACTTCTTCGGATTTGGCTTGAAACTAATGCGGAAATAAACTAAGAGGGTACTTGTCAAGCACAAATCCTAAATGCACTAGGCACTGCAACGTGTATCAACAACACGATCTACCAAGATGGACACACTACAGTTACTAACAAGCACAAGTAAGTTACACAAACTTACTTGAGATATATCACACGACAAGTAGGTGAACAACACAAGATAATAGATCACACTATATCACACGATATATTAAAGGCTGCAAGTATGAACGTGTGGATATAGAGGGTATGCTTGAATGATTAATCTTGTACAAGAAATAGCCAACACAATATAATGAGCACAACCAATATGCAATGTATGTATGCTCAGATAACACAAGTAAACCACAAGTAAGGAGTTAGGGTTAAGGATAACCAAGGTCACTGAGACGAAGATGTATCCCGATGTTCACTTCCTTGGAGGGAAGCTAGTCACCGTTAGAGAG
Organism: Hordeum vulgare subsp. vulgare; assembly: GCF_904849725.1. NCBI lineage: Eukaryota > Viridiplantae > Streptophyta > Magnoliopsida > Poales > Poaceae > Hordeum > Hordeum vulgare. Next base: position 35,377,419 of record NC_058520.1, on the reverse strand, counting down.
GTGGATGTTACCACGAAGGCACACCAACGCCACGAAGGCTCACCCTATTCTCCCTTTGAGGCAACACCATGAAGGCGTTTCTCAACCACTAGTGGTAAGCCTTTGAGGTGGCTTCCAAACCCTCACAAACTTTTCCGGGGGAAATCACACGGATTGATTCCTCTCCGAAGAACTCCTACTGCCTAGGAGTCTCCAACCTCCAAGAGTAACAAGATCACGGGGAATGCTCAAAACTTGCTCAAATCACAAATAGCTTGGGTTGAGAGAAGGAGAGGGAGACGATCTATCTTTTGATTGGAACAAACCTCAAAGGGGCTCACAAATGCTCTTGGGATCTAAGATTTGGAGTGAGCAAATGTGAGTGAGGTGGAAATGTGTTCTTATGAGGATAAGGTTGTGTTGGGCAACCCTCTCACGAAGTGGGAGGGGGTATTTATAGTGGGGAGAGAAAAAGAGCCTTTGGGGACACTTTAAGTCACACAGGGTCCGGACGTCCGACACTTGTCGGAAGTCCGGGAGTCCGCGAGGGGTCGTACGTCCGACAGGGGTCGGTCGTCCTAGGCCTGTAGATACGACTGAAACTATTTTGAATTAAACAGCGACCGGACGTCCGACAGGGGTCGGTCGTCCGAGGCCTATAGATACGACTGAACCTATGTTGAATTTATCAGCCACCGGACGTCCGGAGAGGACCGGAAATCCGAGTTATACATCTCAACTTCTACTGGTGGTAGGTTCCGGATTTCCGACGGGTGTCGGACGTCCGGCGCTCGGACGTCCGGAGGGAGCCGGATTTCCGAGATATAGAACTCAACTTCTACTGGTGGAGGCTTCCGGATTTCCGGGACTTGGCCGGACATCCGGGCCTCGGACGTCCGGAGGGAGCCGGAAGTCCGAGTTATATGGCTCTGATTTCTCTAGTATAGGATTTCGGATTTCCGAACTAGTCGGTCGTCCGGTCCTCGGACGTCCGGAGAAAGCCGGATGTCCGAGGCACTGGTTCTGTTTTCAGATAACAACAAAACAGTGGAGATGTGGACTGAGCAGAAAGTGATGATGTAGTTTGAGCAAGTTCATCGCAAAACCTGTGATCCCCTCTTAATAGTGCAAGATCCCTAAGGACTCAAGAATCATAAAAGAGTACCGATGATCCGTACTTGAGTGTATACTTTTATTCGCTGATCATCACTCCGCACCACTAACGTCAAAGGAAACTGATACCTTTGAGTTAGCCCTTTCACCTGGGCTTGATGTTGTTGTTCCTTCTTGGCTCAAGTTGAAAGCAAGACATGATGAAGTCTTCAAGTAGCTTTCCCATACACAATGCGGAAAGCCTAGCTTATGTATTTATCTTCATTTGTCCACCATGTGAACATCCACAAGAATCAAGCATGTAGTGCTCAAGAATGCTTATCTTGATCTTGTCCTTGTTAGCACATGAGATTGTCCTTATCAACACATGATCATTGACAATAGTTTCAATGATATATTCGTGCTGATCCACTTGAACTTGCACACCACAATCTTGATGACGATCACCACTTGACGTCATCCTTCATGGGTTGTATGAGATCTTCCTTTTGACGCAAGACCAATGGAAACACACCTAACCCCCACCTAGGAGTCTCACAAAGACCATGGGTTAGTACACAAACACGTAATGGACAATGCTTACCATACCGTGGGATCACTTGATCCACTCGGTACATCTTATACGCTTTGTGTGTTGATCATCTTGATTTACTCTTAGTCTGAGATCTTGATCAACCTAGTGTTTCTATGACCATTCTTTGGATAATACCTTGAATAACATCTTGGTCATCATATAAACTCCTTGAACCCAACAGATGGACTTCAAGAAGTGCCTATGGACAAATCCTATAAATATAACTTAAAGCAACCATTAGTCCATAGGAGTTGTCATCAATTACCAAAACCACATATGGAGATATATGCTCTAACAATCTCCCCCATTTTGGTAATTGAAGACAACCACTTCAAGAGAGTTTATATAAGGAAATAAGCATAACCAAGCGCACACATACAAGGTAATAATGCATGTGTGCAAGATGTAAATGCTTACGCAATAAAAGCAAAACCCTCTAAACATATCCAAAGTAAACTCTCTAAACTTCTCCCCCATTGGCATCGATTGCCAAAATGGACGACAAGTTTAGAAAGCCAAAATAGTAGGCGGTCCTCCAAAAAGTGTGTACTTCTCAGCAAATGAGTGCAGAAAAATACACAAATACAATGATAAGTAGTTGGAGGAAAACAAACTATATTGAGGACCCAAAGATTGCAGATAAAAGGATCGTATGCCACAAAGACATACAAAGATAGAGGCAAGCAATCAAAGAATTCCAGATGGAACAAACAATCATATGGTCCTTCGAACCACATGAATAAAAGATATTATGATAGAGGCAACATAGTGCTTTATCAAAAACTAGAGAAGCTCCCCGTGGTTTGTGCACTAATATGAGATTTTTGTATTTGACACAGGTGCACAAAATAGGATCGTTGCTCCCCCAGAATTAATAGAAACACACAACGAGTGAAAGAAGATAGATGAGACAATAAGCATATCAATTGCACAAAACTAATGGTTGAGCAACATGTAAAGGAAGCAACTTAGGAATAAGCTCAACCAAAGTAATGTGTGTGAGTCATGGCAAAGCACTTGAGAAGACTTAAGATAAGGATGAGCATTACTCATCAACATAGTCTTGATGAATATGAGATACAAAGTGCAAGACATATCATTCCCACACACACATACTAGAAAATGGGTTCACAAGCTTACTAATAAATAAAATAAGAACCGACGCTTGTGACAACCCATTGTGAAGATAGGAAGTAAGAACCTTGTCAATAGGAGGGATACTAGTTGAAATGACAAAACCCTCATCAAGACAAGCATGAGGAAAAATAATCTTCACTGCCAAAGAGTGCATCAAGATGTAGAAAAAATATGCGCACTCAAAACAAATCCTTTCACGAAGCCATAAAAAAAAACTTGAAAGAGGAAATGCAACGATGGACGTGAAAGAAAATAGGATATCAATTAGAGATGTAACTTCTCTCATGTGTAAAATATTCTAAGTAGAAGACAATCATGATGATATATATCCACAAAGAAGGATGTACACACGAAATGGTTACAAGAAGGAACAAACTGGATATCCAAAAAGGAAGTCATAAATATATCAATGAGATAATTTGCTTGGAAGCATAGCACATGGCCTAATATTTTCTTATTGTACAATATGAACTTCCAACATACGAACATCAAAGACATCCCAACTAATAGTAAGACATCATCGTTCGGATGCTTTGAGAAAGCAAACAAGTACTACAAGAACAAATCAAGAGATTCATGCCATGATGCAACCTGAAAAGGAAAGACAGGTTGGGTCCTTTGCAAGAAAATAATGCATTAAGTGGATACTTGTTACCGAGACAACATTGGATTGATTTAGTAGATAGTTGTTCTTTGATCATCCTAACTTGGCTCCAATAATCACATGGTCTTAACATCTTCCTTATTGATGAGCCGAGCATCCAATCCATTTCCAGTTGTTCCTGGAACAACAAAACAAACAAAATGGTGCCCAAACTCATTGGGACCAAAGAGTTAGAAAACCAGCAATGCATAGGACAACCTCCACATACATATGTGCATATAGATATGAATTTGAATTTCATGCACACTTTTAGCCAATTTATGACAAGGTGGGGTTTCCCCTATATATTGGGTCAAAGAAGGAAAGCAAGCAAAATAAGTTGTATATAGTAGCTAGATACGCATGCTCAAGACTCTTAAGAATCAACTCAACACAAGGTTGATAAGTCACCAAAAGACAAGGTATCAAGTGATAATAAGATCCTAAAACAAAAGAGCTATCACTTGAAGGATATCAATTAAAAGATACCTCAAGGAATGAGATATCCATTGACACATGCCAAATAGAAGGCAACAAGAAACCAATTGAAGGAAAACAAACACGAGGTGTCTAGTTTCCAAAAGAGAGCTAGGTTCCAACAAACCAAGCCCTCGACAAATTTTCATGATGGCACAAAGCATCATAAAGAGCAAGACTTGCCTCCCATCAACACACACTTGATGGGGATCAAAAGATTTTATGATGAGTGAATAAAGAGAGTGTTCTAAAGAAAATAGGATAGCTCCCCCAAGGGACGTGCATTATATAGAATTTGCATTTAAATACAAAACGCACACGATGGGATCGTCACTTTCTCTATATCTATAAAAGCACTAGACATGTTAAAATAGATCCATAAGAGGCAAGGAAGACAAACGAAACACAAAATCCAATGTAAAGATGATTAACAATTCCAATCACATGATGGGAATACCAATTGTCAAGGACAAGAAGTATTTTCGGAATGATACTCATTGGTAGATCACAAATATATCCAAGATCATCTTTACCCATAAAACGCAAGCAAATGACACTTGTAGAGATAACATGCCACCTAGGAACAGGATAATTTACAATATCAACACTAAGTGGCAACACCTCAAATGTACACATTTTCTAGGTTTGTAATATGCACATAGCATATTACTCCCCCATAATGTGATAAACCAACAATATTAACAAGTGGCAAATTGAAACCAACAAGAGATAATTAATGGACCATATAGAATTTGAATTTCTCATGAGTAAGACATACCACATAGAAACTAGATAATCTTGAAATATCAAAACTAAGTGGTATTCCCCATGTATACACATTTATAGGATTGAGAGGTGTGCAAAGCACATCACTCCCCCACAATGGGATAATCCATTAATCTCTCACAAGAGCCAACAAAAATACAAACAAGACACAAAAGGCTCAATACAAGACTCACATGTACATGATATGCAAACCAACATACCCATACTCGATTACTCAAGATAAGCAAGTTGGAAGCACAATATATACAAACGCATGCAAGGTACAAAACCACAACATGAAAAGGGGCAAGCACCTAACAATGTAAACAGTTTAAGTATAAGTTATCGTAAGGAGGCACATTGGATATAAGATAGAAACTCGATAATCCAAATGACTTGGCTTGAGATAATATGAATGATGAAGACCCCTTAATTCTTCATTATGTATCCAAGTCTGTAATGTCCTCCATAGTCACCTATTGATCAAGTTTGAGCTTGTTGGTCCCCAACTACGTTGGGTCCTAAGAGGTTAATCACAATAGGCTTGGCAACCCAAATGGTTCTTTTCTTGACACCATTTTGAGTACCAACAAACTTGGCAAACACATTGCCAACCTTATCCTTCCCAAGGGAATAGGTATCATCAATAGTGATTGGGTTGGATAAGTTACCTCTCGTGCAAGACGAAGCGACGTGACCCTTCTCACGACATAAGTAGCAACATCTACCCTTTGTTTTCTTCCCAGTTGATTTCTTACCTTGGGGAGTGTTGGTTTGGGTCTTATTGGGAAGAGGCCTTCCTTCAACTTGTAGTTGAATATGTGATTAAGTTTGTGGCCGCTTCCCTTGTTGCTTGTGACTTTGAGACTTCGTCTTCAGAGGGCAAGATCTAACATGGTGCCCCTTAACTTTGCACTTGAAGCAAATGATTTTGGCCGAATTCTTGACTTGTTCTAGGACCCTCTTGTTCTTGTTTGAGTTTACTCCAACATCATTTTTGTCATTCGGAGATGTTTGCTCACACAGGACGTTGTTGAGTGTGGACATCCCTTCATGACACTGTTCCAAGTCTTTCTTCAAAGAAGTGACTTGGGCCTTGAGCTCTTCGATTTCCTCTGCACGGTTAGTATCAATGCAAGTACTAGAGGAAGTGTAAGCTTCAATGTTAGAGCAACAAGGCAAGGAAAGTAATTCATCACACGAGGTAGCAACATTGTGAGTAGACGAATTACGAGGACTAGCAGATGGAAATATAGTACTTTGACTAGAAGTAGTGCCATTGTCCACATGAGGCTCACTTGATGTTACCTTGGTGATGATAGCTTCATGAGATAACTTTTGCACATTATGGGATGTTAGAAGATCGGCATGAGAGCTTGTGAGCATTACATGGTTTTCTTCCAACTTCCCATAATTGCTAGTTAGTAAGTCAAGTTGAGCACGTAGCTCAACATTCTCCTTCAATGTTGATACTTCAAAAGAGATGGGGTTAGATGTACAAGTATCATCAACAACATGAGAGGAGTAAGTAGCAAAAAGAGACTTCTCATGAGTATATTGAAGCTCCTCATAGATCTTAGAGGTTTTGATGAGCTCTCCCTGGACATTATTGCATTCAAGGAGAAGGACCTCAAAATCCTTTTTAAGTTTATCATGAGCAACTTCAATCTCTCCTTTTGAAGATCTTAAGTCTCTACATGCTTGATGAATCTTCTCAAGTTCACGTTCAAGTTGTTCACTTTTAGCTTGTTCATGATTAAGTGAATCATTACAATTTTCAAAGTAAGCAAGAACATCTTGGAACCTTTGAAGAGCGTTATTTTTAGCTTTATGAAGAATTTTACTGATCACATAGATATTTTCAGTCAAGTCATCATCATCATCCTCATCGCAAATATCATCGTTATTGCACAGGGAAGATGATACCTCATTATTACCTCTTGCCATGAGGCACATGTGAACTGGAGGAGTTGATGATGATTCTTTTGGTGAATCAGATTCTTCATTAGTCAAAAGTACTTCATATTTCTTGATTTCCCCTAAATGGTTAGTCATAGAGCAACTAGGGAGAAACAAGATATTTTGATCAAGAGGACACGAGGAAGCAGGCATATCACCACAAACATTTGTCGAGGAATCTTCAGGTGAAATGCATGACCTATCAACACAATAATTTACACTATGTGTGGTGCTAGATATGCTCGTGTCCATAGAGGCTATGACATTTTCATCAACATATATTTCTTCACTCACCATGTCATTACCTTGTGAGATTGAAGATGCTGAGGTGTGCAAGCAATCGGATATGGAAGTAGTGGTGGACTCTTTAAGATCGAAAAGAGTGAAGAGCTCATGCACCAACTCCTTCATCATAATACCGTCTTCATCAAGATTGGACCCACCGTATATATATCTTCAAGTTTAGTCCAAACTTCATGAGCTGACTTGCAAGTCGAGATAGACTTAAACACTTCAGGACTTATGGTTCGATGAATGGCAAGAAAGGCCTCACAATCAAGATACATTTCATTAGTAGATGAAGATGCATCATCCTTTTTGTCGGCAATCCCTACAAGAACAATTCGTAAAGTATTTGGGCCCATGGCCCGAAAGTGATGAAGCATACGAATTCTCCATAGGGTATAATTTGTGCCATCAAAGTCAAAGATGCCATTGTGCACTAATCCAATAGTCGACATCGATACTCTCTAGGTCGTGAAACCTAATTAAAGAGAGACCTAGCTCTGATACCAATTGAAAAGACCTCGATGACGCCTAGAGGGAGGGGGTGAATAGGCTATTTAAAAAACTTCTTCGGATTTGGCTTGAAACTAATGCAGAAATAAACTAAGAGGGTACTTGTCAAGCACAAATCCTAAATGCACTAGGCACTGCAACGTGTATCAACAACACGATCTACCAAGATGGACACAATACAGTTACTAACAAGCACAAGTAAGTTACACAAACTCTAGAGTCACGAGATGCGCCGCAGCCATCGCCAGAACGGTCCCAATGGCCGAGTCTCCTCGGTTGACGTCACCGTCCGTCTGTGCTCCGAGCTCAACGGTTCTCCGGCCGACAAGTGTTCATTCGTGTCGCGGCCAGCATTGGGTGTTGCTCGCCACTGCCCCAGACTGTCGCCATACACAGCGCCCCAGCGTGCCCCCCACCGAATCCCCTTCCTCCTGGTCATGCCATATTGTTGTGCATCATCGCCACCCCAAGCTCCATGAGCTACATGATGATGAAGAGGGAGTGCTTGGCCTATTTCATTTATTGTCTGAAAACAACTTGCCGTGCCATAGTGTCGTGCTTCAGGTATTGTCTGAAAACTTCAGTATTTCAAGGATCCCAAATATTCCAAAGGATGAGCAAAGTCATGAAACACTTCCAGCTGATGATTTCCTGGCAGTTTGGAGTATTCCAGTAGCACACCAAACAACTTTTGCTGCAGGACACTGAATGAATAGATGAGAGCAAGTTACCGTGGCTTGGAGACACATGGGGCAGCTGTCTAAATCATGTATGGTCTTCTTGTGTAAATTTTGACATGTGTTTAGTCTTCCGTTATGCAGTAGTGAAAAGACCTCGATGACGCCTAGAGGGGGGGGGGGTGAATAGGCTATTTAAAAAACTTCTTCGGATTTGGCTTGAAACTAATGCGGAAATAAACTAAGAGGGTACTTGTCAAGCACAAATCCTAAATGCACTAGGCACTGCAACGTGTATCAACAACACGATCTACCAAGATGGACACAATACAGTTACTAACAAGCACAAGTAAGTTACACAAACTTACTTGAGATATATCACACGACAAGTAGGTGAACAACACAAGATAATAGATCACACTATATCACACGATATATTAAAGGCTGCAAGTATGAACGTGTGGATATAGAGGGTATGCTTGAATGATTAATCTTGTACAAGAAATAGCCAACACAATATAATGAGCACAACCAATATGCAATGTATGTATGCTCAGATAACACAAGTAAACCACAAGTAAGGAGTTAGGGTTAAGGATAACCAAGGTCACTGAGACGAAGATGTATCCCGATGTTCACTTCCTTGGAGGGAAGCTAGTCACCGTTAGAGAGGTGGATGTTACCACGAAGGCACACCAACGCCACGAAGGCTCACCCTATTCTCCCTTTGAGGCAACACCATGAAGGCGTTTCTCAACCACTAGTGGTAAGCCTTTGAGGTGGCTTCCAAACCCTCACAAACTTTTCCGGGGGAAATCACACGGATTGATTCCTCTCCGAAGAACTCCTACTGCCTAGGAGTCTCCAACCTCCAAGAGTAACAAGATCACGGGGAATGCTCAAAACTTGCTCAAATCACAAATAGCTTGGGTTGAGAGAAGGAGAGGGAGACGATCTATCTTTTGATTGGAACAAACCTCAAAGGGGCTCACAAATGCTCTTGGGATCTAAGATTTGGAGTGAGCAAATGTGAGTGAGGTGGAAATGTGTTCTTATGAGGATAAGGTTGTGTTGGGCAACCCTCTCACGAAGTGGGAGGGGGTATTTATAGTGGGGAGAGAAAAAGAGCCTTTGGGGACACTTTAAGTCACACAGGGTCCGGACGTCCGACACTTGTCGGAAGTCCGGGAGTCCGCGAGGGGTCGTACGTCCGACAGGGGTCGGTCGTCCTAGGCCTGTAGATACGACTGAAACTATTTTGAATTAAACAGCGACCGGACGTCCGACAGGGGTCGGTCGTCCGAGGCCTATAGATACGACTGAACCTATGTTGAATTTATCAGCCACCGGACGTCCGGAGAGGACCGGAAATCCGAGTTATACATCTCAACTTCTACTGGTGGTAGGTTCCGGATTTCCGACGGGTGTCGGACGTCCGGCGCTCGGACGTCCGGAGGGAGCCGGATTTCCGAGATATAGAACTCAACTTCTACTGGTGGAGGCTTCCGGATTTCCGGGACTTGGCCGGACATCCGGGCCTCGGACGTCCGGAGGGAGCCGGAAGTCCGAGTTATATGGCTCTGATTTCTCTAGTATAGGATTTCGGATTTCCGAACTAGTCGGTCGTCCGGTCCTCGGACGTCCGGAGAAAGCCGGATGTCCGAGGCACTGGTTCTGTTTTCAGATAACAACAAAACAGTGGAGATGTGGACTGAGCAGAAAGTGATGATGTAGTTTGAGCAAGTTCATCGCAAAACCTGTGATCCCCTCTTAATAGTGCAAGATCCCTAAGGACTCAAGAATCATAAAAGAGTACCGATGATCCGTACTTGAGTGTATACTTTTATTCGCTGATCATCACTCCGCACCACTAACGTCAAAGGAAACTGATACCTTTGAGTTAGCCCTTTCACCTGGGCTTGATGTTGTTGTTCCTTCTTGGCTCAAGTTGAAAGCAAGACATGATGAAGTCTTCAAGTAGCTTTCCCATACACAATGCGGAAAGCCTAGCTTATGTATTTATCTTCATTTGTCCACCATGTGAACATCCACAAGAATCAAGCATGTAGTGCTCAAGAATGCTTATCTTGATCTTGTCCTTGTTAGCACATGAGATTGTCCTTATCAACACATGATCATTGACAATAGTTTCAATGATATATTCGTGCTGATCCACTTGAACTTGCACACCACAATCTTGATGACGATCACCACTTGACGTCATCCTTCATGGGTTGTATGAGATCTTCCTTTTGACGCAAGACCAATGGAAACACACCTAACCCCCACCTAGGAGTCTCACAAAGACCATGGGTTAGTACACAAACACGTAATGGACAATGCTTACCATACCGTGGGATCACTTGATCCACTCGGTACATCTTATACGCTTTGTGTGTTGATCATCTTGATTTACTCTTAGTCTGAGATCTTGATCAACCTAGTGTTTCTATGACCATTCTTTGGATAATACCTTGAATAACATCTTGGTCATCATATAAACTCCTTGAACCCAACAGATGGACTTCAAGAAGTGCCTATGGACAAATCCTATAAATATAACTTAAAGCAACCATTAGTCCATAGGAGTTGTCATCAATTACCAAAACCACATATGGAGATATATGCTCTAACAATCTCCCCCATTTTGGTAATTGAAGACAACCACTTCAAGAGAGTTTATATAAGGAAATAAGCATAACCAAGCGCACACATACAAGGTAATAATGCATGTGTGCAAGATGTAAATGCTTACGCAATAAAAGCAAAACCCTCTAAACATATCCAAAGTAAACTCTCTAAACTTCTCCCCCATTGGCATCGATTGCCAAAATGGACGACAAGTTTAGAAAGCCAAAATAGTAGGCGGTCCTCCAAAAAGTGTGTACTTCTCAGCAAATGAGTGCAGAAAAATACACAAATACAATGATAAGTAGTTGGAGGAAAACAAACTATATTGAGGACCCAAAGATTGCAGATAAAAGGATCGTATGCCACAAAGACATACAAAGATAGAGGCAAGCAATCAAAGAATTCCAGATGGAACAAACAATCATATGGTCCTTCGAACCACATGAATAAAAGATATTATGATAGAGGCAACATAGTGCTTTATCAAAAACTAGAGAAGCTCCCCGTGGTTTGTGCACTAATATGAGATTTTTGTATTTGACACAGGTGCACAAAATAGGATCGTTGCTCCCCCAGAATTAATAGAAACACACAACGAGTGAAAGAAGATAGATGAGACAATAAGCATATCAATTGCACAAAACTAATGGTTGAGCAACATGTAAAGGAAGCAACTTAGGAATAAGCTCAACCAAAGTAATGTGTGTGAGTCATGGCAAAGCACTTGAGAAGACTTAAGATAAGGATGAGCATTACTCATCAACATAGTCTTGATGAATATGAGATACAAAGTGCAAGACATATCATTCCCACACACACATACTAGAAAATGGGTTCACAAGCTTACTAATAAATAAAATAAGAACCGACGCTTGTGACAACCCATTGTGAAGATAGGAAGTAAGAACCTTGTCAATAGGAGGGATACTAGTTGAAATGACAAAACCCTCATCAAGACAAGCATGAGGAAAAATAATCTTCACTGCCAAAGAGTGCATCAAGATGTAGAAAAAATATGCGCACTCAAAACAAATCCTTTCACGAAGCCATAAAAAAAAACTTGAAAGAGGAAATGCAACGATGGACGTGAAAGAAAATAGGATATCAATTAGAGATGTAACTTCTCTCATGTGTAAAATATTCTAAGTAGAAGACAATCATGATGATATATATCCACAAAGAAGGATGTACACACGAAATGGTTACAAGAAGGAACAAACTGGATATCCAAAAAGGAAGTCATAAATATATCAATGAGATAATTTGCTTGGAAGCATAGCACATGGCCTAATATTTTCTTATTGTACAATATGAACTTCCAACATACGAACATCAAAGACATCCCAACTAATAGTAAGACATCATCGTTCGGATGCTTTGAGAAAGCAAACAAGTACTACAAGAACAAATCAAGAGATTCATGCCATGATGCAACCTGAAAAGGAAAGACAGGTTGGGTCCTTTGCAAGAAAATAATGCATTAAGTGGATACTTGTTACCGAGACAACATTGGATTGATTTAGTAGATAGTTGTTCTTTGATCATCCTAACTTGGCTCCAATAATCACATGGTCTTAACATCTTCCTTATTGATGAGCCGAGCATCCAATCCATTTCCAGTTGTTCCTGGAACAACAAAACAAACAAAATGGTGCCCAAACTCATTGGGACCAAAGAGTTAGAAAACCAGCAATGCATAGGACAACCTCCACATACATATGTGCATATAGATATGAATTTGAATTTCATGCACACTTTTAGCCAATTTATGACAAGGTGGGGTTTCCCCTATATATTGGGTCAAAGAAGGAAAGCAAGCAAAATAAGTTGTATATAGTAGCTAGATACGCATGCTCAAGACTCTTAAGAATCAACTCAACACAAGGTTGATAAGTCACCAAAAGACAAGGTATCAAGTGATAATAAGATCCTAAAACAAAAGAGCTATCACTTGAAGGATATCAATTAAAAGATACCTCAAGGAATGAGATATCCATTGACACATGCCAAATAGAAGGCAACAAGAAACCAATTGAAGGAAAACAAACACGAGGTGTCTAGTTTCCAAAAGAGAGCTAGGTTCCAACAAACCAAGCCCTCGACAAATTTTCATGATGGCACAAAGCATCATAAAGAGCAAGACTTGCCTCCCATCAACACACACTTGATGGGGATCAAAAGATTTTATGATGAGTGAATAAAGAGAGTGTTCTAAAGAAAATAGGATAGCTCCCCCAAGGGACGTGCATTATATAGAATTTGCATTTAAATACAAAACGCACACGATGGGATCGTCACTTTCTCTATATCTATAAAAGCACTAGACATGTTAAAATAGATCCATAAGAGGCAAGGAAGACAAACGAAACACAAAATCCAATGTAAAGATGATTAACAATTCCAATCACATGATGGGAATACCAATTGTCAAGGACAAGAAGTATTTTCGGAATGATACTCATTGGTAGATCACAAATATATCCAAGATCATCTTTACCCATAAAACGCAAGCAAATGACACTTGTAGAGATAACATGCCACCTAGGAACAGGATAATTTACAATATCAACACTAAGTGGCAACACCTCAAATGTACACATTTTCTAGGTTTGTAATATGCACATAGCATATTACTCCCCCATAATGTGATAAACCAACAATATTAACAAGTGGCAAATTGAAACCAACAAGAGATAATTAATGGACCATATAGAATTTGAATTTCTCATGAGTAAGACATACCACATAGAAACTAGATAATCTTGAAATATCAAAACTAAGTGGTATTCCCCATGTATACACATTTATAGGATTGAGAGGTGTGCAAAGCACATCACTCCCCCACAATGGGATAATCCATTAATCTCTCACAAGAGCCAACAAAAATACAAACAAGACACAAAAGGCTCAATACAAGACTCACATGTACATGATATGCAAACCAACATACCCATACTCGATTACTCAAGATAAGCAAGTTGGAAGCACAATATATACAAACGCATGCAAGGTACAAAACCACAACATGAAAAGGGGCAAGCACCTAACAATGTAAACAGTTTAAGTATAAGTTATCGTAAGGAGGCACATTGGATATAAGATAGAAACTCGATAATCCAAATAACTTGGCTTGAGATAATATGAATGATGAAGACCCCTTAATTCTTCATTATGTATCCAAGTCTGTAATGTCCTCCATAGTCACCTATTGATCAAGTTTGAGCTTGTTGGTCCCCAACTACGTTGGGTCCTAAGAGGTTAATCACAATAGGCTTGGCAACCCAAATGGTTCTTTTCTTGACACCATTTTGAGTACCAACAAACTTGGCAAACACATTGCCAACCTTATCCTTCCCAAGGGAATAGGTATCATCAATAGTGATTGGGTTGGATAAGTTACCTCTCGTGCAAGACGAAGCGACGTGACCCTTCTCACGACATAAGTAGCAACATCTACCCTTTGTTTTCTTCCCAGTTGATTTCTTACCTTGGGGAGTGTTGGTTTGGGTCTTATTGGGAAGAGGCCTTCCTTCAACTTGTAGTTGAATATGTGATTAAGTTTGTGGCCGCTTCCCTTGTTGCTTGTGACTTTGAGACTTCGTCTTCAGAGGGCAAGATCTAACATGGTGCCCCTTAACTTTGCACTTGAAGCAAATGATTTTGGCCGAATTCTTGACTTGTTCTAGGACCCTCTTGTTCTTGTTTGAGTTTACTCCAACATCATTTTTGTCATTCGGAGATGTTTGCTCACACAGGACGTTGTTGAGTGTGGACATCCCTTCATGACACTGTTCCAAGTCTTTCTTCAAAGAAGTGACTTGGGCCTTGAGCTCTTCGATTTCCTCTGCACGGTTAGTATCAATGCAAGTACTAGAGGAAGTGTAAGCTTCAATGTTAGAGCAACAAGGCAAGGAAAGTAATTCATCACACGAGGTAGCAACATTGTGAGTAGACGAATTACGAGGACTAGCAGATGGAAATATAGTACTTTGACTAGAAGTAGTGCCATTGTCCACATGAGGCTCACTTGATGTTACCTTGGTGATGATAGCTTCATGAGATAACTTTTGCACATTATGGGATGTTAGAAGATCGGCATGAGAGCTTGTGAGCATTACATGGTTTTCTTCCAACTTCCCATAATTGCTAGTTAGTAAGTCAAGTTGAGCACGTAGCTCAACATTCTCCTTCAATGTTGATACTTCAAAAGAGATGGGGTTAGATGTACAAGTATCATCAACAACATGAGAGGAGTAAGTAGCAAAAAGAGACTTCTCATGAGTATATTGAAGCTCCTCATAGATCTTAGAGGTTTTGATGAGCTCTCCCTGGACATTATTGCATTCAAGGAGAAGGACCTCAAAATCCTTTTTAAGTTTATCATGAGCAACTTCAATCTCTCCTTTTGAAGATCTTAAGTCTCTACATGCTTGATGAATCTTCTCAAGTTCACGTTCAAGTTGTTCACTTTTAGCTTGTTCATGATTAAGTGAATCATTACAATTTTCAAAGTAAGCAAGAACATCTTGGAACCTTTGAAGAGCGTTATTTTTAGCTTTATGAAGAATTTTACTGATCACATAGATATTTTCAGTCAAGTCATCATCATCATCCTCATCGCAAATATCATCGTTATTGCACAGGGAAGATGATACCTCATTATTACCTCTTGCCATGAGGCACATGTGAACTGGAGGAGTTGATGATGATTCTTTTGGTGAATCAGATTCTTCATTAGTCAAAAGTACTTCATATTTCTTGATTTCCCCTAAATGGTTAGTCATAGAGCAACTAGGGAGAAACAAGATATTTTGATCAAGAGGACACGAGGAAGCAGGCATATCACCACAAACATTTGTCGAGGAATCTTCAGGTGAAATGCATGACCTATCAACACAATAATTTACACTATGTGTGGTGCTAGATATGCTCGTGTCCATAGAGGCTATGACATTTTCATCAACATATATTTCTTCACTCACCATGTCATTACCTTGTGAGATTGAAGATGCTGAGGTGTGCAAGCAATCGGATATGGAAGTAGTGGTGGACTCTTTAAGATCGAAAAGAGTGAAGAGCTCATGCACCAACTCCTTCATCATAATACCGTCTTCATCAAGATTGGACCCACCGTATATATATCTTCAAGTTTAGTCCAAACTTCATGAGCTGACTTGCAAGTCGAGATAGACTTAAACACTTCAGGACTTATGGTTCGATGAATGGCAAGAAAGGCCTCACAATCAAGATACATTTCATTAGTAGATGAAGATGCATCATCCTTTTTGTCGGCAATCCCTACAAGAACAATTCGTAAAGTATTTGGGCCCATGGCCCGAAAGTGATGAAGCATACGAATTCTCCATAGGGTATAATTTGTGCCATCAAAGTCAAAGATGCCATTGTGCACTAATCCAATAGTCGACATCGATACTCTCTAGGTCGTGAAACCTAATTAAAGAGAGACCTAGCTCTGATACCAATTGAAAAGACCTCGATGACGCCTAGAGGGAGGGGGTGAATAGGCTATTTAAAAAACTTCTTCGGATTTGGCTTGAAACTAATGCAGAAATAAACTAAGAGGGTACTTGTCAAGCACAAATCCTAAATGCACTAGGCACTGCAACGTGTATCAACAACACGATCTACCAAGATGGACACAATACAGTTACTAACAAGCACAAGTAAGTTACACAAACTCTAGAGTCACGAGATGCGCCGCAGCCATCGCCAGAACGGTCCCAATGGCCGAGTCTCCTCGGTTGACGTCACCGTCCGTCTGTGCTCCGAGCTCAACGGTTCTCCGGCCGACAAGTGTTCATTCGTGTCGCGGCCAGCATTGGGTGTTGCTCGCCACTGCCCCAGACTGTCGCCATACACAGCGCCCCAGCGTGCCCCCCACCGAATCCCCTTCCTCCTGGTCATGCCATATTGTTGTGCATCATCGCCACCCCAAGCTCCATGAGCTACATGATGATGAAGAGGGAGTGCTTGGCCTATTTCATTTATTGTCTGAAAACAACTTGCCGTGCCATAGTGTCGTGCTTCAGGTATTGTCTGAAAACTTCAGTATTTCAAGGATCCCAAATATTCCAAAGGATGAGCAAAGTCATGAAACACTTCCAGCTGATGATTTCCTGGCAGTTTGGAGTATTCCAGTAGCACACCAAACAACTTTTGCTGCAGGACACTGAATGAATAGATGAGAGCAAGTTACCGTGGCTTGGAGACACATGGGGCAGCTGTCTAAATCATGTATGGTCTTCTTGTGTAAATTTTGACATGTGTTTAGTCTTCCGTTATGCAGTAGTGAAAAGACCTCGATGACGCCTAGAGGGGGGGGGTGAATAGGCTATTTAAAAAACTTCTTCGGATTTGGCTTGAAACTAATGCGGAAATAAACTAAGAGGGTACTTGTCAAGCACAAATCCTAAATGCACTAGGCACTGCAACGTGTATCAACAACACGATCTACCAAGATGGACACAATACAGTTACTAACAAGCACAAGTAAGTTACACAAACTTACTTGAGATATATCACACGACAAGTAGGTGAACAACACAAGATAATAGATCACACTATATCACACGATATATTAAAGGCTGCAAGTATGAACGTGTGGATATAGAGGGTATGCTTGAATGATTAATCTTGTACAAGAAATAGCCAACACAATATAATGAGCACAACCAATATGCAATGTATGTATGCTCAGATAACACAAGTAAACCACAAGTAAGGAGTTAGGGTTAAGGATAACCAAGGTCACTGAGACGAAGATGTATCCCGATGTTCACTTCCTTGGAGGGAAGCTAGTCACCGTTAGAGAGGTGGATGTTACCACGAAGGCACACCAACGCCACGAAGGCTCACCCTATTCTCCCTTTGAGGCAACACCATGAAGGCGTTTCTCAACCACTAGTGGTAAGCCTTTGAGGTGGCTTCCAAACCCTCACAAACTTTTCCGGGGGAAATCACACGGATTGATTCCTCTCCGAAGAACTCCTACTGCCTAGGAGTCTCCAACCTCCAAGAGTAACAAGATCACGGGGAATGCTCAAAACTTGCTCAAATCACAAATAGCTTGGGTTGAGAGAAGGAGAGGGAGACGATCTATCTTTTGATTGGAACAAACCTCAAAGGGGCTCACAAATGCTCTTGGGATCTAAGATTTGGAGTGAGCAAATGTGAGTGAGGTGGAAATGTGTTCTTATGAGGATAAGGTTGTGTTGGGCAACCCTCTCACGAAGTGGGAGGGGGTATTTATAGTGGGGAGAGAAAAAGAGCCTTTGGGGACACTTTAAGTCACACAGGGTCCGGACGTCCGACACTTGTCGGAAGTCCGGGAGTCCGCGAGGGGTCGTACGTCCGACAGGGGTCGGTCGTCCTAGGCCTGTAGATACGACTGAAACTATTTTGAATTAAACAGCGACCGGACGTCCGACAGGGGTCGGTCGTCCGAGGCCTATAGATACGACTGAACCTATGTTGAATTTATCAGCCACCGGACGTCCGGAGAGGACCGGAAATCCGAGTTATACATCTCAACTTCTACTGGTGGTAGGTTCCGGATTTCCGACGGGTGTCGGACGTCCGGCGCTCGGACGTCCGGAGGGAGCCGGATTTCCGAGATATAGAACTCAACTTCTACTGGTGGAGGCTTCCGGATTTCCGGGACTTGGCCGGACATCCGGGCCTCGGACGTCCGGAGGGAGCCGGAAGTCCGAGTTATATGGCTCTGATTTCTCTAGTATAGGATTTCGGATTTCCGAACTAGTCGGTCGTCCGGTCCTCGGACGTCCGGAGAAAGCCGGATGTCCGAGGCACTGGTTCTGTTTTCAGATAACAACAAAACAGTGGAGATGTGGACTGAGCAGAAAGTGATGATGTAGTTTGAGCAAGTTCATCGCAAAACCTGTGATCCCCTCTTAATAGTGCAAGATCCCTAAGGACTCAAGAATCATAAAAGAGTACCGATGATCCGTACTTGAGTGTATACTTTTATTCGCTGATCATCACTCCGCACCACTAACGTCAAAGGAAACTGATACCTTTGAGTTAGCCCTTTCACCTGGGCTTGATGTTGTTGTTCCTTCTTGGCTCAAGTTGAAAGCAAGACATGATGAAGTCTTCAAGTAGCTTTCCCATACACAATGCGGAAAGCCTAGCTTGTGTATTTATCTTCATTTGTCCACCATGTGAACATCCACAAGAATCAAGCATGTAGTGCTCAAGAATGCTTATCTTGATCTTGTCCTTGTTAGCACATGAGATTGTCCTTATCAACACATGATCATTGACAATAGTTTCAATGATATATTCGTGCTGATCCACTTGAACTTGCACACCACAATCTTGATGACGATCACCACTTGACGTCATCCTTCATGGGTTGTATGAGATCTTCCTTTTGACGCAAGACCAATGGAAACACACCTAACCCCCACCTAGGAGTCTCACAAAGACCATGGGTTAGTACACAAACACGTAATGGACAATGCTTACCATACCGTGGGATCACTTGATCCACTCGGTACATCTTATACGCTTTGTGTGTTGATCATCTTGATTTACTCTTAGTCTGAGATCTTGATCAACCTAGTGTTTCTATGACCATTCTTTGGATAATACCTTGAATAACATCTTGGTCATCATATAAACTCCTTGAACCCAACAGATGGACTTCAAGAAGTGCCTATGGACAAATCCTATAAATATAACTTAAAGCAACCATTTGTCCATAGGAGTTGTCATCAATTACGAAAACCACATATGGAGATATATGCTCTAACAAGTAGCCATAAAAAAACATTGTTGGGCACCCTTGAGGACCAAACCAGAGAGGGAGTGGGATCGCCAATTCCTTGCTATATGGTTGCATATGCAGCTTTTGTGGAGAAGTGTTCACCGCATAGAAGTTTTAGTTCATCCGACAGTCCGCAGAGGAGGACGCCCTGGAGTAAGCCATGAAGCAAGACAATCTACTACGAAGGGCAGAACCAATTTCTTCATGCAAAATTGTATGAACTAGAGAAAAAAACAAGACGATTGACCTGCAAGAGAAAAAAACAAGGAGATGGGACATCTAGCAATCAACAATGTGGGGAAGAGGACGGCGGTGTCACCTGACGTGAACAGTGGTAAACAAGTCCATGTACTCAGTCGCATATTCCTTAATATTTAGGCTTGAGAAATGGACGTGCTAAGAACTCTTTGAGTCTATGTTTGCTACTATTTTCAGTGCATTGGTGTTAACCTTATTATCATCTTGTGGACTTTGGATCTCTGTTAGTACATGAACTCGGTTTCTACAATTTTTTATTACTATAGTTCTATGTAGGGGATTTTTGTTCATGCATGAATCACGTACAATAAGAATTATTGATAATTCATGGACGGTATGAGTTTTCTGTCTGGTAGTAATTACTCAAATACCACATTTTTCAATGCTTTCTCTTCTTATTTTTTATGTTTAATTATTTATTTGAACAACATCCTACATGAGGTACTTTCTAGATAGACACGTTGAGTCTCTTATACCAATAATGAACTTCTATTCATAGATGATAAACTTCTCTTCTTATTCCGGAGCAGCCGGCATCATGTATGTTATTGTTTCATAAGGGATTCACTTGGGTGCAGGTGATGTGGTTCTTGGTATGCTTCCTTTCGCACGGAAATTTATATGTCATGGAGTTAATATATGAATTGAAATATAAAAATAAGAAGAAAACGATAAATTTTGGTAGGTTTGTTGAACATTATAGCACCAAACCTTTTACAGCTACAAGTAAATATTTTTTTAACACATACACTAATGCTTATTTTTTACAAGAGAAATAGCAAAACATTTATCATAATGATGTATGCCTTAATTTTACACACACAATACTGTTTGGCTGACTTCATTGAGACTGAGTGAACTTTAACTGTAGTAACCCAGTTTAAAAAATTAAGTTACAACTACTTGTTGTTGAGTCCATAAACAAGATCAACTGGTTATATTTGGGTGGCTAGATTTCAGAGATTGAAAATTGTCTATTTCTCCAACTATGTTATGCTATGTTATCATAAAAAAATTCACTAGCTGATGCAGCCTATAATTAGCTTTTCCAGATGTGTAGGTGATTTAAGTCAAGACGAGAAGCGAAAACTTAATTGTTAAGAATATTATATCGTTCATTATTTGATTGATTTTTGAGTGCTAAACTCCATGTTGATTGCCCCTTTGCACAATCGGAATATGAGAGCGTCACTTATTTTTTGTTTCATTACAGAAAATGGACCACGGCTTTGAATCAAGCACTGTTGCCTGCAGTATTAGCTGGAAACTAGATATATGGATTAGAGAAATTCATGCTAAGCATTGATCTAGAGATTGGATGTGTGAGCCACTCACTTAACTGTAAAATTGTGATATTTTTATCCCGTTGCAACGCACGGACACATTTACTAGTATGGAATAAAACTAGAAGAAGCGTCTACTTTTACAAGATTTATTATTAATCATATTATAAGCTCAAAAAATTACGAACTTGCATATACCAATCATAGCAATGTTTCTTGTTAAACTCTTTTTTTCTCAAAAAGGAGGAAAGCTCTCAGGTCTTTGCATGGACTGATGCACACAACAATTAATTCCTTGTTAAATTCTAATACAATTTTCTAAAATAATTCAAGTAACATGCACATGTTGGGAGCAAAGACGTGATTTTTTTATTATAATGAATTATTTTGTAAAAACATAAAGATTTCCCAGGTATGTAAAATAAAACACCATGAGAGTAGTTAGTTATGAGATAATAATTCACAATTATAGTAATTTATTATAACCTATACATTTGCGGTGACCTTCAACAACTTTTGCCATATGAGATAAAACACCATGAGGTACAAGTGACTAACAGAGGTACAACATATCTCCGTAATCAATGGACAAGCAATAAAAACTACTCTCTCCATTCCAAAATAAGTTTTGTGGTTTTAATTCAAATTTAGTTTGAACTAAAACCACGATATTTATTTATGAATGGAGGGGGTAGATTAAATAATTTGGATGGTTTGCATGAGCAATACCCAACTAGTTTATGCGTTTTAGTATATCTCATGGAGTATATAACTTATATACTGGAGTACTATATTATGGCTGCTAAGCCAGCCCGCCCAGGTGCATCCGTCGTTGTGGTCGGGGGCTCTCCTCCCAGCAACACGTGGCACAAATAAATAGTATATCAAGAAAACAGTAATTACACATGAACAGTAGGTTTAGATGAACAATACATTCATACAAACAGTTCTTTCGGAAAAACATTAACTGTATTTAACCATTTTCATAGTTTGAATAGTGGCTCATATGAAAATTACCATGAACAATACTTCCAGCAAAAAAGACAAAAGAATATTCAAACACAATGGTAAAATTATCACAATATACATACATACATACATATATATATATATATATATATATATATATATATATATATATACATACATATACATACATATATATATATATATATACATACATATATATATATATATATATATATATATATATATATTCTATTCTGATAAACACTATTTATCTCTTTTTGCTTCCACGTGTTATGAACAATAAACTCAAGTATAGCACTTAAGGGCCAATCAACGGAGTCGTTTGAATAGTGCCTCATATCAACATTACCGCGAACAATACTTTCAGCAAAAAAACACAAGAAGATTAAAAAAAGGGGTAAAATTATCACAAAAAAATATATATTTGAAAACAATATTACATCAAATATGACAGACCATTTCAAATTTATACAAACAGTAATACCAAGAGGCTATTTGAGGAGCTAAAAAATTAGCTTCTTTGTTTCTATTCTGATAAACACTATTTTATGTCTTTATGCTTTCACATGTTGTGCACAATAAACTCAAGTATAGCACTTAAGGCCCGATCAACGGAGTCATCAAGAAGATCCCCATGGTATACGACCTCTTAGTTGCTCAATACCGTAAAAAAAATAGAAATACATAACAAAATTGGCAAATCTTATGTTAAAATCTATATAGCTAGAAATTCAAAATGAAGCCACTCTCTTCATAAATGCTTAAGTTTTCTACATGTTTAGCCTGAGCATACGCAAGTAAACAACCTCAGCAAGTTTTTCAAAGATTCGTTCATGGGTGATGCGCAACTTACACAAGACTATGCGCCATGTGGCACTATAAATTCATTGTTAAACCTCTCTACTGAAGCAACAGTCACCACTGTAAATCAAAGATTGACATAGATATTGAGTCAATCATCCAAAAGATGAGCGAATAGGTGGTTCTCTCTTTCGCTGATCATTGTGAAGCCGTGCAAGCATTCATATATGCATATAAAGGACACACTCCATATGTGAATGGTGTGTCATATCGCTTCACTGTTGATGTTCTGTAGTTAAATATAATAATGATACAACATGATCAAACGATTACAGTTTATATAAAAAGAATTCATCTACATAAATCATTGCAGCTAGCTTGACCAGAAACCCATTGCCATTCTTTTTCTCATCTTAAAATAGAAAAACACATAACATGCATGCACGCGCGGAATGCTCCACGGGCGCGCGGCGCCCGTCTTCCGCCTGCTAGTAGTTCATGCAACAGCAAGGAAAGGGGGAAACACCTAATGAGCAATGATCAAGGAACGGTTAAAACCTCACATGTTGAACACATGTAGCTTTTCCAATTAGTGCACTACTTGTAAATTAAATATTAGATACTTCCAAATTAAGTAGGCAAACTTATCTTGAAAAGCACTTTATCCAACATGCACTTTGGTTATATTCTATAGATATATTGCCGAGCACAAATTAATGAATCAGATTTGTATTTGATGGTCCCCAACATTTGGAAGCAATCGAAGAAAGATTGACAACAATTATTTGTTTGCCAGATTTAATAAATGAATAAATATTTAAATAATCAATTGATTAATTGCCGTGTTTAATAACAGTACTTTCATATGATCAATAAATACCAATAGTACCCTTCTATCTCAAAATAAATGTCGTTGATCTAGTACAAAATTTGTATTAATTTAGTATTAAATTTGTAACACTTATTCTGGACGGAGGGAGTAATTTATTAGGAGTAGAAGCTATACATTTTACTAGGAATATTATTGTAGTATGAATAAATGATCAAAGTTGCATCTTATATTAGACACTTCTAAATTAAAATAGGCTAATTTATCTTCACAAGTCCAACTCATAGTTTTATTACATCCCATAGACATTTTTTTAGCAAAACATAGATATTTTAGTGGAACACAAGTTATTTGATCAATAAGAGTACCTGCATATAATCAAGGAATACCAATATATAGTAATTTATTAGAACCTATACATTTTGCTAGGAGTATTGTAATACTATGAATCGATGATCAAAGTTGCATCTTAGGCATATTTAGATTAACCACTTCTAAATTAAATGCACAAATTTATCTTGAAAAATACTTATCCAAACACCATATATTTCAGTAGAACAAAAATAAATTAATGATCGATTTTGTACTTATCTAAGAGCATTTAGATCACTAATGTAGTGACCTAAACACTTTTATATTGTTTTTATAGAGGGAGTACTTAGAGCATGGTTAATAGTATAGCCAACAGCTCGCTATAAGCAGTTTTATAGCCCATCTTATAGCTAGCTTGTACAATAGTTAGCTATAAAAGAGTACTACTTTTATCATATATGGTACACCTTTCATTCTCACAAAGCACCTAGGAGCATGTGCTAGAGCTGACTCTTCACGAAGAGCCCGCTTCACTTCTCTCTCCTCTTCTATTTCATCCAACTCAAGAGAAATATACTCCCTTCGTCCCAAAATACGTGTCTTAAGCTTAGTACAATTTTATACTAGAGCTAGTACAAAGTTGAGACAGTTATTTTAAGACGGAGGAAGTAGTATTTTAATCCTTACAGCCTGTTGACTGTACCTTATTGTACTTGTCCTTATTTATTTTGGAGATTTCAGCATTTCCAAGGAACCGAAGAAAAATTGAGAATAATCAACTAAAAAAATCAAGTTAATTGCCGCGTTTCGGGGTTAGCACTCACTAGTCCACTACCAACCGGAGCGGAGAGCCCTCCTCCAGCAGTATCCTCCAAATGCTAACGTCCTGCCTACCGCCCCTCTGTCCCATTTCCGTTCCTCGATCTCTTCTTCCTGCGAAAAGCTCGAAGCTTTTTGCAATTGCAACGACTATTAATGGCTGCCGTTCTAAACTAATCACGGAGGCTATTACTACTAGCTCCCGACGGCGCAGTTAATCCCCCTCTCCCATAAACGCCGTCGCCTCCCGCTCCCTAATCCTTCGCCTCCCCGCCGCTGGTGCCGCTGGTGGTAGCGGTAGCAGTGGTACTAGGTGGCGGTTAGGTGGAGGCGACGCGAGGGAGCCAAGGCCGTAGGGGTCGGTGGAAAGAAGCGGTGCTTGCGGTAGAGGAGGAGGTGGAGAGATGGTCGTGGCTGTGGCGGCGGCGCGGCGGAGGCGGGCGTGGCGGTGGGCCATGCGGGCGGTGGCCAGCGCTGTGATGTGGACGGCGGTCCTGCAGCTGGCATCCATCACTGGCCTCTGGCGCCCCAGGGTCTTCGCCGACTGCTGGGGAGGGTCAGGGTCCGGGGCCGCCTCGGCCGGCCTCGCCGCGCTCGCCGGCGAGGACCGGGTCGCCGCCCGGCTCTCCCCTCCGGCGCTCGTGCCCAGGAGTAAGTGCTCTCTCCTTCTTCCTCCTCTCCCTCTTGCTCCCATCCCAAGCTCCCCCCTTCCATTCCGTGGAATTTAGCTTGCGCGATCTGGGCGAGCTGGCGGTTCCCGGATTTGGGCGGAGCAGCTCGAGTCAAACGCGGCAGTTCGGTGGTCAACGGCGCCGTCTCTCCCCGGCGATTCGGCTCGATCGCAAGCTCGAAATGGCGATTCCGAGGCCAATTTTTTGCCACCTTGGGATCTCTAGTTTGCGTTGGGGCTGCAACTGCAAACGTTCTGAATTTGTGGTCGCTTCTTGCTAGACGCTGCTCTGAACCTGGACCTGCAGGTTGCATTGGGGCTGCAACTGCAAACGTTCTGAATTTGCGGTCGCTTCTTGCTAGACGCTGCTCTGAACCTGGACCTGAATGTGTGTTCATACCTCAATCTTCATTTCCTATGTTGCTCGTATGCTATCCCCCGAGCTGATTTGTACACATCACATTACCGGCACATCAAACCCGCAAGGTGCTCGACGTGTCGAGCTAGCTCTGGCCTCTGGTTTGATGTGGACCTTTGCTGCTTACTCAAGCAGCTTCCTTCCAGAGGTGCATCTTTTTAAAATAATGGAAGCTTTATTATCCCTGAACTCTGCATCATAGATGCATTCAGCCTCACTGGTTACATCGTTTATTACAAAGTTAACCAACAATGACATTTGACATATCTTGTTGTCTCAGTCCTTTCATTGGCACTGCAGCACTGGTGCTGATTAGGGCCTTGTTTTTCTATGCAGGAGTTTATAGAAGCAATGGCTATTTGCTGGTGACTTGCAACGGAGGCCTTAATCAAATGCGAGCCGGGGTTTGTACCTTAGCTAGAGTGGATTATTTTTTGCTCTGTAGTTTGGGTACAGGACACGATTGTAACTTTCTTATGAAATGGTGTGCTGCAGATATGTGATATGGTGACCATAGCACGCCATATGAATCTAACATTAGTGCTCCCTGAACTCGATAAAAGGTCTTTCTGGGCTGATCCAAGGTATGGTTAGTTTTCCATAGAACATTGTTTAAAAAACATCAGACTAGAGTAAAATAGGAATTATTTTTACGTGTGAAATATATTCATGATAGTTTGTTGCTTAATTACAAATAAGTTTGTTATTTTGACTTTGCAGTGATTTCGGAGATATATTTGATGTGAACCACTTCATTAATTCCTTAAGAGACGAACTAAAAATTGTCAAAGCACTACCATTGAAACTCCAGCTAAAAACTAGGAGAAGACTTTATTCGATGCCTCCTATCAGCTGGTCGAACGATACATACTACTTAAAGCGGGTAAATAATGTCTGTCTTACTGCAAGCTGCGTTTAGCAGTGTTAAAAAGGTTAGGGAAATTACCATATGGATCTAAAAGCTCCTCTCCTACAGGTATTACCCATTGCAAGGAAGCACAAAGTAATCCATTTCAATAAAACAGATGCACGGCTTGCAAACAATGGCCTTCCTATCCATCTCCAAATGCTGCGCTGCCGTGTCAACTTTGAGTCCTTGAGATTCACTCCACAGATTGAGGCCCTCGGCAGAAAACTTATCTCCACCCTTCAGCGAAGTGGGCAATTTGTTGTGCTTCACTTGCGTTATGAAATGGACATGCTCTCCTTTTCAGGCTGCACACATGGCTGTTCTGATAAAGAAACTGAGGAGCTCACCAGAATGAGGTTCGTCTCTTCCACTACTAGGTGTTATGGATGTGCTGCTTCAGTAAGAACTAACTGATCACGTATGAACTATAGATATGCATATCCATGGTGGAAAGAGAAGGAGATCGATTCTGGATCCAAGAGGCTTCAGGGACTTTGCCCTCTCACACCTGAGGAAATTGCTCTAGTGCTTAAAGCTCTAGGATTTTCTAAGGATACGTTGATATATATTGCCTCTGGTGAAATCTATGGAGGTGAAAGACGGTTGGCTGCTCTGAGGGCCGCCTATCCTAATTTGGTGAGCACTTCTTCCATTTAGTATTTTCTTCTACAGTGTTCTATGAGACAAGTGTTAATTTTCTCAGCTTTATCTAATATTAGGTAAGAAAGGAAAAACTTCTATCTCCCGATGAATTGCGGCCATTCCAGAACCATTCGACCCAGATGGCAGCACTGGACTACATGGTTTCGATAGCAAGCAATGTTTTCATCCCCAGTTATGACGGGAATATGGCAAGGGTTGTTGAAGGTCACCGCAGGTCGGCTTCTCAGGAATATGATACTAATTTTTATTTATGGCAGTTTTTATTGTACATTAGTCGAGATACGTCCGAGCTTGTGTCCTCTTTTGACTATTAGAAACAACATAAGTCTGTCTCTACTTTATAATTGCTACCAAACTACTTCCTTTTCGATGTTATGCTGATGAACCTTTTGGCTGTGCCATTCTAGGTATAGTGGCTTTCGCAAGACCATCTTATTGGACAGGACAAAACTTGTTGAACTTTTGGATCACTTCCAAGGAGGTTCATTGTCCTGGGTTGAATTCTCTGCTGCTGTGAAGGAGGCACACCAGAATCGCATGGGCCAACCCACAGACAGAAGGGCCATACCTGGCCGGCCCAAGGAAGAGGACTATTTCTATTCTAATCCCCAAGAATGCCTTGGTTCGATGGGGAGATTAAGAGATGTTTCCTGATGATACCCGGAAAAGCATTGCAAATAAGTATTGATGCTGACCTGATAGCATAGCGCTAACCCAGTGACACCATGACTTCTGTACAGCTAACCAAAGCTCCTTCTGCTTACTGATTGTTCACTTTAGGTGCAAGCATATCTACATGCCGGAGTGTCTATAACGAGATTCCTTAACAGAATAAAGTTGAGAAAGAACTCAAGGCATCCGTGTTCGGAAAGAAGAGACGCCACATGAGCAGCCAATCTGCTCTCGATTGCCACTTCCAGTTTTATGGTTGTTGTAGTTCATTAGTTTGTCTTTTTTTTTCTATTTCACTCCCCCATCTCCATGCTCTTGTCTCTTTGTTTTCTTTAGGGCCCTGACTTTGATCATGGTATGTCGAAGATCTTTTTTTATGAGGAGTTTCCTCAAATATTTTTTTGTACTAGTCACCAAAGCCATTATGAAATTTCAGCTCATACAGAAATTTTCTGACAAGCAATACCTTTGGAGAGCTTGAAGATAAGACGATTCAATTTAATTCTTTCCGGCAACTACTTCCTGGAGTGTGTACTTACTTTAACAGTATGTGCATGAGAAACGCCGATGTGGTTGTTGCCTTTGCATATTGACCTGTAACTGCAAATGAATCAGCTGATCTCATGTTAAATTTTGTTTGTTCCTCTAGATCCCCTAGACAAGTGGTGTGATCCAATGCCCTGTTTTGTCCATGCAAGTTTTGGACTTTGGCGATGTAGCAGTCGTTTTCTCCTAGAGATTTGGGTTAGTGTAATTGGCTTGGCTGTCCAAACTTGTTGGTTTGGAGATCATCTTGTGTTTGGTTTGAAAAAAACAATGCTTGGATGGGAGGTGTGCTCTCTTAGATTTGTGAGTTATTTTCTGTAAAACTCGTCCGTAGTATGCAGATGACACCCTCCTATTCCCGGAGACTAAGCTTGAATCTGCCATAAATTTGAAATGTCTTTTTGTCTTGCTTTGAGCATATGTCAGGCATGAGGATCAACTTTCAGGAGTGTGACTTTGTGCCTGTTAATGTTAGTGAGGAGGTATCACATTTGGTTTCTCAATCTAAAGGTTTGAGAGGCTTTCCTTGTTAGTATTTGCAAAAAGAAAAAGTTAGGAGCATCTACGGGTGGTCATAAGTTGGAATCTGCTTCTAGTATGATGATTTTTTTCCCTAGCCCATGCATTCTGTAATTATTTTAGCACAAGTTTGTTTGGTTGTAAGATTTCTTTCTTATCACTAAGTATTGGCCATGCTCTTGTGCTTCTTTATCATCTTGAAGACTCCAACAACATGATGATTTTGCCAGCTATTCTAGTGTAATTATTGAGGCAATAAAGTTAAACAATCGCTCACAAGAAAAAGAAAGTTAAAATATAATAGTGGCGAGATGTGCCGTGTGCGTACGCCCTACAGTGCTCCGGCCGTAGTCTTTGTTAGATCCTTAACTCGATGTGATGTTTTTTTTTTTTGCGTGACTCGATGTGAGGGTCTTGATATGTCTTTCTTCAATAAACCGTGTTTGTGTTTCGACTCGGTTCCAACTTTTTCTATCTTCAATGAATTGCACGAGCACCCTTGCCCTACGAGGAAGGTTTCAAAAGGAACACATAAAACCAAACTCTGCAACTAGGGCCTCTTTGATTCTCATGATTCACAAAATGCAGAAACAGAGGGTCATATCCTCTTGTATCTTACAGGATAACAAAACTGGATGAAAGAATGTTTGATAGCACATGAAAAACAAATGAATTCTAACAGAAGATTTGAGTGGATGGAAAATTTTCTTCAAAATGTAGCAAAAATTAATCATATGAAAAAAATCCCAAGTATTCTAGAATCAGTTGTTGGAAAGAAGTAAAATCAATCATACTGTCTTTGAGATTTCGCTAAGTTAACCAAAGTATTAATGTCTAATGCCAAATTGGGTCCATAGCTCAGTGGTAGAGCAATTGACTGCAGATCAATAGGTCACCAGTTCGAACCCGGTTGGGCCCTCTCTTATTTTCTTTTTTTTCTTCAATCTCACTTCTTCAAATAGACATGATAATGATCTTCGTTTTTGTAGTGTGTCAGCCCTCTCTATTTTTTTTTCTTCAATCTCACTTCTTCAAATAGACATGATAATGATCTTCTTTTTTGTAGTGTGTCAGCCCTCTCCATTTTTCTTTTTTTTCTTCAATCTCACTACTTCAAATAGACATGATAACGTTCTTCTTTTTTGTAGTGTGTCTCTTGTTTTATTTTAATTCTTGAAATGAACATGATATTGTATGCATTCCTACAGCTCCGCGGTATGCATTCAAAAATAAGTACTCCCTCCATTTCAAAATAAGTGTCTCATGTCTATTTAAAAACACTATAGCTAATACAAAATTGTATTAAGCTTAAGACACTTATTTTGGAACAACGGAAGTACTAGACTCATGTCTAAGAAAAGAATTGTGCAGGTGCAGTAATTAAGCTAAACTTAGGGGCATCTTGCCCCAGTTTAGTACGAGCAATTCATCGTTGTTTTCATTTGAAGAAAGCAAGAAAATAAAAATGCAGAAATTACACATGGGATGGGCCATTATCATGTCTACATTTGGAGAAGTGTGATTGAAAAAAAAAGGGAAAAATAGAAGAGGGCCCAACCGGGTTCGAACCGGTGACCTATTGATCTGCAGTCAATTGCTCTACCACTGAGCTATGGACCCAATTTGTTTTAAATATTTTTCTTTCCTTTTTCATCAGATTCTTCCTTCTCTATGTTTACGCTACTAACTCTGCTCAATGATCATGTTTAAAAAAAAAACTGATTCTGGTCATGTTTATGTCGAAGTTCACGAGTGTTAATCATTTTTACGAGGAGTTTCATCTGATGTTGTTTTTTTGTACCGGTCACTGGAGCCATTACGACTTTGGTGTTTTTGTCCAGTGTGGTGTTCTTGTCCGATTTTGGTGTTGTCCCAGTCAATTAGTGCTAGAGAGTCCCGTTTGATTTGGTGGATGGTCTAAGCTTGTTCACCTGACCTGCTGCAGATCACACCATCATGTGTTTGGTTTGGAAACTTGGATGAGTTCTGAATTAATATTAATGAAAACTCTTACCTTTCACCGAGTCGCGCGATCTATTTGTTGCCCGCTCGTTCGTCGATCTCGCCTCAATCTGACAAACGAAGTTGTGCCCGCGCCCAGTGACTTAGCAGTGGCCGTTTCCTGAAACTAGAGCATTGTTTCATGAAAACGGTCCTGGAGCTGGGGCTCCTCACCTTCGTCCCGCTCTCCTCCGCCCATTCCCGGCGAGTCCCCGTCGCAACGTGCCATGGAGGAGCACAATTGCCGACTGCCAGTGCCCCACGCCGCCTCGCGTCACCGGATCTGCACCGTCCCGCTCTCCTCCGTCCGCCCCTACGCCTCATATGCGGCCCATCCCTCTGCCCCCCCCCCCCCCCCGCTGCCAGCCGCTCCAGCCACAACCCCTCCGTCCCTCCTCTCCCCCCCCCCCCCCCGCGTCGCCAGCCGCTCGCCCCAGACGCCGGCCCGCCCTCCGCACGCCGTTGCCAGCCGCTCCTGCCGCAGCCCCTCTGCCTCCGATGTCGGTCGTCCCTCCCCTTCCCCCACCCCCACATGCCAGCCGCTCGCCCCCGACGCCGGCCCGCCCTCCGCACGCCGTTGCCAGCCGCTCCCGCCGCAGCCCCTCTGCCCCCGATGTCGGTCGTCCCTCCCCTTCCCCCACCCCCCGCGCCGCCAGCCGCTCGCCCCCGACGCCGGCCAACCCTCCGCACGCCGCCAATCGCACGACAAACGGTTGCAAAAATTTCTACAACATGTCCTGTGTTGCAAAAAAATCTCCCACAATAGCACCTATTTGCAGAAAGACGAAGAATTTTTTTTTCTGTAACAAAGCGATTGTTTCTAAAACTCGACCGTTGTTTCAGGAATTAATTGATCCAAAGTTTATTTTTTTGCAAGAAAACGATTGTTTCTGTAACTCGACCACCGTTTCAGAAATTATTGTTTGCCCCGCGTGCGTAGATCGAACGGTCTTCTAGATGGCTGCGTAGCAGCCCGCTAATATTAAGTACAAAACGAAAGGAGAGTCTATACTGATTGTAGGGCCTGGATTTCTGAGTTTTTCTGGAAAACCTTCCTGGAAGGGCAGGGTGCTCGTGCATTTCCATCAAGGTGGGAAAAGTTGGGCCAATTAATAAGGAATCCTGAACCGTAAATAAAACCTTATGAAGTTACCATGTTGTTACAAAATTCAGAGCCCTCCGACCGGAAGATAAAAGAAGCATAACAGAAGAAGAACACAGTACATATTTTTTTTTACATTAGCACCTGCATGCTGCAATGGCTCCAGTACAAGCTCGGTTGCTTCTAAGATTTCTGGTGCTGGAGCCAAGTTTTGACCAACATTGACCATGCTCTTATGTTTCTTTTCAGGTGCTAATGAGAAAATTGTTAGATTCAGTGCTACTATCGGAACCGGGTTTCAACTCGCCCACCCTAGATGTCCCTCCCTACCTTCAGCTCGGTTGTTGCACAATTCATTCATTTTTTTTAGGTTCAGAGTCTAGTATTTTTCGTGTTTCGAATTCATACCGCGGAGCTGTTGGAATGCATACAGTATCATGTTGAAATTGAGACTAAATAAAATAAAACAAGAGACACGCTACAAAAAGAAGACCATTATCATGTCTATTTGAAGAAGTGAGATTGAAGAAAAAAAAGAAAATAAGAGAGGGCCCAACCGGGTTCGAACCGGTGACCTATTGATCTGCAGTCAATTGCTCTACCACTGAGCTATGGACCCATTTGATGATAATCTCTACTTACACTTATATGGCAAGTGATCAGCGATAATATGATACATTTTGTTTCTCTCCAGCAACTGATCCATGGAGCGTATTTTTCTTTTACTGAACAGCGTGCGTATATGTCCTTGCTCTGAACATTGACCCGCAGATGCAAACGTATCAGCTGATCTTACGCGTAACTTTTCTTTTGGTCCTTCTGAACCCTAGCTGAGTGTGTGGCACAGTGCGGTGTGTTTTTGTCAGACTTTGGTGATGGCAGCATCGTCCCAGTCATTTTCTGTTGGAGATTTGGTTTGATGTAGTCTCCATGGTCCAAACTTATTCACCTGCACATAATTCTGTGTTTGGGTTGAATACTTGGGGAGACGTTTTCTTTTGGATCAGGTACAAAACTAAAGGAGTACTATGGCCCCGTTTGATTCAGTGGAATTCTATAGGAAAAGAATGGAGGAATTTAATCCTTATTTTCTTCCTATGGTGGTCGTTTGATTTATTTATTTTTGGTTATCATGTACTCCCTCCGTTTCTAAATATAAGTCTTTTAAAATATTTCACTAACAGACTACATACGGATGTATGTAGACATATTTTCGAGTGTAAATTCACTCATTTTTCTCCGTATGTACTGTTGAAATTAGAGATGGGCCGTAGGCCCATAATACAAATTTCAGAAAAATCTCCAAGGGCCCATGTAGGTGGTGGCACGACAAGGTGGTGGGAAGTTTAGTCTCACCCCGCTAGTGGAGGAGAAGTTGGACCCCTTTATAAGGGTCTCTCTTCCACATGCTATTGGAGAGTGAGAAGAGAAGGTGCCCTCGCCCATGTTGGGGAACGTCGCATGGGAAACAAAATTTTTCCTACGCGCACGAAGACCTATCATGGTGATGTCCATCTACGAGAGGGGATATTCGATCTACGTACCCTTGTAGATCGCACAACAGAAGTGTTAGTGAACACGGTTGATGTAGTGGAACGTCCTCACGCCCCGCGAACCGTCCAGCTCGACGATGATCTCGGCCTTCAGAAACGTGATCTAGAGGTAAAACCGTGGAGATATGTGGTCGGGCTGCCGTGGCAAAAGTTGTCTCAAATCAGCCATGCCTTGCCTTGGGGTCCAAGGACCCTCAAGGGGGTCGGCCGAGCCAAGGGGGGGAGCCCTCCCGCTTTTTCCCACCTCCTCTTTTTTTTTTGTTCTCTTTGATTTTCTTCCTATGGCGCATAGGGCCTTCTTGGGCTGTCTCACCAGCCCACTAAGGGCTGGTGCGCCACCCCCAAGGCCTATGGGCTTCCCCGGGGTGGGTTGCCCCCCCGGTGAACACCCGGAACCCATTCGTCATTCCCGGTACATTTCCGGTAACTCCGAAAACCTTCCGGTAATCAAATGAGGTCATCCTATATATCAATCTTCGTTTCCGGACCATTCCGGAAACCCTCGTGACGTCCGTGATCTCATCCGGGACTCCGAACAACATTCGGTAACCAACCATATAACTCAAATACGCATAAAACAACGTCGAACCTTAAGTGTGCAGACCCTGCGGGTTCGAGAACTATGTAGACATGACCCGAGTGACTCCTCGGTCAATATCCAATAGCGGGACCTGGATGCCCACATTGGATCCCATATATTCTACGAAGATCTTATCGTTTGAACCTCAGTGCCAAGGATTCATATAATCCCGTATGTCATTCCCTTTGTCCTTCGGTATGTTACTTGCCCGAGATTCGATCGTCAGTATCCGCATACCTATTTCAATCTCGTTTACCGGCAAGTCTCTTTACTCGTTCCGTAATACAAGATCCCGCAACTTACACTAAGTCACATTGCTTGCAAGGCTTGTGTGTGATGTTGTATTACCGAGTGGGCCCCGAGATACCTCTCCGTCACACGGAGTGACAAATCCCAGTCTCGATCCATACTAACTCAACGAACACCTTCGGAGATACCTGTAGAGCATCTTTATAGTCACCCAGTTACGTTGCGACGTTTGATACACACAAAGCATTCCTCCGGTGTCAGTGGGTTATATGATCTCATGGTCATAGGAACAAATACTTGACACGCAGAAAACAGTAGCAACAAAATGACACGATCAATATGCTACGTCTATTAGTTTGGGTCTAGTCCATCACGTGATTCTCCTAATGACGTGATCCAGTTATCAAGCAACAACACCTTGTTCATAATCAGAAGACCCTGACTATCTTTGATCAACTGGCTAGCCAACTAGAGGCTTGCTAGGGACAGTGTTTTGTCTATGTATCCACACATGTATATAAGTCTTCATTCAATACAATTATAGCATGGATAATAAACGATTATCTTGATACATGAATTATAATAATAACTATATTTATTATTGCCTCTAGGGCATAATTCCAACAGTCTCCCACTTGCACTAGAGTCAATAATCTAGCCCTCATATCATCATGCGAATTACATTGTCATAAATCTAACACCCATACAGTTCTGGTGTTGATCATGCTTTGCCCGTGGAAGAGGTTTAGTCAGCGGGTCTGCTACATTCAGATCCGTGTGCACTTTGCATATATTTACGTCCTCCCCTTCGACGTAGTCGCGGATGAGGTTGAAGCGTCGTTTGATGTGTCTGGACTTCTTGTGAAACCGTGGTTCCTTTGCTAGGGCAATGGCACCCGTGTTGTCACAGAACAAGGTTATTGGATTCAGTGCGCTTGGCACTACTCCAAAATCCGTCATGAACTGCTTCATCCAGACACCCTCCTTAGCCGCCTCCGAGGCAACCATGTACTCCGCTTCACATGTAGAATCTGCTACGACGCTTTGCTTGGAACTGCACCAGCTTACCGCACCCCCATTAAGAATAAATACGTATCCGGTCTGCGACTTAGAGTTGTCCGGATCTGTGTCAAAGCTTGCATCGACGTAACCCTTTACGGCGAGCTCTTCGTCACCTCCATACACGAGAAACATCTCCTTAGTCCTTTTCAGGTACTTCAGGATATTCTTGACCACCGTCCAGTGATCCACTCCTGGATTACTGTGGAACCTGCCTGCCATACTTATGGCCAAGCTAACGTCCGGTCTAGTGCACAACATTGCATACATGATAGAACCTATGGCTGAAGCATAGGGGACGGTGCTCATATGCTCTCTATCCTCATCAGTTGCTGGGCACTGAGTCTTACTCAATCTCGTACCTTGTAAAACTGGCAAGAACCCTTTCTTGGACTGTTCCATTTTTAACCTCTTCAAAACTTTATCAAGGTATGTGCTTTGTGAAAGTCCTATCAGGCGTTTCGATCTATCCCTGTAGATCTTAATGCCTAGAATGTAAGCAGCTTCTCCTAGGTCCTTCATAGAGAAACTTTTATTCAAGTAATCCTTTATGCTCTCCAAAAACTCTACGTTGTTTCCAATCAGCAATGTGTCATCCACATATAATATTAGAAACGCCACAGAGCTCCCACTCACTTTCTTGTGAATACAAGATTCTCCAACCACTTGTATAAACCCAAATGCTTTGATCACCTCATCAAAGCGTTTGTTCCAACTCCGAGATGCTTGCACCAGCCCATAAATGGATCGCTGGAGCTTGCACACCTTGTTAGCATTCTTAGGATCGACAAAACCTTCGGGTTGCATCATATACAACTCTTCCTTAAGGAAACCGTTAAGGAACGCCGTTTTGACATCCATCTGCCAGATTTCATAATTGAAAAATGCAGCTATTGCTAACATGATTCTGACGGACTTAAGCATCGCTACGGGTGAGAATGTCTCATCGTAGTCAACTCCTTGAACTTGTGAAAAACCCTTTGCCACAAGTCGAGCTTTATAAACGGTCACATTGCCGTCAGCGTCCGTCTTCTTCTTAAAGATCCATTTGTTCTGAATAGCCTTGCGGCCGTCAGGTAGTACTTCCAAAGTCCATACTTTGTTCTCATACATGGATCTTATCTCGGACTTCATGGCCTCTAGCCATTTGTTGGAATCTGGGCCCACCATTGCTTCTTCATAATTTGCAGGTTCATTGTTGTCTAACAACATGATTGACATGACGGGATTACCGTACCACTCTGGAGCAGCACGTTGTCTCGTCAACCTGCATGGTTCGACAGGAACTTGAACTGGAGTTTCATGATCATCATCATTAACTTCCTCCTCAACCGGCGTCGCAATGACAGAGGTTTCCCCTTGCCCTGCACCACCATCTAGAGGGATGAGAGGTTCGACAACCTCATCAAGGTCTATCTTCCTCCCACTCAATTCTCTCGAGAGAAACTCCTTCTCGAGAAAAGCTCCGTTTTTAGCAACAAACACTTTGCCCTCGGATTTGAGATAGAAGGTGTACCCAACTGTCTCTTTTGGGTAACCTATGAAGATGCACCTTTCCGCTTTGGGTTCCAGCTTTTTAGGCTGAAGCTTTTTGACATAAGCATCACATCCCCAAACTTTAAGAAACGACAACTTTGGCCTTTTGCCATACCACAGTTCGTATGGTGTCGTCTCAACGGATTTTGATGGTGCCCTATTTAAAGTGAATGCAGCTGTTTCTAATGCATAACCCCAAAATGATAACAGCAAATCGGTAAGAGACATCATAGATCGCACCATCTCTAATAAAGTACGATTACGATGTTCGGACACACCATTACGTTGTGGTGTTCTAGGCGGTGTCAACTGTGAAACAATTCCACATTGTCTTAAGTGAGCACCAAACTCGAAACTCAGATATTCACCCCCATGATCAGACCGTAGGAACTTGATCTTCTTGTTACGATGATTTTCAACTTCACTCTGAAATTGCTTGAACTTTTCAAATGTTTCAGACTTGTGCTTCATTAAGTAGACATAACCATATCTACTCAAATCTTTAGTGAAGGTGAGAAAATAACGATATCCGCCGCGTGCCTCTACGCTCATCGAACCGCACACATCGATATGTATGATTTCCAACAAGTCACTTGCACGCTCCATTGTTCCGGAGAACGGAGTTTTAGTCATCTTGCCCATGAGGCATGGTTCGCACGTGTCAAGTGAATCAAAGTCAAGTGACTCCAAAAATCCATCGACATGGAGTTTCTTCATGCGCTTTACACCAATATGACCTAAGCGACAGTGCCATAAAAATATGGCGCTATCATTGTTAACTCTAACTCTTTTGGTCTCAATGTTATGTATGTGTGTATCACTATCAAGATTCAATATGAACAATCCTCTTACATTGGGTGCATGACCATAAAAGATGTTACTCATAGAAATAGAACAACCATTATTCTCTGACTTAAAAGAGTAACCGTCTCGCAATAAACAAGATCCAGATATAATGTTCATGCTCAACGCAGGCACTAAATAACAATGATTCAAGTTCATAACTAATCCTGATGGTAACTGAAGTGAAATTGTGCCGACGGCGATTGCATCAACCTTGGAACCATTTCCTACGCGCATCGTCACTTCATCTTTCGCCATCCTTCGTCTATTCCGCAGTTCCTGTTTCGAGTTGCAAATATGAGCAACAGAACCGGTATCGAATACCCAGGCACTACTACGAGAGCCGGTTAAGTACACATCAATAACATGTATATCAAATATACCTGATTTTTCTTTGGCCGCCTTCTTATCAGCCAGATACTTGGGGCAGTTGCGCTTCCAGTGACCCATACCATTGCAATAGTAACACTCTGTTTCAGGCTTAGGTCCAGCTTTGGGTTTCTTCGTCGGATTGGCAACAGGCTTGCCGCTCTTCTTTGAATTACCCTTCTTGCCTTTGCCATTTCTCTTGAAACTAGTGGTCTTATTCACCATCAACACTTGATGCTCTTTACGGAGTTCAGACTCTGCAACTTTCAGCATCGCAAACAACTCGCCGGGTGACTTGTTCATCCCTTGCATGTTGTAGTTCAACACAAAGCCTTTATAGCTTGGCGGCAGTGATTGAAGGATTCTGTCAGTGATAGCTTCTTGCGGGAGTTCAATCCCCAGCTCAGCTAGACGGTTTGAGTACCCAGACATTTTGAGCACATGTTCACTGACAGACGAGTTCTCCTCCATTTTGCAAGCATAGAATTTATCTGAGGTCTCATACCTCTCGATCCGGGCGTTCTTCTGAAAGATGAACTTCAACTCCTAGAACATCTCAAATGCTCCATGACGCTCAAAGAGACGTTGAAGTCCCGGTTCTAAGCCATACAAGACTGCACATTGAACTACTGAGTAGTCCTCCTTACGTGTTAACCAAGCGATCTTAACATCCTGGTCAGCCGTAGCGGGTGGTTCATCTCCTAGCGCAGCATTAAGGACATAATCCTTCTTCCCAGCTTGTAAGCTTAGCTTAAGATTACGAGCCCAGTCTACAAAGTTGCTTCCATCATCTTTCAACTTAGCTTTCTCTAGGAACGTATTAAAATTCAGGGTGACTGTCGTGTGAGCCATGATCTACAACACAAATATATTCAAAGTGGACTTAGACTATGTTCAAGATAATTAGAGTTTAACTTAATCAAATTACTCGCTAAACTCCCACTCAAAAAGTACATCTCTCTTGTCATTTGAGTGGTTCATGATCCACTTACACTAGCCCAAGTCCAATCATCACGTGAGTTGAGTATAGTTTCAGTGGTAAGCATCCCTATGCTAATCATATCATCTATATGATTCATGATCGACCTTTCGGTCTCATGTGTTCTGAGGCCATGTATGCACATGCTAGGCTCGTCAAGCTTAACCCGAGTGTTCCGCGTGTGCAACTGTTTTGCACCCGTTGTATGTGAACGTTGAGAACACAATTTCGTCTTGAAATTTTAGTGGGAGATCACCTTATAATGCTACCGTCGTTCTAAGCAAAATAAGGTGCATAAAAGGATTAACATCACATGCAATTCATAAGTGACATGATATGGCCATCATCACGTGCTCCTTGATCTCCATCACCAAAGCACCGGCACGATCTTCTTGTCACCGGCGCCACACCATGATCTCCATCAACGTGTCGCCATCGGGTTTGTCGTGCTACTCATGCTATTACTACTAAAGCTACATCCTAGCAAAATAGTAAACGCATCTGCAAGCACAAACGTTAGTTTAAAGACAACCCTATGGCTCCTGCCGGTTGCCGTACCATCGACGTGCAAGTCGATGTTATCTATTACAACATGATCATCTCATACATCCAATATATCACATCACATCGTTGCCATATCACATCACAAGCATACCCTGCAAAAACAAGTTAGACGTCCTCTAATTTTGTTGTTGCATGTTTTACGTGGTGACCATGGGTATCTAGTAGGATCGCATCTTACTTACGCAAACACCACAACGGAGATATATGAATTGCTATTTAACCTTATACAAGGACCTCCTCGGTCAAATCCGATTCAACTAAAGTTGGAGAAACTCACACTTGCCAGTCATCTTTGAGCAACGGGGTTACTCGTAGAGATGAAACCAGTCTCTCGTAAGCGTACGAGTAATGTCGTTCCAAGCCGCTTCGATCCAACAATACCGCGGAATCAAGAAAATACTAAGGAGGGCAGCAAAACGCACATCACCGCCCACAAAAACTTTTGTGTTCTACTCAAGAAGACATCTACGCATGAACCTGGCTCATGATGCCACTGTTGGGTCGCACGGGAAACAAAAATTTTCCTACGCGCACGAAGACCTATCATGGTGATGTCCATCTACGAGAGGGGATATTCGATCTACGTACCCTTGTAGATCGCACAGCAGAAGCGTTAAGAAACGCGTTGATGTAGTGGAACGTCCTCACGTCCCTCGATCCGCCCCGCGATCAGTCCCACGATCTAGTGCCGAACGGACGGCACCTCCGCGTTCAGCACACGTACAGCTCGACGATGATCTCGGCCTTCTTGATCCAGCAAGAGAGACGGAGAGGTAGATGAGTTCTCCGGCAGCGTGACGGCGCTTCGGAGGTTGGTGGTGATCTAATCTCAGCAGGGCTCCGCCCGAGCTCCGCAGAAACGTGATCTAGAGGTAAAACCGTGGAGATATGTGGTCGGGCTGCCGTGGCAAAAGTTGTCTCAAATCAGCCCTCAAACCTCCGTATATATAGGGGGAAGAGGGGGAGCCTTGCCTTGGAGTCCAAGGACCCTCAAGGGGGTCGGCCGAGCCAAGGGGGGGAGTCCTCCCCTTCCAAATTGAATCCAACTAGGTTTGGAAGGAGGAGTCCTTCCCCTTTTTCCCACCTCCTCTTTTTTTTTCTCTTTGATTTTCTTCCTATGGCGCATAGGGCCTTCTTGGGCTGTCCCAACAGCCCACTAAGGGCTGGTGCGCCACCCCCAAGGCCTATGGGCTTCCCCGGGGTGGGTTGCCCCCCCCCCCCGGTGAACACCGAGAACCCATTCGTCATTCCCGGTACATTTCCGGTAACTCCGAAAACCTTCCGGTAATCAAATGAGGTCATCCTATATATCAATCTTCGTTTCCGGACCATTCCGGAAACCCTCGTGACGTCCTTGATCTCATCCGGGACTCCGAACAACATTCGGTAACCAACCATATAACTCAAATACGCATAAAACAACGTCGAACCTTAAGTGTGCAGACCCTGCGGTTTCGAGAACTATGTAGACATGACCCGAGTGACTCCTCGGTCAATATCCAATAGCGGGACCTGGATGCCCATATTGGATCCCACATATTCTACGAAGATCTTATCGTTTGAACCTCAGTGCCAAGGATTCATATAATCCCGTATGTCATTCCCTTTGTCCTTCGGTATGTTACTTGCCCGAGATTCGATCGTCAGTATCCGCATACCTATTTCAATCTCGTTTACCGGCAAGTCTCTTTACTCGTTCCGTAATACAAGATCCCGCAACTTACACTAAGTCACATTGCTTGCAAGGCTTGTGTGTGATGTTGTATTACCGAGTGGGCCCCGAGATACCTCTCCGTCACACGGAGTGACAAATCCCAGTCTCGATCCATACTAACTCAACGAACACCTTCGGAGATACCTGTAGAGCATCTTTATAGTCACCCAGTTACGTTGCGACGTTTGATACACACAAAGCATTCCTCCGGTGTCAGTGAGTTATATGATCTCATGGTCATAGGAACAAATACTTGACACGCAGAAAACAGCAGCAACAAAATGACACGATCAATATGCTACGTCTATTAGTTTGGGTCTAGTCCATCACGTGATTCTCCTAATGACGTGATCCAGTTATCAAGCAACAACACCTTGTTCATAATCAGAAGACCCTGACTATCTTTGATCAACTGGCTAGCCAACTAGAGGCTTGCTAGGGACAGTGTTTTGTCTATGTATCCACACATGTATATAAGTCTTCATTCAATACAATTATAGCATGGATAATAAACGATTATCTTGATACAGGAATTATAATAATAACTATATTTATTATTGCCTCTA
This sequence comes from Hordeum vulgare subsp. vulgare, assembly GCF_904849725.1. NCBI lineage: Eukaryota > Viridiplantae > Streptophyta > Magnoliopsida > Poales > Poaceae > Hordeum > Hordeum vulgare. Next base: position 35,335,052 of record NC_058520.1, on the reverse strand, counting down.
GGGCATAATTCCAACAGCGCACTCCTCCTCCGCCGCTCGCCTCGCCACATGCTATTGCTGCTACCGCCGACGACTCCGTTCCATTTACCAGGTACACGGTCGATGGGAGAGCAGGCCTCAGAAACCTCGCCTCTCCGGTTCCTGTACGGGACGACCAATTGGCCGATCGGAGGGTATGATATGTTTATCTCTCTCCTGTTTCTATATGCACTAGTAATACTGCCTATATGCGTAGTACTTCCTAGTATACTCCATGATCAGTATGTCATGAACCTAGTCAATGCCATGTTCGTAATTATTTCATGGATTAATCTTCTCGAAAAATTTCCTATTTACTCAACAATCCAAAAACCTAATTTGTGTAGGAATTTTTCGAGTAATGGTTTTGTTTCTGCACTGAAACCGGATAAGTTTACCGGTACCTTTTTCAAGCGTTGGCAAACGAGAACCACCTTATGGCTCACGGCTATGAACGTGTTCTGGGTAGCCGGTGTCACTCCTACGGAAACTATCACTCCTGAACAAGAGAAGATGTTTAAGGAGGCCACCGTCCTATTCCTTGGAGCAGTCATTAGCGTGATCGGAGATAAGCTGGTTGATGCATATTTACATATGCATGTTGCCAAGGACTTGTGGGAGGCGCTCGAATCTAAATTCGGGGCCACCGATGCTGGGAGTGAGATGTATGTTATGGAGCAGTTCCACGATTACAAGATGGTTGACAACCGTTCTGTATTGGAACAAGCTCATGAGATAATATGCATAGCTAAAGAACTTGAGGTTCTTAAGTGCAAATTCCCGGGAAAGTTTGTCGCGGGCTGTATAATTGCTAAGCTCCCTAATTCCTGGAGGAACTTTGCTACTACTCTGAAACATCAGAGGCGTGAGTTCTCAGTAGAGGACATCATCGACCATTTGAGTGTTGAGCAGAACTCGAGAGCAAAGGACTCCAATGGAAAAGCGGTGGAAAGCTCTTCTGCTGCCAATATGGTACATCAGAGGAACTTCAATTCCCACAAGCCCAAGGAAAAGAATTCTGTCCAACAGAATACCGACTTCAAGAAGAAGGGAAAGAAGCCCTTCAAGAAGAATAAGAAGGGAGATGACTGCTATACTTGTGGTTCAGAGGAACATTGGGCGAACAAATGCCCAAACAAGTACAAGAAGCCGGCGCAGGACTCCAAGTTTGCCAATATGATTGTGGGCAACAATGAAAGTGGTGCATCTGGGTACGGTAATTTACTTACTGTATTTACAGTTTGTCGGTCCACCGATTGGTGGGTGGACACGGGTGCAAATATTCATGTGTGTGCTGACTTATCATTGTTCTCTTCTTATCAGGCCACCGGTCGCGGGTCCGTATTGATGGGCAATGGCGCGAGTGCTTCTGTTCTTGGTGTTGGCACGGTCGATCTGAAGTTTACTTCGGGAAGGATCGTGCAGCTGAAGAACGTGCAGCATGTCCCCGCCATCAAGAAGAATCTCGTTAGTGGTTCCCTTCTGTGTAGAGAAGGGTTTAAGTTGGTATTCGAGTCTAATAAAGTAGTAGTTACGAAATATGGACTTTTCGTTGGAAAAGGTTATGAATGCGGAGGTCTGTTCCGCCTTTCTCTTGCAGATTTTTGTAATAAAGTCGTGAACAATATTCATTCGAGTGTTAATGAATCTGAAGTTTGGCATTCACGTCTTTGTCACATAAGTTTTGGTGTTATGTCGCGGCTAGCAAAACTGAATTTAATCCCAAATTTCACTTTAGCCAAAGGTTCTAAGTGCCATTCGTGTGTGCAAGCAAAGCAACCTCGCAAGCCTCACAAGTCTGCAGAGGAGAGACACTTGGCACCATTAGAACTCATACATTCTGATCTTTGTGAGATGAATGGTGTCACGCCCAAGATGCGACCCTATCCTCAATTTGGCACGAGGGCCTCGTCAGGGATAGAAGCGCATCTCGTCGTGTCGCAAGAATGGATATCGTTACAAGGACATGTACTGAAAAGAAGATATATATAAAGAGTTGGCTTACACTCGCCACAAGCTACATCAGAGTCACATCAGTACATTACATAATCATCAAGAGTAAGAGCAGGGTCCGACTACGGACGAAAACAAACGACAAAAGAAGAACGACGTCCATCCTTGCTATCCCAGGCTGCCGGCCTGGAACCCATCCTAGATCGATGAAGAAGAAGAAGAAGAGGCAACTCCAAATGAACAATCAACGCGCTCGCGACAAATAACCTTTACCTGTACCTGCAACTGGTGTTGTAGTAATCTGTGAGCCACAGGGGACTCAGCAATCTCATTTCCAAAGGTATCAAGACTAGCAAAGCTTAATGGGTGAGGTATGGTTAAGTGGTGAGGTTGCAGCAGCGGCTAAGCATATATCTGGTGGCTATTCTTACGAGTACCAGAAATAAAAGAGGGGGAAGATCTGCGCATAACGGACGTGAACTACTGATGATCAAATGAATGATCCTGAACACCTACCTACGTCAGTCATAACCCCACCGTGTCCTCGATCGGAGAAGGAACTCACGAAAGAGACAGTCACGGTTACGCACGCAGTTGGCAAGTTTTAATTAAGTTAACTTCAAGTTGTCTAGAACCAGTGTTAAACAAAGCTTCCACGTTGCCACATAACCGCGGGCACGGCTTTCCGAAAAGATTTAACCCTGCAGGGGTGCTCCAACTAGTCCATCACAAATTACCACAAGCCGCATAGAAATCCTCAATCACGAAGCTCGCGATCTCGTCGGATTCCCTAGTGGAAAACCTCAACTCTGAGATTACCCAAAGCATCATCGGAATCCCGATGCACAAGATATCTCGTCAAAGGTAAAACTAATCCAGCAAGGCCGCCCGACGTGTCGACGTACCCGATAGGAGCCGCGTATCTCGTTCTCAGGACACGACGGATAAGCACAGCGTACGGTGGCCTGATAGAAATCTCCCGAGTTGCCCCGGGTTGGCCCCGCAAACGGCTCTAGTTTTGGACCAGCACCAACAGCACTGGCCCCCCTGTATTATGTAGAATACTCCTCGGGTAGCGCTAACTCCCTATGCATTTCAATATTATCAAGTTATTATGTTGGGCAAAAGTAGTACCAAAGTTGGGCCTTGCCAGACCAGCCTTAATCTAAAACGAATTATCAAGGGGGTCCCCATAACAACCCCGATCGTGTTAGGAGCGCTCAATTATGGAACATAACACCGGTAACCGAAACTAAGGGGGAAAAGGTGGAACAAAACACCAGGCTAGAAAGGCCGAGCCTTCCACCTTTTACCAAGTATATAGGTGCATTATATTAAGTAGCATTCAATATGGTGATATAACAAGGAACCCATGCTTTCACATGGAAGCATCTGCACCTGCAACTAGCAACGCTATCAACAGGGTTAAGCAAGCAGTAACATAGCCAATCAGTGGTTTGCTAGGTTGAACAGGTTGAAGGTTTCATGGCATTGGTGAGAGGCTGATATTTAACATGTGGTAGGCAACGAGACATAATCGATAGAAACGGTAAAACTAGCATGGCAATGATAGTAATGGTATCTGGGGAAATGATCATCTTGCCTGAGATCCCGCTTGGAAGAAGAGTGCCTCCGTGAAGCGGACGAACCGACGTAGTCGAACGGGTCCTCACAATCCGACACGCTTGCGGAACTCTATCGAGGCGGAGCAAACCAGAAACAAGCATCAACACATGATATTCACCACACGATGCACAACACATATGATGCACGAGCTACTGAATACGTGCAAGTCACGTCATGACAATTCACACAATCAAACACTACACATTAAGTGAAGTTCAATATGCAACGAGTTGCATATTGACGAAACTCCACGTTTAATTTTTAGTTCTATCCCGATTAGATACACGGCAATATTAAAGTTGTCAAACATGCAAGAGGTGAAGCGGAAATTAAACTACCTATCTAGACATTTTAAATGAGGTCGGAAATGACGTATAGCACCTCCGAAACGACCTCACATGTTAATTTACAATTCTGTCCAGATCTGAATTAATGCATTTAATTGGTTGTTAAACAGCAAAAACAAATAGGTTCACATGATTCTACACGTCAAGGCAAGCAACCTACACATAAAGAACATCTCCAACGGAGATACGGATCAAAAGTTACAAGCACCGCAAGATATGATGGCATGAATGCAAAATGTGTGCAACGGCGGCTACGAGCACTTCAACACATTTAAACAGCAAGAGAAAATGAAACTACACGAGATTCTAAGTAAGTTTCACGTAGGACACGATCAAATCGGAGCTACGGTTCAAAAACTACGAGCAAAACAAGAAAAACACTACAAACTGCCAAAATCAGCCACATAGCATATTCTACGCCCCACAACTACGGATACACAACTCCGATTAGCTCAAGCAAGGCATGACACGGAAGAGGGCAAAAAGCACAACTACAACCATCTAACAACAACTAGCGTGGCAGCAAGGAACACTAGGAAAAGAAGACACAAAATGGCATCTCACGCACTATTCCAGACTTAGTGAAAATAACACCTCGTCAAAGTGCAGTTTTCAGCCTGAAGCAATATTGACAGCAGCAAAACCTATAGCTACAGGACTTCAAATGGCATGAAACTTAACAGCATGCTAGAGAAACATAAGGGGTACAACTAACTCCATTGGACCAACCTCAAAAGAGCTACAGATCTAAATATGCAAGCAAGACAAGACAGCAACAAAATATAACAGATTCCAGACTTAGAAATATTTCAGCTCCTCTGAAACAGCACTATTCAAGCGACTTGAGGGCAGTCAAACAACACCTAAACATGCATTTCTATTGCAACTAAAAATACCAGGGGCTAAACAAAACACCCAAGATCAACTCTCCAGTTGACAACTAATTCAAACGAGGCACAGAATAAATCCTACGAATTAAACAAAAGGGCATCACGGCAAAATATCTCGCGAACTAACTTCCTCAAAAGCTAAAACTAATTGCACAGAAAAATCCACGGGATTTTTCTACCCCGAAAACATATAAAATAAGCGGGGTTTGCAACGCAAAATAAAGCCACACAATAATGCGAGATAATACCTCTAAACGGGAAAATAAACTACCGGCAAAACCCTACACGGAAAAATACGAGTGCCCGCTCTAAAACACATGAAAAATAGCTCCCTCGAGCATGGACATTTATTCTACGTCATACGAACAACCCGGACACGCGCGAAAATTAACTACGGTACGGATCCTAGTTAAACAACACGTAAAACGAGGCATTAGGCACTCTAAACAGCGTTAAACAAATGTGCATGTTTCAAATTCGTACTCTACGCGCGAAACTACCACAAAAGCATATATAAAACGCGTCGTTCCGACTTACGGTTTGGAAACTACGGACGTTTGAAAATCTAACCTCTTCTAAGGAGAAAAAACTAATTCGCAGGAAACCTAATATTTCTACGGGCCGAATTGGAGGCGCAACATAGCTAATACACGCACAGGGCGCTGGTGAGAGGGCTCACCTCGGGCCGAATCAGACCGGCCTGGTGGGGAGGAGGTGCTGGGCCGGGGAAGCTGCTCGCCAGCTGGGCCTCGGCTACCGCGGGAGGCCTGAGCCGGCTGGGCCTCTGCGGGGCGCCTGGCCTGGGCCGACCATCGAGGCGAGGTGGGCCGGCGCCACCTGGCCCACACGGGCGACGCGACTGGCAGCGCAGCCTAGAACGACATCCCCCTCCTCGTGCCCCTCCAGGGCAGAGGCGCAGCGGCGGCTGCAGAGCTTGGCGGCGTGCGACTCCGGCCAGGGAGGCAAGCCGGCGGGAGACGGCGGATCCGCGACGGGGATCCCCTGATCCGCCCATTCCCGGCGGCGGCCGGAGCGCAAGGCGGCGCTGGGGCGAGGAAGACCACGGCGGCCGGTCCCTTGGCGGCGGGAGATGAGGGACAGGGGGGCTCGGGCTGCCGGCGGCGCCACGAGGAGGAGCGGGGCGGCGACCGGCTCGGGTCCTGCGCGAGCTCAGACGGGGCGGCGACCTGGGACGGCGGCGCGGCCATGAGCAGGGAGCTCGGGGAAGCTCGCCGGGGCGGCGGTGGATCTGGGCCGGGACGGGCCTCGGATGGGCTTGCGGGCCCGCGGCGGCTGGGGGAGGAGAGAGGCTGCGGCTAGGGTTTCGGGCGCGGAAAACGAGGCAGGTTTAGGGGGAGGCTGTCCGAAAATTAGAAGGGGTCTATATATAGGCAAACCGGGGGGCTCGGTTGACCGGAATTTCGTTCCGGATCCAACCGCGGGGTCGGATTCGGACGATTCCGAACGCGGGAACGGGTACGTGACCGTGTAGAGGGGTATCCGGAGACGAGAGGGAGAACGGGCGACGCGGCACGAATTTAAAAACACCGACAGACGTCCGACGAATAACCGAAGACGGTGCCGCTACGGGCGACCGTTCGGGTACCAGACGGTCTCCGATCGCGACGAAATTCGATGGGCGGCCTCGCTATAACTAATCACGACCGCACGTTAAATCTCAACCCGATCAGAGAAAGTTTTAAACGCACTTGAAAAACAGGGTTTCGACGGTGCCGCGGGCGCGTGCGTGTGCGGTCGGACTCAGAACGGACGACGACGAGAACCGGCAACTACTAACGAATGCAAGTTTGAAAATTGGCGGCAACGAAGATGCCGATGCAGTGCAGATGATGCGCATGATGCGATGATGATGCAACAAATAAAATAAGCCACACGACGAAAATGGAAATATAGGGGAAGCTTCTAGAACGTCGGCATCGGGCTGTCACAAATGGTGTGTTGACTAAAGGTGGAAAGAAATACTTCATGACATTGATAGATGATTCCACTAGATATTGCTATGTGTATCTGTTAAATACTAAAGATGAGGCTCTACACTACTTTAAAATCTATAAGGCAGAAGTTGAGAATCAACTTGAAAAGAAAATTAAACGAGTCCGGTCTGATCGAGGTGGAGAGTACTTCTCAAACGAATTTGATTCATTTTGTGCGGAACACGGAATTATTCATGAGAGGACGCCTCCCTATTCACCCCAGTCAAATGGGGTTGCCGAGCGGAAAAACCGTACTCTAACTGATTTGGTTAACGCCATGTTAGATACATCGGGTTTATCCAAGGCATGGTGGGGGGAGGCTATATTGACCGCGTGTCATGTCCTGAATAAAGTTCCTACAAAAGATAATGAGGTCACTCCCTACGAGGAGTGGTCGAAGAGAAGGACGACGCTCTCGTACTTACGTACTTGGGGCTGCTTGGCGAAAGTCAATGTACCGATCCCCAAGAAGCGTAAGCTTGGACCAAAGACTGTGGACTGCGTTAATTTGGGATACGCTAAGAATAGCGTAGGCTATAGATTTCTAGTAGTGAAATCTGAGGTAGCTGACGTGAAGGTCGGTACAATAATGGAGTCGAGGGATGCTACATTCTTTGAGGACATATTTCCCATGAGAGATATGCAAAGCACTTCTAGACAGGAATCTGAGATAACTCCTGAGCCTGCCATTCCTATGGAATACTATGAACAAACACATGATGAAAATCCTGAGGAGGATGACGAGGAAGCCCGTGGTAGGGGCAAGAGACAAAGGACTGCAAAGACCTTTGGTGATGATTTCTTCGTATACCTCGTGGATGATAATCCCACTTCTATTTCAGAAGCGTATGCTTCTCCAGATGCTGATTACTGGAAAGCTGCGGTCTGTAGCGAGATGGATTCCATCATGGCTAACGGGACATGGGAAATCACTGATTGTCCCTATGGTTGCAAACCATTGGGATGCAAGTGGGTGTTCAAAAAGAAGCTTAGGCCCGATGGTACGATTGAAAAGTACAAGGCTAGGCTTGTGGCCAAGGGCTATGCCCAGAAAGAAGAAGAAGATTTCTTCGATACTTATTCACCTGTGGCTAGACTGACGACCATTCGAGTACTACTCTCATTGGCGGCCTCTCATGGTCTTCTCGTTCATCAAATGGACGTTAAGACGGCTTTCCTGAATGGAGAGCTAAATGAGGAAATCTATATGCAACAGCCAGATGGCTTTGTGATAGAAGGTCAGGAAGGAAAGGTGTGTAAGTTGTTGAAATTTTTATATGGTCTGAGACAAGCACCTAAGCAATGGCATGAGAAGTTTAATACAACTCTGACATCTGTTGGCTTCGTTGTTAATGAAGCTGACAAATGTGTATACTATCGCCATGGTGGGGGCGAAGGAGTTATATTGTGCTTGTATGTTGATGACATACTGATATTTGGAACCAACCTCAAAGTAATTGAGGAGGTCAAGTCTTTTCTGTCTCAAAACTTTGAGATGAAGGACCTTGGGGTGGCTGATGTTATCTTGAACATCAAGCTGTTGAGAGATGATGAGGGTGGGATTACACTTCTGCAATCCCACTATGTTGAGAAGATTTTGAGTCGCTTTGGATATTCAGACTGCAAAATTTCTCAAACACCATATGATCCTAGTGTGCTTATTCGAAAGTTTAAAGGCACAGCTATAGATCAATTGAGATTCTCTCAAATTATCGGTTCGCTTATGTACCTAGCTAGCGCAACGAGGCCTGACATCGCGTTTGCTGTGAGCAAACTTAGCCGGTTTGTTGCAAATCCGGGCGATGTTCATTGGCATGCTGTTGAAAGAATTATGCGCTACTTTAAAGGTACTGTCAACCACGGGCTTCACTATACGGGATTCCCATCGGTACTTGAAGGGTATAGTGATGCGAATTGGATCTCTGATGCTGATGAGATGAAGGCCACTACTAGGTATATGTTTACTCTTGGGGGTGGTGCTGTTTCCTGGAAGTCTTGCAAGCAAACGATCTTAACGAGATCGACAATGGAAGCAGAATTAACAGCATTAGACACATCTGGTGTCGAAGCAGAATTTCTTCGAGATCTTTTAATGGACTTAACTGTGGTTGAGAAGCCGATTCCGGCTATCCTTATGAGCTGCGATAATCAAACAGTTATTGTTAAAGTGAAGAGTTCAAAGGACAATATGAAGTCCAACAAACATATAAGGATGAGATTGAAGTCTGTCAGACGTTTGAGAAACTCCGGAGTGATAGCGTTGGATTACATCCAAACGGCTAAGAATCTGGCAGATCCCTTTACTAAAGGGCTATCACGTGTTGTGATAGATAGTGCATCGAGGGAGATGGGTATGAGACCCACATGAGTTGCCATGGTAGTAACCCAACCTATATGATCGGAGATCCCGTGAAGTAGGACCTGGGAAAACAAGCCAGTGGTGAACTGAGGAGAGTAACTTTACTAACCCACTCTGTTGGAGATGCAATACTCTCGGATACTGTATGGTAGGATGACTACTGTCTTAATGTGTTATAAGGCTTATATGTAAGCAAGATGCTGTCCTACAGAGCGATCTTTGGAGGAACACACCTATATGAGCTTGACTTCTGGTCACAGTCTATGAGATTTGGGTGATCTCTAGTAAACTCATGAATAGGCCAGGAGTGTGACTAATATGCTCCACCCGAGGGGTCACCTTCGGCAGCCTAGTACTAGTAAGACTTGTGGTGAAGCTCCTTTACGCCAAACTGACAATTCAAGGCATAGTCCATTGTTCAGTTGTAAAGGGGTGTAGCTACTTGCTCTAGGTGAAGCTCAACCTTAACAGGTCTTCACTGAAATGCTGGTATATTAAAACAATGATTGGAATGAGGGAACACGATGTGCCCTTGAGATCTGGTGAGGGATTGTTGAAATTAGAGATGGGCCTTAGGCCCATAAGACAAATTTCAGAAAAATCTCCAAGGGCCCATGTAGGCGGTGGCATGACAAGGTGGTGGGAAGTTTAGTCCCACCCCGCTAGTGGAGGAGAAGTTGGACCCCTTTATAAGGGTCTCTCTTCCACATGCTATTGGAGAGTGAGAAGAGAAGGTGCCCTCGCGCACTCCTCCTCCGCCGCCCGCCTCGCCACGCCGCGCCTTGTCACGACGCGCCGCGGGTTGCGGGAATGAGCCGAGCTCATACTTACGCGCTTATTTTTGTCGGTCAGGAACGGAGAGTACATAACGGACACGGCACGATCCGAGACGTCGGATCGTGGGCTGTTACCGACTCGGACGTGGGTTCGGCCCACGTCTCTCCACACAGCCGTCTTTATAAGCAGGCTATCGCCTACCCTAGCCGTCACGAGAACCAGATCGCATCTGCCTCACGCGTTCGTTCCTTTTGCTGCTGCTGCCGCCGGCGACTCCGTCCCGTTTACCGCGTACACGGTCGACGGGAGAGCAGGCCTCCGAAACCTCGCCTCTCCGGTTCCTGTACGGGAGATGGTCGATTAGGTTTTTGGGGAGCGATCACGCGACTGCTCGCCTCCGTCCGTCTGCTTCGTCTACGTTCGCGTCGCCCTCGTCATCTCCATGTCTTCACCAAGCGAAGCTGACCGTCTCGTCCGCGAGAAGGTCGAGGCCGAGAAGAAGGCGGCAGAGGATACTGCCGCCGCCACCGCTGCTGCTACGGCCAATTGGCCGATCGGAGGGTATGATATGTTTATCTCTCTCCTGTTTCTGTATGCACTAGTAATACTGCCTATATGCGTAGATGTTTCTGCTATATGCGTAGTACTTGCTGGTATACTCCGTGATCAGTATGTCATGAACCTAGTCAGTGCCATGTTCGTAATTATTTCATAGATTAATCTACTCGGAAAATTGCCTATTTACTCAACATGTACTCACTCCGTCCGAAAATACTTGTCCTAGAGATGAATGTATCTAGACTTATTTTAGTTATAGATACATCCATTATATACATTTTTAGGACAAGTATTTCCGGACAGAGGGAGTAGTACTTAATGAAATTTTTAAAAAAACTTATATTTAAAAACGGGGAGAGTAGGATACAAGAGCATATGACACTATGTTTCTGCATTTTGAAAATCCTGTGAATCAAAGAGGCCCTGCCTGCAGAGTTTGGTTTTCTGTGTTCCTTCCGGAACCTTCATCGTAGGGCAAGGGTGTTCATGCAATTCACTGAATATAGAAAAAGTTGGATCAACTTGTAAGGAAAACCGAATCCAAACACTAGCTAACATGGCTTATCGAAGAAAGACACACCTAGACCCTCACATCGAGCGATGGATCTAACAAAGACTAACATGACTTCTGACAATGTACTGTAGGCACACGACGCTTAATCCTACTAGCATTTTAACTTTTTTGTGAGTGAGTGTTTAACTTTGTTGCGTCATCAATTACACTAGGATGGCCGGCAAAGACATCATATTATTGGAGTCTTCAACGATGGTAAAGAAGCACAAGCACATAGCCAATGTTGGTCACCACTTACCTCTCGCTCTCCTCGCTCTCTTGAGGCCATGTTTGGAACGCCGTTTCCCTTAGCAATACACTTGTAAATAATACAGATCTTCTCCCGTCGTTTTGTTTGTAGGTAGAAATCAGTACTAGCTCTGTAAATTACATCTGTAAATTAAATACAGGTGTATTTAAATACATCCAATCCAAGCACTCCCTTAGTGATAAGAAATCTTATAACCAAAGATATTTGTGCTAAAACAATTATAGAATGCTTGGGCTATGGAAAAATTGCTAGACTCGGTTCTCAATTTCTCATACTAGAACCAGGTTCCAACTTATGCCCACCCATAGATGCTGGTACCTTCTGCTTAGGGCCAGTTCGGTTGAGCGTTTAAAAAACTAAGCTATCCCTCCCCGGCTTAAAAAGTAAGTCGCCCCCTAAATTTATTGGGACTTTTAAATTAATTATCCCTTAATTAGTTAAGAAGTTTTAATAAATAAGAAAGGCGGCCTACGAGAAAAAGTTATGATGGAGGTGACTTATTTTTTAAGCTGCGAAAAGAACTGGTCATATCGATGCATGATTCTTTTCTTAGACATGAGCCTTGTGTTATTTTGGACTGAACTAACATTGCACGCGCTCTAATTGACCGGTTAAGCGTTTTTTAATGCATTTTTGAAGTGAATTTAAAATTAAGAGTAAATAAAAACAAGATATATTCTACGAAAATAATACCACAAAATGTTTAGTTTAAGAAGTGAGATTTAAAAATAAAGCGCGTTTCAAAATGCATTTTTGAAGTGAATTTAAAATTAAGAGTAAATAAAAACAAGATATATTCTACGAAAATAATACCACAAAATGTTTAGTTTAAGAAGTGAGATTTAAAAATAAAGCGCGTTTCAAAATGCATTTATAATTCGAGTTTAGACGGAAAATAATATTGTACAACAATCTTTATTGAAGAAGTCAAATTGGAACAAAAATAAAATGAAAATTAAGAGAGGGCCCAACCGGGTTCGAACCGGTGACCTATTAATCTGCAGTCAATTGCAATACCACTGAGCTATGGACCCAATTTTGGATTAGACATTAATTACTCCCATATTAGCTGATCATGTTCGTGTGCACGCGTATGTTTGCTTTCTGTTTTGGAGTTGGCTCTAGATGATCTCGATTCATTAAAAATAAGTTGCTCAGTTATTTTGCGTAAAATAGTTACATCATGCCCACAAGATAGGGTATTCCGGCCGACTTGGCTACCCACGATACCCACACACACCGCCAAAGAGAGAAACAACGTTGAGGATTCCTCCAAGGCGTCGTCGTCACCTCTTCCCGAGCAAGTCACTCCAACTTCATTGAAGAAGAGCAACCAAGAGCCTAACAAATATGCCTAGTAGAATCTCAATATCGGTGCCGGCCTCCGTAATTTTTGCAGGTCGTTCCAAACCGAGCCCGCAAACCTTCAAATTTGAAGGTTGGGGGCGCTCATATGGAGTGAGCTCCAAACCCAAGCTACCATGAGGAAGGGAACTTCCATATCATTCTTCTCCTCCCTTTTCGTGGTCGTACCAATGTTGTGGGCTTGTGGCTGTGTTTTTCAATTGTAATTGCGCCCTTTAATGGTTGCTCACTGCATGGTCATCTCCCCAACTACCCATTAATGGCGCTCACCCCCACCGCGCGCGGGCTATACGATGTGCCTCCCTTCACTACTCCATTGTCCTCAATGGCTCATCCCAAGCCCATCGCCATTGACATCAAGCAACAGAAGGAGGAGCAAGTGTACCATTAGGTTGCTCGATGGGCCGGCGTTGACCATGCCTTCGTGGTTGTTGGAAAAATGGATGCTAAGAGGGACCATCGGCTTTGGGATCGCACGCCCGCTCCCAACACCGGGAATGACACATGGACGGAGTGGGATGAGGTTGCCTTGCTAGGTTTCCGCTCAATCGTGGCCAATAATGTCATCGCCCGCGTAAGTCTGGCGTGTACGAGACCGCTCTGGCTTGTTTCCGTGAGATTGAGGCGGCTAATGCCAACATGGTTCATCGTGGCAAGCCCCGTCGCCGTCGTCGTTCCAACAACTAGTTTAGTTATAGGTTTAGTTTGAGTTTTTAATGTTTTATATGGGCTAAGTGATAGCGAAACCAATTTTCTTCCCCTAATTATGAAATAAATTGCTTGTTCTATGAATGAAATCGTGTGTGCTAAATTCATGCGTGCTTTGAGTGGATGGGTGGGGGATTGGGGAAGAAATTGTTACAGCAAATGACATACGAGTCTCAGACGTACGTAGCTTTATATGTGCTGATTTTAAGTTGTCCTGTTGCTTCGGCAGCCTTTAAAATATTTATGAAAAATCCCATGTTTTCTTGAATAAGCGACATAAAATGGTATCATATCTTCTTGAAGATAACGAAAGGTATCATGTTTCCAATGCATGCTACAGACGCAATGGGAGTTTTCGTAAGGGAGTTTTTCAAGAAGCGACATAAAAAACAAAAACAAAAATAAAATAAAATAAACAAACATGAAATCGTGTGTGCTAAATTCGTGCGTGCTTTGCGTGGAATGGTGGGGGTTGAGAAAGAAATTGCTATAGCAAATGACATACCAATAGTTTTCCTAAGGGAGGATCACATGATTTCTTTTTCAAGAAGCGACATCAAAAAACAAAACAAAATATAAAAATAAACGAACATGAAATCGTGTGTGCTAAATTCGTGCATGCTTTGCGTGGAAGGGTGGGGGGTTGAGAAAGAAATTGCTATAGCAAATGACATACGAGTTTCAGACGTAAGTAGCTTTTTATGTGCTGATTTTAAGATGTCCTGTTTCTGCGTAGCCTTCAATCAAATCATTTATGAAAAATCCCATGTTTTCTTAAAGAAGCGACATAAGAAACTATCATATCTTCTTGAAGATAACAAAAGGAAACTATCATTTTTCCAATGCATATTACAGATGCAATGGGAGTTTTCCTACGGGAGGACAACATGAGTATATCATGTTCTTTTCAAAGAAGTGGCATCAGAAAACAAAACAAACTATAAAAATTAGAGAAACATGAGGGCCCAACCGGGTTCGAACCGGTGACCTATTGATCTGCAGTCAATTGCTCTACCACTGAGCTATGGACCCATTGATGATAAATTCCGTGCCTAAAATTACTGATGATTTAAGGTTACTTAACTACGGCCAACGTGCAATGGGTGTTCAAGATCACGTGCTCCAACACAATAAGAACTCGACATGAAACGGCCGTACACGAGAGAAGAGGAAACGCCGGCGGATGTATGAAATGCATGACACTCAAACTGTCAATACGTACCGATCCTCCCATTTCAAAGTAAAACAAAGAAGAAAGAGTCTCTCGTATCAATCATCGTACGTATATGAATCGGAAGAACACGATGCATGCATGCATGAAACAAAACAACATCTTCATGATAATACGCTCAATTACAAGTTACCGCCACATGTACGTACGTCCACCGCCGCCACTTAATTACACCACACCCAACTCCCGGTTTGATTGATCCTCTATCAAAACCTGCATGCATGCACGAAATCAATCGAGTAGCTATTTGCCGGCGGCGATGCCGTTGGAGGAGGAAGGCGGAGGCAGCAGGAAGTCGAGGAGGATCTGGTTGAAGAGCTTGGAGTCCTCCTGGTGCGGGAGGTGGCCCGTGTTTGGGATGATCCTCAACTTCGCCTTCTCCCCCAGCTTCTCCTTCACCTTGTGCGCCTTGGCCACCGGAAAGATCTGGTCGAACTCTCCCCACACGATCAGCACTTCCTGTACGTCAACACAATCAATCAATCATGTGCTAACATTTTTAATTAGTCCAACAACTTTGTACCGGCCTCGAGTAACTTTTGAGAGCTCCATCCGTTAACTAATACTGTAATATAAGACGTTTTAGATCACTAACAAATCAGCACTCCCCTCTAAGTTACCTGGGGGAGTGGAGTGATCTCGAAGCCGTGCCCGCTGGCGATCCCCTTGATGAGCTCGATCTTCCCCTCTCTTTGGACAGCGAAACACTTCTGCACAATAAAAAGTGTATGCGCTCATTTAGCCAATTAATTAGTTGCAATCTACTACTAAGTACTCTTAGTTTTTTTTCTAAAAAAAATTGGCTACATGCATGATTGCTCTGTCGCGCTAAAGCAGTTCATTTTTCATCAAGGAGGGAGCATGGAAAGTTGAGCATTAGAGTAGTAGTGCTGTTGCATGATGTGACATGGTGCTTGCCCGAGGAAGTCGTCGACCGGTCGCGTGCAGATCAGATGTGATTCGCCACCAAATCGTTGGTGCGGCGTGCTGGCGAATCATGCCTGCGCACCATCCCTACCTTTCCAACCGACGCCGCACCCGCGCACGCATGCATGGCCTCAATGCGATGCTACGTCAACCGGAGCACGTACGTATGCTATGCTGTATGGGCATGGGCTGGGTGCATGCATGCGGGCGTTGTGCTCCGGTTAATGGCGTTGCCGGTACGTACCCGGAGGAGGTCGCGGGCGAGGCACTCGGGGAGGTACTTGGGCGGGCCGTGGGCGCAGATGGCCATCAGCCGCCGCAGCGCCTTGGTGTCCGCCGGCACCATCAGCTCCGTCACGTCCGCCACGCCGCCCTTGGCCGCCAGCGCCCGGTCGTCTTCCGCGCCCTTGGCCAGGTCCGAGCTGCACACCGCCACCTTCCCCACCGTCCACCCTCCGGCTCCGGCTCCGGCCGCCCCGCCCTGCTGCTGCTGCAGCGCCCGCGCCAGGTGGTACGCCACCAGCCCGCCGTAGCTGGTGCCCACCACGTGCACCACCCTTCCCTCCTCCCCGCCGACAGCGACGGCGCCGAGGAGCTTGGCGATGGCGGCGGCCTGGAACGCGTCGGAGCGGTCAGGGGCGCGCGTGGTGGACGCGCCGAAGAAGAGCAGCGTGGGGACGACGAGGTCGAAGTGCCTGGACAGCGGGCCCACCTGCGCCGCCCACTGCCACGTCGGGTCCGGCCCGAACCCGTGGATCAGCACCGCCACCGGCCGCCGCCCCCGCTGTTTGTCGTCGCCGTCGGAGGAGGAGGAGGGGAGGAGGGAGGGGTGGGCCCAGAAGTGGAGCGTGGTTTCGGCGTCGACGGCGACGGAGCTGGGCCGGAGGCCGGCCGAGGTGAAGGCCCGGCGGAACACCGCGTTCAGGAGGGACACCACGCCGAACCCCATCGCTGTCTGTCTGTCTGCCTCTCGCTCTGCTCAGCTCTGCTTCTTGTGCGATGCCTGTCTCTGGCTCGACGTCTTATAGCTATATATGTATGTGGCCTGTTCCCGTCCAATGGCATTAGGTTTTGTTGCTTAACTACCAGCGTACGCTTTGTGATGTTATTTCCAGGTAGAGGTAGGTGAGCATGGTTGGTTCAAGCGTGCGAGAGCGAGGCTAGTGGATAGTTTCCTCTGCTTCTAGAGAGAGTTGGGAGAGGAAAGCTAGCGCGGACGCGACTCAGATGGGGATGTTGCAGAGTATGGACGAATTTCACAATGCTCTGCTTCTTCTTCCTCTTTCTTAATTTGTGCTTTGGTTTGTCTATACGGAGGTATGAACTTTTTCTCCTTTGTCTATAGCGCCAAACCATTACATCTAATTAATATACCAGCTCAACGTCTTTTTCTCCTTTGTAACAAATGTCTTATTGTAGAAACATTTATTACATAAGATGTGTTGCGTAATTTTTCTTTAACAAAAGTTATGCTGCGGGATTTTTTTTTTTATAGCATAGATTGTGTTGTAATTTTTTTTATACCTTATTTTTTTTTTTAGCAAGCATGATGTTGCGATATTTTTTTGCAACGAAGGTAGTCTTACGAAAAATGTAGGGGAGAGACGGAGAGAGGAACGTGATGTTTCTGAACAAAGAAATAAGTCTTATGTTTGAGGACACGTGGCACTCAAAGGAGATGACGGACGCATCAACAGGTTTTCAGCTGATGTTAAACGTTTCCGTTTGTATATTCAGAGGCAAAAATGCTACACCTACGAAAATTGTTAAGGAAAAGTTCCCGTCCGGTCGGCCGATTCAACTGATGCTTCCACCTCTTACCCAGCCGTTGGATTATACAGGGATCGCATGCCTCAGATCTGACATGAAACGAATCTGGGAAGACAGGGGGCCGCCGTGGCCATGTCCGGCGGCGGCCACGCCGGCGAGCTCACACGACCAAGGGGGCAGCCGCCTCGCCTTCCGTGGCCACGGGCCAGCCGCCCGTCGCCCCGCGCCGCCGGAGCGCCGTCGCATCCTAGCCCGCTCGCAGCGAGTTTGTAAAAATTCCTGCAACCTGACCTTTGCTGCAAAAGTTTTCTGCAACATGACCTTTGTTGCAAAAGTTTCTCTCGCAATAATATCTATGATGCAGAAAGACAAAAAAAAAATCTGCAACAAAGTGATTGTTTCTGAAACTCGACAGTTGTTTCAGGAATCGTTAGGTCCAAAGTTATTTTTTTGCAACAAAACGATTGTTTCTGCAACTTGATCGCCGTTTCAGAAAATTTTTGATGCCCGACGGAGCACCCATCAACGGATCGGACGGCTGCTCGCCTCGATCGTACGGTCGTGCGGGTGACGGATGTATATAAAACATCCGTCGATGGATGCGTAGCAGCCCCCTTGTTACGTAATCTTACTTAAAACTGCTATCTCCTTTTTTTATGTTAACTAACCCCCCTGATTTTCAGGATGAGGAGCGTGCTGTCCAATTAAACAAACCCACATCATCTTGTACGTAACTTTTTGTACCATTATCCCGTAGGTGTAGCAAAGCTCATTCAGAGGCATGTCCTCGTTCAACTTGTTACTTCTGGCTGCATCGTTGTGCCGTACAAACTTGATGTAATCTTGGGTCAATCTTGTACAAAATGACCCTTTTCCATTCCCTCGTCTTCCACGCAATCATACACCGATTTTAGGGCATCTACAATTAAACGCCCCAAACTCGCCTCAAAAGCTCGGGCGGATGGCTCGGTCATTGATCGGTTAAGAAAAAATTCGATCTAGATGAGTTTTTCAAACGGGCCTCAAACGTCCGAGCTGACCAGCACGCTCCATATCCAACCCAATTGTGAAGAGGATATGGGGTGTCCGGGCTATTGTGACAGCCCGAGACCGACGTTCCAGAAGATTTCTCCCTTTATTCCGTTTCCGTCGTGTGTTTAGTTTTATTCATTGCACGTCATGTAGTTGCATCATCGATAGAGTTCCGCAAGCGTGTCGGAATGTGAGGACCCGTTCGACTACGTTGGTTCGCCGACATCTCGGAGATGTTCTTCTTCCAAGCGGGATCTCAGGCAAGATGATCATTTCCCCAGATACCATTACTATCATTATCATGCTAGTTTACCATTTCTATCGATTATGTCTCGTTGCCTACCACATGTTAAATATCAGCCTCTCAACAATGCCATGATTACCTTCAACCTGTTCGACCTAGCAAACCACTGATTGGCTATGTTACCGCTTGCTTACCCATGTTGTTTGCGTTGCTAGTTGCAGGTGCAGATGCTTCCATATGATAACATGGGTTCCTTGTCATATCACCCTATTAAATGCTATTTAATTTAATGCACCTATATACTTGGTAAAATGTGGAAGGCTCGGCCTTTCTAGCCTGGTGTTTTGTTCCACCTTTGTCCCCTTAGTTTTCGGCTACCGGTGTTATGTTCCATAAATGAGCGCTCCTAACACGATTGGGGTTGTTATGGGGACCCCCTTGATAATTCGTTTTAGATTAAAGCTGGTCTGGCAAGGCCCAACTTTGGTACTACATTTGCCTAATAACTAATGAACTGCATAGGGAGTAATTAACCCGAGGAAATTTAATCAACCCCCGGGCCAGTGCTCCTCATGAGTGTTGGTCCAAAACAGAGCAGCTTATTAACGCTACCCGGGGCAACTCGGCGTTTGGCGTGGTAACCATCGCTCATCCGTTGTGTCCTGAGAACGAGGTACGCGACTCCTATCGGGATCGTCGACACGTCGGGCGGCCTTGCTGGATTAGTTTTACCTTTGACGAGATATCTTGTGCATCGGGATTCCGGTGATGCTTTGGGTAATCTCAGAGTTGAGGTTTTCCACTAGGGAATCCGACGAGATCGCGAGCTTCGTGATTGAGGATTTCTATGCGGCTTGTGGTAATTTGTGATGGACTAGTTGGAGCACCCCTGCAGGGTTAAATCTTTTCGGAAAGACGTGCCCGCGGTTATGTGGCAACGTGGAAACTTTGTTTAACACTGGTTCTAGATAACTTGAAGTTAACTTAATTAAAATATGCCAACTGTGCGCGTAACCGTGACTGTCTCTTTTGTGAGATCCTTCTCCGATCGAGGACACGGTGGGGTTATGCCTGACGTAGGTAGGTGTTCAGGATCATTCATTTGATCATCAGTAGTTACGTCCGCTATGCGTAGATCTTCCCCCTCTCATTTCTTGTACTCGTAAGTTTAGCCACCAAATATATGCTTAGTCGCTGCTGCAACCTCACCACTTAACCATACCTCACCCATTAAACTTTGCTAGTCTTGATACCTTTGGAAATGAGATTGCTGAGTCCCCTGTGGCTCACAGATTACTACAACACCAGTTGCAGGTACAGGTAAAGGTTACTCGACTTGAGCGCGTTGATTGTTCATTTGAAGTTGCTTCTTCTTCTTCTTCTTCATCATCGATCTAGGATGGGTTCCAGGCCGGCAGCCTGGGATAGCAAGGATGGACGTCGTTCTTATTTTTTTTCTCGTTTGTTTTCGTCCGTAGATGGACCCTGCTCTTACTCTTGATGATTATGTAATGTACTGATGTGACTCTGATGTAGCTTGTGGCGAGTGTAAGCCAACTCTGAATATATATCTCTTCCTTTCAGTACATGTACTTGTAACGATATCCATTCTTGTGACACGACGAGATGCGCTTCTATCCCTGACGAGGCCTTCGTGCCAAATTGAGGATAGGGTCGCATCATGGGCGTGACAAGTTGGTATCAGAGCAAGGACCGACCTAGGAGCCCCTTGATTGATCGAAGTTGGCCGAGTCGAGTCTAGTGAAAAACTGTTTTGAGTCTAGTTATATATCGGAGAGTAGGATTCTTTTTTCTCCTCTTCTATGCTCTGGTGAGGAATCTTGACGTAATAATTTATTCTACTCCTCTTCCCACTCAATTTTTTTTTAGGATCACGCGGATATTCTTGGGATCTATATGATGCCGATGTGACGGAGTTCTGTCTTGGTGCCTCCTATCTGACTTGATTTTCTTCCAGGGAGTTGAGCTCCAGGGGATTCTCGAGCACATCGTTATCATTCAGATTTCTTAATATCTCAGGACGAAGGATGTTCGTAATTGCTTCAATATTGGTAGTGGCGCGATAACCCCGATGCCCCCAGTACTGGTGCAGATTGTTCGGGAGTACTGCCATACTTTGTATCGTTGTGATCACGAGGGTCTGTTGTAGATGAAGGTCCGAGATTCTGGTCGTGTGTTGACGGATGTGATACAAGTGACGGGTTAGTATAGGAGTTGTGTGATTATTACTCCTTGTATCCGTGTACCAGATCGCATGACCAGATATTTCGGGAATTCATAGGTGGGAATTCAAGTAGTTGCTTATAGGACAATCTTCCAACAAATGCATGATGTTAGGTTGGGGTTTGACATCTAGTGGATTCGTTTGTTCACGGTCGACTTACAGCAGTACACGTTGTGTCTTAAAGAGTCCTTGTAGCTTGCTACGACTCGGGGACGCTTCATATGTCGGGTGCACTGCCTTGCACTTGATGGCTATTGTAAAATCGAGCCCGTGCGATCCTGTCCACAAAAATATCGGACGAAATCTTTCTCATGAGTTTGTTCTGGCTTGTTTCATAAGCCTCTCCCTTTGCTTTGTTGATTATGGTAATTCGTGTTGCTTCGATGTCAAGTGGTGAATTCAGATCTTTCCTAAGTGGTGTTCTCATATTTTTATGTGGGAATGCAAATTCTTTTGTTCGTTCAAATTGTCATATCAATTCTTGTCTACCAGAGTTGTCATATCAATTCTTTTCCAACCGGTGTGCTTCTCTTAAGTGAATTCAATCCTCTCTAATTTTTGCAGATCATTCTCTCAATCCTTTCCGGAGTTTGTCTCATCTGTTCCGAGTTGTCTTTGTTTTTCCCCGCCCTCCCACCCTTTTTCTTCAGTGATTCAATTTTCACCCAAGAGTTTTCTTTTCTTTGTGCTTCCGCTGTCTATTCTTTTCTCTTTTAACCGGTGATTCATGGTGAACATTCTCAGGAGATTCATGTTCATCTTTATTCATTCTTGTCATCTTTTCCGGTGATTTTAATTCAGTTGTCCGTGATTCATCACATCCTTTTCATCCTTGTAATTCTTTCCTATGTTGGGAATTCTTATGAGCCTATCTTGTTATTTATTCCTCTTTTTTCTATCCGGAGCGTTGAAGCTATCCTAGAAGTTTTTTGTTTCCAATCTTTTCAATTATTTCGAGGTGCTAACCTCATCTAGTTCTCTTCATACCGGTGCGATATCTCTCTTCTAAGCAATCTTTTCTAATGGTGATTTCTTTGAGTGGGCCCATAACCCACACGTTCTTTCCAGGATCTTTCCTGGCTCTTTTATCCTTTCCCGGAGATCATTAATTCTTTTCAACTATGATGTAAGTATGAATTTCATCAGTCATATCCCTTCTCCAAGGCCTATTTGAATTAATTGTCTTATTTGGCTCAACCTTGCATTCTTCTTTATTCCGGGTGCCTCAACTATTCTTGGTGATGTTCTTCTCGTCATTCTCTCCATTGAAGATTCGAAGGAGTGTTTCTCTCAGTCTTTTTCCATTCTTGTGAAGATTGTCATCTCAACTTCGCGTTATCCTCTCATTTGTTGTCAATCATGAGTAATCCCTTTTGTGCTATCCGGTGCATTTCTGAGTTGTTTTTATTTCTCGATCCTCCGAAGGCCATCATTTCAGAAGACTTCTTCGTTCTCAGCTTGCAGCTTTCGTTCTCTAATTCTTCTCCATTGCTGTCTCTTCGTTCGTCTCTCGATTATTCCGACGCTTTGTTCAAGTTTTCTCTTAGGTGGGTCATGATCTCTTCATTCTCTTGCATCTCCATTAATTCTTGGTTGCCTCATTTATTTCAATTCTCACCGGTGCCTCTTTCAAGATTTCATCTAGTTTGTGCTTATATTTCTCCTTAATCATTTCAAGAAGAATAAGTGGTATGCTAGATCCGTTGCTTGTCATCAATTTAACTTGATGAAGGATAAGCATAATATAATTCTTATTCTTGTTCTTCCTTCTTCCAAGAGATTGCAATTCTTCTTCTGGAGTGGCTCATGATATCAATTCGTTTCTCAAGTGTTCTTATCTTTTCTTTTCCGGAGTTTTAAGTTCTATCAAGTTTCTCTCCGTGAGGCTTCATCTAAATCTTGGCAAGGCCATAATCTTATTCTGTTCTACCTTCATGTCGTTGCTTCGTTCATTTGTATACAGAGGTCCTTCATGGTGGTTCATCATCATATCAATTCATTATTAAAGTGTTCTTCAAGATTCTTGTTGCAGAACCTCAAGTATCCGTTCTCTTGCATTCCCAAGTGCATTTGTTCTTCCTTTATCCTTTGAGGTGGTATTATGGCATTCTTGTTAGTGTAGGAGCCTCGAAGAGATTCCTTTCAAGAATGAGATAATTAAATCCACCAATCCTTTGATCATGAGATTATTCTTAACCCATGATTTCTTCATTGAGCTAACTGGTTTGGATTTCACCTAAAGCTTTTCCTATGGATTGTACTATCATGGTGCTTGTCTTTAATCTAAGTTCTCAATGCATCCTCTTGGTGTAAAATTGTTCATATATTGTTTCTCCCAATCAACCCTTGTTTCTTTTAGTGGTTGGTTGTCACCTCATAAATGTTGTGATGATTTTCATAAGCCCACTACTATCTTGTTCTTTTCGTTGTTGGTTTTCCAACTACTCCGCCTATTCTTCTATCCGGAGGCTCTTCAATTCTATTGTGATGATAGTTGTCATTCTTTTCTTCATTCTCTTCTTCCTTATGAGCTAGTTCCTATTGTATTGTTCCGGAGGCATTGTGATGTTGCTCTTTTGGGTCTATTATGTTGTTCTATCAAGATCATGGTGTTCCCTTGTTCTATTTACTTGTTTGTTGTGAATATTGTCTAATTCTCCTACCTTTTCGAATTTTTTGTCCCATTTTCCTACTGAAGTGCTGCCAAAATTTTCCGTGAATTCTTGCTTCTTTCTCTTATCATTCCTCATCTCTTTGCAACCTTCAAGGATCGTTGGTTTCACTCGTTTGTCAAAGAAGCGACTAAGTTTTAACCTCTTGTTCTTTCTCATCCTCTCTCCCTTTCATTCTTGGATCTCGGGGCGAGATCTTCTTGTAGTGTAGGAGAGTTGTGACAGCCCGAGACCGACGTTCCAGAAGATTCCCCCCTTTATTCCGTTTCCGTCGTGTGTTTAGTTTTATTCGTTGCATCGTCATGTAGTTGCATCATCGCATCATGCATGGCATCATGTCAACTGTGTTATTTGTCGGTGTTGCTTGTGAGTGCTTTGTGAGTGTGGCGTGGTTCATTGGCGTGACGAGAGTGGGTGCAACAGAGCCACTTCAAACCCTGTTGCACCGAGGACGTAAACCTTCTCCCCTCCTCTCCTCTCTTATTTGTTTTTGCGGTTGCTAAGATTTCCCGTTTTAAACCTCTATTTAAAAAGGGTTCGTCTTTTTCTTTTCAATAAAAGGGTCCTTTTATTAAATGTGGGGGCAACCCTTGGATTTTCTTTATTTTCTCCTTTTGTTTATTTTAAATCCGTCTCATTTTCTTTTCCTCTTTAAAGAGCTTTATTTTAATCTTTAAATAAAAGAGGTTGTATTTTGTTCTCGTGTCAAAAGGAGTTTGATTTTTATTCTTTTGTAAAAGGGTTTTATTTTAATTCTTAAAAAAAGGTTTCATTTTTATTTGTTTTGAAAATGCCCAAAACTATTTCTTATAGTGGGGTATGTTTTTAAGTAGATAAAAGACATTTTCTTTATTTTAGTTTTTCTGTTAAAACCTTTTCTTGTGAGTTTCTATTTTTTTTCTTTAAAAAAAAACCAGGTTAAAAAAAACATGAGGGGGAGGGAGCCCAGCCCAGCCGCCCAGGCCAGACCTCCCCTCCTAGACCTAGCGCCAGCCCAGCTTTGCCCGTTCCCATCGTCATCCCGTACCAGCGCCGTCTTCTCCCCGAGCCGCAGCCCCCTTCTCCTCGCCTCCTCTCCTGCGCCTCGATCCCGTCGCCCCGTCATGGCCGCCGCCTCCCGCGAGGTGCCCTGCCCGCCGCCTGCTGTGCCCCGCGCCCTGCCGACCTCGTCTCACCGCGTCGCCTCGCCCTCCAACTCGCCGCGTCTCCGTCCCGCGCCGTTCCCCGCGCCATGGCGCCGCCTCGCGCGAGGTCCCCTGCGCCGTAGCCGCCGGCGTCCCTCGTCCCTCGCCCGCCGGTGCCCGAGCCGCCCGAGGTCGCCCGCCGGAGGTCCTCGTCCCAGCGCGGCCGTGCTCCCCTCGACGACCGTGCCGCCGCGCTCGCCGTGGCCGCAGTCGCCGTTCCCTGGTCGCCGCCTGCCCCCGCCTCCAGGGCACCGCCTCGAGTTGCCGTTGCTTCCCCGCGCCGCCGCCATAGCCTGCTAGTTGTTGTTGATGTACATGCTGCTAACTTTGCTGTCGTGTTGCTTGCCAGGCTGATGCGTGATGCTGGCTCCCGTTGCTTGCTGTTTGCTGCTGATGCTGTGGCTTGCTGTTGTGGTGTTGCCGCTGGTGCCGAAGCTTTCAGCTCTTGCTGTTGCCTGGCGCTGCCGAATTAGCTGCTAGCTAGTTGGTTGTGTTACGTGGCTTGCTGATTGTTGCTAGGCCACCGTCAGCTAGTTGCTGCTGTTTGCCTGCTGCCTGCCTTGCTGCTGCCAGCTTACCTGCTACCGTTGTGTGCCGATGCTAGTAGCTGCCTGATGTGTTGTGGTTGCCTGCCATAGCTTGCCGTCAGTTATTAGTTGCTTGCTTGCCCAACTTGCCGTGTCGCTTGCTTGTGCTGCCGCTTGCCGTCGCCGCGTGCACCATTCCCGCCTGCCGTGGGTCGATGACGAGCTCGCCGAGTTCCACGTCGTCCTCGACAACCCCGAAAGCGAGTTCGACTTCCTCGATGTCGCCGAAGACCCGTGTTCGACTACCGACGCGAAGACCGTGCACCGACGCCGAGCGAACGACTACCGTCGACGAGACCGTGTACCACTACTTCAACTACCGGCACGTGTACGACTACTTCCACGACGTCCGCTACGAACCGATCCGCTCCGTTATGCACGCTTCAAGGTATACCGATGGGTCATGTCGTGTACCGTGTGCTAGTGGTGTACGAATGTATGAGTTGTTTGAGTTGAATGCATGTATGCACCGTATGTATGCACCGTATGTATGCACCGTTGTTTGCCCGTGCACGTTGTCTTCCTTTTCGTCGTGCCCTACACACGTGGGAACCCGGTAACTGGGATCACCCCATCTTTATTTAGCGTTCCCGCACACGCTTCCTATTCGTTGGCACGATATCTCGACGAGTTATCGGGATAGGTACGTTGCCGTGGCATCGTTTCCATCTTGCCGTCATGGTCCCCCCTCGTGCACCGTGGCGACACCTTGCTTCTTTCCCTTCTTGCCGTGGTGTGATGTCTTGCATGCATGACGCATTCATGGCATATAATCTTGTGTTGCATGTTCTTGTGCCATAGCTCCGTTCTAAGTCCGATGTGCTGTCGACTAGGTTGTCATGTAGGTTCGTCGCTTCACCCTTGCCATGTTAACTACAATTTAATATTGCCGTGTAAATAATCGGGAGTGAATTAAATAATTAACGTGGAGTATCGTCGATATGCAACCCGTTGCATATCGAGCTTCGCTTAATGTGTAGAGTTTTCTTGAGGTGAATTGCTGTGCCATCCCTTGCATCATTGAACTGACCATGCATCATAGTAAGTAATGCATCATGTTGTGCATCGTGTGGTGAATATCTGTGTTGATGTTTGTTTCCGGTTTGCTCCATCTCGATAGAGTTCCGCAAGCGTGTCGGAATGTGAGGACCCGTTCGACTACGTTGGTTCGCCGACATCTCGGAGATGTTCTTCTTCCAAGCGGGATCTCAGGCAAGATGATCATTTCCCCAGATACCATTACTATCATTGCCATGCTAGTTTACCGTTTCTATCAATTATGTCTCGTTGCCTACCACATGTTAAATATCACCCTATTAAATGCTATTTAATTTAATGCACCTATATACTTGGTAAAAGGTGGAAGGCTCGGCCTTTCTAGCCTGGTGTTTTGTTCCACCTTTGCCCCCTTAGTTTTCGGCTACCGGTGTTATGTTCCATAAACGAGTTCTCCTAACACGATCGGGGTTGTTATGGGGACCCCCTTGATAATTCGTTTTAGATTAAAGCTGGTCTGGCAAGGCCCAACTTTGGTACTACATTTGCCTAATAACTAATGAACTGCATAGGGAGTAATTAACGCGAGGAAATTTAATCAACCCCCGGGCCAGTGCTCCTCATGAGTGTTGGTCCAAAACAGAGCAGCTTATTAACGCTACCCGGGGAAACTCGGCGTTTGGCGTGGTAACCATCGCTCATCCGTTGTGTCCTGAGAACGAGGTACGCGACTCCTATCGGGATCGTCGACACGTCGGGCGGCCTTGCTGGATTAGTTTTACCTTTGATGAGATATCTTGTGCATCGGGATTCCGGTGATGCTTTGGGTAATCTCAGAGTTGAGGTTTTCCACTAGGGAATCCGACGAGATCGCGAGCTTCGTGATTGAGGATTTCTATGCGGCTTGTGGTAATTTGTGATGGACTAGTTGGAGCACCCCTGCAGGGTTAAATCTTTTCGGCAAGCCGTGCCCGCGGTTATGTGGCAACGTGGAAACTTTGTTTAACACTGGTTCTAGATAACTTGAAGTTAACTTAATTAAAATATGCCAACTGTGTGCGTAACCGTGACTGTCTCTTTCGTGAGATCCTTCTCCGATCGAGGACATAGTGGGGTTATGCCTCACGTAGGTAGGTGTTCAGGATCATTCATTTGATCATCAGTAGTTACGTCCGCTATGCGTAGATCTTCCCCCTCTCATTTCTTGTACTCGTAAGTTTAGCCACCAAATATATGCTTAGTCGCTGCTGCAACCTCACCACTTAACCATACCTCACCCATTAAGCTTTGCTAGTCTTGATACCTTTGGAAATGAGATTGCTGAGTCCCCTGTGGCTCACAGATTACTACAACACCAATTGCAGGTACAGGTAAAGGTTACTCGACGTGAGCGTGTTGATTGTTCATTTGGAGTTGCTTCTTCTTCTTCTTCTTCTTCATCGATCTAGGATGGGTTCCAGGCCGGCAGCCTGGGATAGCAAGGATGGACGTCGTTCTTATTTTTTTTCTCGTTTGTTTTCGTCCGTAGACGGACCCTGCTCTTACTCTTGATGATTATGTAATGTACTGATGTGACTCTGATGTAGCTTGTGGCGAGTGTAAGCCAACTCTGAATATATATCTCTTCCTTTCAGTACATGTACTTGTAACGATATCCATTCTTGCGACACGACGAGATGCGCTTCTATCCCTGACGAGGCCTTCGTGCCAAATTGAGGATAGGGTCGCATCATGGGCGTGACACCTATCCTCTAAAACGACATGATTAGTTATAATGCCCAAGATGCGGTCCTATCCTTATTTTGACATGAGGTCCTCGGCATGGATAGAAACACATCTCGTCGTTTCGCAATAATGGATATCGCTACAAGTACATGTACTGAAAAGATGAGTATAAGGAGTTGGCTTACACTCACCACAAGCTACATCATAATCACATGAGTACAATACATACACACATAATGAAGAAGAGCAAGGTCCGTCTACGGACGAAAACAAATGATAAAAGAATGACATGCATCCTTGCTATCCCAGGCTGCCGGCCTGGAGCCCATCCTAGATCGATGATGAAGAAGAAGAAACTCCAAATAGCACAATCAGTGCCCTCACGTCCTAATATCACCTTACATGTACCTGAAACTGGTGTTGTAGTAATTTGTGAGCCATAGAGACTCAACAATCTTATTTCCAAAGGTATCAAGACTAGCAAAGCTTAATGGGTGAGGTAAGGTTAAGTGGTGAGGCTGCACCAAGCGACTCAACATTTATTTGAGGTGGCTAACTTACGAGTACAAGAATAAGAGGGGGATAGTCTACACATAATCGGACGTGAACTACTGATGATCAAATAAATGATCCTAATTACCTACTTACGTCAGACATGACCCCACTGTGTCCTCTTCCGGATACAGAATAAACGAGAAAGGATAGTCACGGTTACGCATGCAGTTGGCAAGTTTTTAATTAAGTTTACTTCAGATCGTCTTGAACCGGATGTTAAACCAAGTTTCCACGTTTCCACATAACCATAGGCACAGCTTTCTGAAAAGGATCGAGATGGACCTAGAGGGGGGGGGTGAATAGGTACAGTTCCAAATTTTAATAATTACTTAGCAATTTTAGGCAAATGTGCGGAATATGAGTGTAGGCCTAATAATTGCTATGAAAAGGAGTAAGCTATTTAGAGTGAAGTAAGGCAAGGCAAGCGGTAAACAATAATCAAATACAAGTACGTAATAAGGATTAACACAAGTAGAGAGTTAGGGTTAGGAATAACCGAAACTCCAAGAGAGACGAGGATGTATCCCGATGTTCACTTCCTTGGAGGGAAGCTACGTCACCGTTAGAGGGGCGGATGTTACCACGAAGACACACCAACGCCACGAAGGCTCACCCTATTCTCCCTTTGAGATAACTCCACGAAGGCGTTTCTCAACCACTAGTGGTAAGCCTTGAGGTGGCTTCCAAACCTTCACAAACTTTCCGGGGGAAATCACAATGGTTTGATTCCTCTCCGAAGACTCCTACCGCCTAGGAGTCTCCAACCTCCAAGAGTAACAAGATCACGGGGATTGCTCAAAACTTGCTCAAATCACAAATCACTTTGGTGGGAAGGAGGAGAAGGAGACGATCTATCTTTTGATTGGAACAACACTCAAAAGGACTCACAAATGCTCTTGGGATCTAAGATTTGGTGTAGACAAGAGTGAGTGAGAAGAAAGGTGTTCTTGTATGTGTTCTAGCTGTGTTGGACACCCTCTCACGAAGTGGGAGGGGGTATATATAGTGGGGAGTGTAAAACAGCCGTTGGGGACACTTTAAGTCACATAGGGTACGGACGTCCGGCAGTTTACGGAAGTCCGGGCGTCCACAAGGAGTCGGACGTCCGACAGGGGTCGGTCGTCTGAGGGCTGTAGATATGACTGGAAACACTGTGAGATGAACAGGGACCGGACGTCCGGAGAAGGCCGGAAGTCCGAGTTATTCGACTCAACTTCTTCTAGTGCTAGATTCCGGATTTCCGAAAGGGGACGGACGTCCGGCCCTCGGACGTCCGGAGGGAGCCGGAAGTCCGAGTTATATGGCTCACGTACTTCTGGTGCAGGGCTCTGGATTTCCGAAACTGGTCGGTCGACCGGCCCTCGGATGTCCGGATGGAGCCGGAAATCCGAGTTATATGGCTCAAGTTCTTCTGGTGGAGAGCTCCGGATTTCCGAAGCCTGTCGGTCGTCCGACCCTCGACCGGCCCTCGGACGTCCGGAGGGAGCCGGAAGTCCGAGACATTAGTCCTGTTTTGAGATAAGATGAGTGTAGTGAAGATGTGGTATTGAGCAGAATAGTGAAGATGTGATATGAGCAAATTCATCGCAAAAAACCTGTGATCCCCTCTTAATAGTGCGGGATCCCTATACTCGAGAATATTAAACTTAAAAGGATAGTCTACATCATCTTTTCTCACTCCCGAGCCTTCTTGACATATAAATCCCGATCTTCTCAGTCCACCTTTGGCACATAATTCTCAATCTACTAAAGTAATTGCCATCCTGAGATACACTCAACAAATAGGATTAGTTTCCTATGTATGTGTTGTCATTAACACCAAAAGTCGATTAGGGGCATAGCATGCACTTTCAATCTCCACCTTTTTGGTAGTTGATGACAACATATACATAGGTATCAAAAAGATTTAACATACATTATAGCCTTGGAGAGGTTTAGTACGGAGCTCCCCCTTAATATGTGCATGATAAAATATCGGAGCTCCCTTTTAATGTGTGTATCGAACATATAATGGATCATCATGTAAAGATAATAGATCATCATAGAAGTAGTGGAGCAAAACATAATAGCCTATGATGATATCATAGCAATCCATAGCAATCACAACATTCATAAGTAGCCATACATGAGTTTATCCATTACATTACTCAACCATGCAAATTTAGACTAAATCTCCAAAGACTAAAAACTACGATACATTACTCCCCCTTTGGCACCAAGTACCAAAAAGGGAGGCACCAACAGCATCAACCATGCTCAGAGCTCATCAGCATCATCATCATCATCCTCCTCATCGTCAGGCAAGCCACTACCACCAGCCTCGTCAAGGAAATCAGCCCACTTAGGACCAGAGGGGAAGCCAAAGTCAGAAGGGGGAGCAGCAGGAAGGGCCTCATCATCACTCACATCAAGAGCGCCCGAGTCTCTCAAACGAGCCTTGAGGGCATTCTTGGAGGAGACTAGGCGAGAAACCACATCATGGGTTTGACCACACTGGAAAGAGACGGCCTTCATCATAGCAGAGTGTGACTTGCCAATGAATTTGGCAAAGCGACCGAGAGAAGCGGAGCTAGATGAGGGGGTTGCTGACCGGGCAGCAGTGCGGCGAGTGGATGTGGAGGATGGGGTTTTCTTGGGAGCATAGTTATCCGCCATGTGAGCGGGAATGAGCCACTTGTGATGTGTGTGAGTGAAAGCAATAGAGAAATCAACAACATGATTAATAAGAGCTTGGATGAAGGGGCATGAGGGAAGGCTCGCTTGTATTGAAAACTAGCAAGCCGAATCTCATGCCATAGAAAGTGAGGCACATTAATTTTGCTCTTAGGGTGCTCGTACAAGTGTGACATGATGTCAATACAGTAGCCACTGCAAGATCCCTTATCACCCATCTTGGGATAGATGGTGCGGATAAGACACTGAAAGATGATAAAGTAAGGTGAGCGCCAGATGGATACCTGGTTAAGATCCTTCATGTGTTCATCCGCATCAAGTTCACGGAGTGGTTTGAGGAGATACCCACACGCCTCAATTGGCTTATGTGCATGGTTAGGATCATTCTTATGTATTTTGAAGCCGGAGTTGGGGAAACCAAGTGCGGCAACAAACGTATCATAAGAGGTTGTGAAGTGAACGTCAGAGGTGATCCAGCTAACAGTGTGGTTTGGACCAAAGAAGCATGTGGCATAAAACTGGTGAATGGCAGCAGTGTTAAAATCGCGACTAAAAGCAAACGGAGCAGCAAGCCCTGATGACTCAATAAGCTCAATGGCACCCGGGTATTTCGCCGGGTGCGTGCGAATATGCTCAAGATCTATGAAGTGATGAACAGAGAGACCCTTAGGAACTATGACTGTAGTAAAGATGTCCGCCTGGACGTTTGTGCGGAAACGTGAGTCCATAGAGTCACGTACGACAGAGTTTTGGTCAATGTTGTGGCGGAAAGTGAGGTATGAAGACTTGGCAAGCATGGTGAAGTTCGTGACTTCACGACCTAAGGTAGCAGGGGGTTCAGGTGAAATGCGACGAGCTTCACCTACGGGCTGAGCAGGAGGAGGTGGTGGCATATAGGACGACCTGCGAGTCCCGGGCTTTGGCATGGACCTCCGAACGGTGGGCTGGTCAGCACGGTCCTCGACGGCAAGCTCATCCTCGAAGTCAGAGCCATCACCATCAGGCGACGAGGGGAGCTGTTGAGACGGAGGACGCCGGGAAATCGTTTGAAGGGACGATGTTGCCCTTCCGAGTCTGACCCCGTGCCAGTAGGGGCACGAGCGGATGAGCCAGCAGCGTCCTTCCGGGCGGCGTGCTTAAGCCTGGGCATGATGCACACAAACCTACACGGATGGAAACCCAAAGGGGAACGGTCATGGGCTAACCATATGAACGAACACGTGAACTTGGGAGAAAGGAATCCAAACGCGAGGGGAACGGAGGAGATACCTATAGATCGAGAGAGGAGAGCAAGAAGATATGGATCCCGCGGAGGAGATCGGATCCTGCGGAGGAGATCAGGCAGATCTTGGAGGTGGTGGCACGGGCGAGCGCTCCTGGTGCTGGCGGCGGCGGCTGCTGGGGAAAAAGGAGGCGCGTGAGGGCTAGGGCAAGGCCCAGCCCCGCACCCTTCTATTTATAGGCCCCGATGTGTCGGACGTCCGACAGGCGTTGGACGTCCGGATAGGATTTTTCCGTCAGACGACCGACACTGGCCGGACGTCCGGAATGAGGTTAGCCGCCGGACGTCCGAGACACGTCGGACGACCGTGAGAGAGGAGGAGACAGAGGCTGATTCTGGAATTTTTGATGATGAGATGATGATTTTTCATGGTTTCTCACAAAGAACACGAACATAGTTGCCTACAAGAATTACATATACTACTTGTGGACAGAAGTTGATTTATGCATACTTTGTAAGCTCAAAACACAGAATTATGACCCACTCCCCCTAAATGCATGCCCACATCAAGACACAAACATAATGTGAGTGTGTGTATGTTTGCAAGATTTCAAGTTATGTTATCAAGCTCCAAGATACCTAGTTCACGCCTAAGTTGACAGAACCTTGCTACGCTAAGTGACTTGGTGAAAATGTCAGCGAGCTGCATGTCGGTACCCACATGGGTAATATCAATGTCACCCTTTTGCACATGGTCTCTCAAGAAGTGATACCTAATATCAATATGTTTTGTGCGAGGGTGATCAATGGGGTTCTCGGAGATCTTTATGGCACTTTCATTATCACAGAGAAGAGGAACGTGTCGATACATGATACCATAATCCTTTAGGGTTTGCCTCATCCATAGCAGTTGGGTTGCACAGCTTGCGGCTGCAATATATTCGGCCTCGGCCATGGAGAGAGAAACACAGTTCTGCTTTTTCGAGG
Source organism: Hordeum vulgare subsp. vulgare (assembly GCF_904849725.1). NCBI lineage: Eukaryota > Viridiplantae > Streptophyta > Magnoliopsida > Poales > Poaceae > Hordeum > Hordeum vulgare. The sequence goes on along the minus strand of NC_058520.1, from coordinate 35,301,583 downwards.
ACCAACTTACCAAGGAGCTTCCAAGAAACTGACATGCACCGGAAGTGGATTTTCGTCCCACTTTGTCACCGGCCCAATCCGCATCGGAGTACCCAATAAGATCGAACTTTGCATCCTTAGGGTACCATAAGCCTAACTTTGGGGTGTGAACAAGGTATCTAAGAATATGCTTAACCGCCGTATGATGGCTTTCCCTAGGGGAAGCTTGAAATCTAGCACATATGCCTACACTTAACATGATGTCCGGTCTAGATGCGCAAAGATAAAGTAATGAACCAATCATGGAGCGGTAAGTAGATGGGTCAAAAGGAATACCGTTGGTGTCTTCATTTAGAACTACATCTATGGCCATGGGTGTCTTCATTGGTTTAGCATTTGTCATATCAAATTTTTCAAGAATGTCCTTGAGGTACTTAGTTTGAGACAAGAAAATTCCTTCTTGAAATTGTTGTATTTGAAACCCAAGAAAGAACTTCAAGTCCGTGTTGAGTGACATCTCAAAGGTCTTGGTCATGGAGGCCGCAAACTTCTTGCATAATTGGATGTTAGGAGAACCAAAAATGATGTCATCTACATAGATTTGACATAAGATCAAATCACCATTTTCCCTCTTAGTAAAAAGAGTGGGATCGATCACCCCCACCACAAAGCCATCATCGAGTAGGAACTTCTTAAGATGATCATACCAAGCACGGGGTGCTTGTTTGAGGCCATACAGAGCCTTGTGAAGTTTGTATACATGGTCTTTGTGGTGAGGGTCAACAAACCCAGGTGGTTGTGATACATATACCTCTTCTTGTAGAGGACCGTTAAGAAAAGCACTTTTCACATCCATTTGATGCAAAGTAAAACCATTGAAAGCAGCATAGGCCAATAAAATGCGAATGGATTCAAGATGAGCAACAGGGGCGAAAGTCTCACCAAAGTCCAAACCTTCAACTTGTGAGTACCCCTGTGCTACTAACCTTGCCTTGTTGCGTAGGACAGTCCCATTCTCATCTTCCTTGTTCTTGAAAATACATTTAGTTCCAATGACATTGTGTTCCTCAGTTGGTCGTTCTACCAATGACCATACTTCGTTGCGTGTAAAACTGTTTAACTCTTCTTGCATAGCAAGGAGCCAGTCATTGTCACACAATGCATCCTGAACCCTGTGTGGCACGGTACTAGAGACAAACGAAAAGTGAGCACAAAAGTTTGTTAATTGTTTACGAGTCACTCTACCTTCCGATACGCCGGTGAGGATTTGATCAATATCAACACGACCGGCCACACGTGGTATGATGGAGGTCAGGGTTTCACGAGGTTCGACTTCGTTTCCATCATCAACGTCCTCAACATATGGATCATTTACATGCGGTGGAAGGTATTCCTCTTCGCGTTGCACCTGTTGAGGTTCATCATCAAGCATATCCATACTTTGGTCTAGCTCTTGAAGATCAACTTTTTCTTGAGCGTGACCAGAGTGAGAGACATGTTCTCCCACTTGATCCTCAACAACTGGCATGATATGTGTGCTAGTATCTTGTCGAGGTACACGCAGTGAACTGTCTTAAGGATGAGAAATACTCTCATCATCTTCATCGCCATCATGGGGTCTTTGTTCCATGGGAAGAAGTGCACCTATACCCATGTTCAAGATATCTTGTGAGGAGTCTTCTTCACCTACATCACTTAGATCAACTTGCTCCCCATGGGAGCGGTTAAATTCATCAAACGTCACGTCACAGGTTTCTATAACACATCCAGTGGATTTGTTGTAGACTCTGTAGGCGTGAGAGTTTGATCCATAGCCAACAAAAATCCCTTCAGTTGTTTTGGATTGAAATTTTCCTAACCGTTCCTGTTTGTTGAGGATGAAACACTTGCATCCAAACACATGAAAGTACTTAACATTGGGCTTGTTCCCAGTTAGGAGCTCATATGGAGTCTTCTCCAATATTGATCGAAGGAAGAGCCGGTTTGATGCATGACATGCAGTGTTGACGGCCTCAACCCAAAAACTATGTGGTGACTTGTATTCGTCTAACATGGACCTTGCCATTTCCACAAGTGTCCGGTTCTTCCTCTCTGCTACACCATTTTGCTGAGGGGTGTAAGGTGCGGAGTACTGATGTTCAATTCCCTCATCACTAAGAAATTCTTCTAGGGTATAGTTCTTGAACTCGGAGCCATTATCACTTCTTATTGCCTTGATGTCCTTGTCAAACTTCTGCTGGACTTGTTTAGCAAAATCAATGAAGGTGATCTTCGTCTCGTTCTTGGACTTGAGAAAGAACACCCATGTGTATCTTGAGTAATCATCAACAATGACTAGGCCATACTTTTTCCCTCCAAGACTTGCCCATGAAGGAGGCCCAAATAGATCCACATGGAGGAGCTCTAACGGCCTTGAAGTGGATACAATGTTCTTGGGTGGATGTTTTGATTGATGTTGTTTCCCAGCTATGCATGCACTGCACACACGATCTTTCTTAAAAGATACATTTGTTAGTCCAAGGATGTGATTGCCGTTTAAGAGATTTTGAAGATTTATCATGCCGACATGGGCGAGCCGGCGATGCCACAGCAATCCCATGTCGGCCTTGGCCATTAGACAAGTTGTATGGAAGGTGCTCTCTTTCGAGAAATCAACCGTGTAAAGGTTGCCATCCAACTCTCCAACAAAGGCTACTTCGAGAGTGTCTCTCTTAAAGACTTTCACATCCGTTAGTCCGAATAATGTGTCATAACCAACGGAAGCCAATTGGCGAACTGAAAGTAAATGATATTGAAGAGATTGGACAAGCATGACATTTGCAATAGACATGTCATTAGTGATTGCCACCTTGCCCAACCCAATTACGTGCCCTTTCGACCCTCCACCAAATACAATGCTCATGTATGGTCGAATGGTTTGCATGAAGTCATAGAGCAAGTTACTATCTCCGGTCATATGATTGGTGCACCCACTGTCGATCACCCATTTGGCTCCTCCGGAGAAAACAGCCCGTAATGAATTAAGACTTGGTTTGAGGTACCCATTTCGTCATGGGGCCTCTCACATTAGTTACAAGAGTCTTAGGGACCCAAATAGCATAAAATCGGAATGCATTACGGGGACCAGCGAACTTAGCATAAACCTCTCCTTCCTTTGATTTGCGAAGTACATAGGATGGAGGCATGAATTCAGTTGTCTTGTTGAGAGTAGGCGAACCCCTAGTGGCTGACCCACTCACAACCTTACCTTTCTCCTTGTGTCCCTCTCGTACAAATATTTCTTTAAGCGGAGTGGTACACTTGAGAGGAGATGCAATTTTCTTGGCGGTGCTTGGGTTGAACCCAAGCCCTTCCTTGGCAAGGCCTCCATTGTGTCGACTTAAGATCTCATTGAGAGTCTTTTGTCCTTGTGCACATGTCATGAGACCTCTGTCTAGCTGTGCCTAACAGTTTTCCTCAAGGATAGATGTCAGTTCACTACTAGAGTTAGTAGTGCAGGTATCAACATTAATAATAGGTGAGGAGTAAGCCTTAGCTAAAGTGTCAAGATAAGTAACCTTGAGTGCCTCAAAGCTCTTTGTAAGAACAGTGAGTTTCTCTTCCTTGTCTTTGAGAGACAAGGATAGACGCTCACAGTCCTTAGAAAGGGAAGCATGAGAGTTCACTAGTCGGTTTTTATCATTTAGTAACTCTTTGCACACAGATTCAGCCTTTTTCAAGGAGGCAAGATCATT